>NC_092750.1:56711985-57026212 GCF_047496795.1 Chiloscyllium punctatum | reverse complement strand
CACACTTGTCCATGTTAAGCTCTATCTGTCAAACTTCAGCCCATTCACTTAATCTATCCATATACATTTGTAAAGTTCCTATTTTTTTTTGTAACTTATTTCTCACCATTTTAGTGTCATCTGTAAATTTAGCTTTCGTACCTTCTATCCTTGCATCAAAGTCATTAATATAGATTATAAATAATTGGAGGACCAAACCTTGTTGCACTCCTTGAGTTACATCCTGTCAACCAAAAAAAGACTCTCTGCTTTTTGGTGGTGAACCAATCCTCTATCTAAGCTAATAAGTTACCTCAATTACATATGATCTTACATTATGTATTAGCACTTTGTGCACCATCTTATCAAAAACCTTCCGGAAGTCCAGCTCTAATTCTATCCTAATGTGAAAGCCAATGTATCCCTCCCCATAGTGGGTGGCACAGTGGTTAGCACTATTGCCTCACAGTGCCAGAGACCTGAGTTCAATTCCCACCTCAGGCGACTCTCTGTGTGGAGTTTGCATATTCTCTGTGTAGGTTTCCTCCGGGTGCTCCAGTTTCCTTCCACAATCCAAAAATGTGCAGGTTAGGTGAATTGACTATGCTAAATTGTCCATAGTGTTAGGTGAAGGGGTAAATGTAAGGGAATGGGTCTGGGTGGATGGTGGGTTGGCGTGGACTTGTTGGGTCGAAGGGCTTGTTTCTGCACTGCAAGTAATCTAATCTAAGTTTAGCCAGTGCTATAGTCATCATTTGCACCTCCATCCAATTGTTTGCTCCACTATATGTCAAACTAGGACACTCCCCTGGTGTGCACAATGGAAGCCAGCTGAACTAACTTGTCTTTAGTTCCTTACATTCAAAACATACAATGGTACCTATTGATCATCATCACAGTTTGTTGCATCCAGGTGTATTTGGTTAACAAGAGGCAGACTGGTGACCCACTCCATACTCATACATTTGTACTCAGCTTTGTCTATAATGTATTGAGTTTTCAGTGCCATGTTTTCACAGTCTTTACCAATAAGCAAGTTGCTTGTAAAAGAAGACCCAGAGTGATTCTGCTAATGTTTCTCAAACTGGTCCACAGAAGTTATTGATTAAACAGTGGTCTGTTTGAAATCCACTTGGAAGGAAAACTTAGCTTTAGAAAGTTGCATATTTTCCATGAAGTTAGCATAATCATTATTGTCCAGCAGATCTTGGTATGTATTTTAAGGAAAATTCAGATTTATTTTTATGAATACACATATTCTAAGTTCTTAAGACCAACAGTAATATATTCAGTGTAAAGCAATCAACCTGTTATCTGCACTGTACAATTAACTTTAAACAATAATCATTATTTTTCTTTTATCCGACACATCCACCATAAGGCCAAAAGTGGGGATATTCACTGACGAATGCACAATAATCAGCACCATGTGTGACTCCTCAGATACTGTACAAGCCAATGTCCAAATGTAGTGAGTCCTGGACAATATCCAGGTTCGGGCTGACAAATCACAAGTGTGCCATACAAGGACCAGATAAAGACCATCTCTAACAAAAGAGAATCTTACCATCTCCCTGTGACATTCATGGCATTATCATCACTGAAATCTCCATTATCAACACCCTGTTGTTTTCCATTGAACAGAAACTGAACTGGACTAGATATAGAATCACTGACTATAAGAGCAGGTCAGTGTAGAGGAATCCTGCAGACAGTAACTCACCTTCTGTGTCCCCATCCTTAATAATGGAGGAGCCAATACATCAGTGGAAAATATAAAGCTGAATTTACAACAATCTTCAGCGAGGAATGCCAAATGGATAACTGGAATAGACATATAAACAAAATGTCAGGTCTGCACAAAAGCAGGTTAGAGGTTCCAAATCCGACATCAAATATCTCATCTCCTGACTCCCCAAAACCTATCCACCGTCTGCAACTCACACAAATTGGGAAAGTAATGGAATACTCGCCACTTGCCTGAATAAGTGCTACTCCAACAATACTAAAGAAGCTTAACACCATTCAGATAAAGCAACCAGCTTAATTTACCTAACATGCACAAATATTCAATAACTCAGTGTAGCTGCAGTGTGTATCAGCTCCAAGATAGACTAAGGTTCATTAAATAGCACCTTCCAAATCCACAACCATTGTCCAATAGAAGGACAAGGGCATTGGATGCATGGGAACACCATCATTGCACGTTCTCTTCCAAGTCACTCACCATTCTGGCTTGGAAACCTATCACCATTCCTTCAGTTTCTGTATGGGAAAGCCCTAGAATCCTCTCCCTGACAGCACTGTGGGTCTACCTACATCATGTGCAAGACAGTTCCCCAACACCTTTTCAAGGGCAATTTGAGATGGGTAACAAATGCTGCCCATATTCCGTAAATGAGTAAAAGAAATACAAAAACTGTGGTTTATTCAAGTGGGAACAACCTAAATGTGATGACATGAGGCAGGTAAATTCTTGTACAGTGGGACCACAATGATTTGCACAAGGTTGGCCTTCATCTTTTAAATGTAACCTCCACTGAGTTTTGCTAAGTATAATGGATGTAATTTCCACTGCAATTATAGCCCTGTTAAACAAAATTAAAACATAACATTTACATTGTGTCTTATCACCAGTTCTACGTGCAAGTTCAGGGTCCCTAAGTGGCAAAACGTGACTCCGCACATAAAGTAATCTGGGACAGCAAGATGTAGGAAAAACAATGAAGCATGTGCACACAAGATTGTTACTGGAAGTAATATAATGCTGATTCCCAATCGTTTTGTTGAATGGAGTTCTTCCTAATTGACAGATGAAGTATAATGTGGATAAATGTGAGGTTATCCACTTTGGCAGCGTAAAACAGGCAGATTATTATCTGATAACACCACCACAGTCCAATCTGCACACATTAATTGTAGAAACATGGAAAATAGCAGGAATAGGCCATTCAGCTCTTCAAACCTGCTTAACCATTCAAAATGATCATGGCTGATCGTCCAATACAGAACCCTGTTTCCAGCTTTTCCCCACACCCTTTGATCCCTTTCATGCTAAGAACTATATCGATCTGGGTGTCCTTGTACACCAGCCACTGAAAGTGATTATGTAGCGCAGCAGGCAGTGAAAAAGGCATGGTGAGAGAATTCGGGTACAGGAGCAGGGATGTCTCACTGCCATTGTACAGGGACTGCGTGACATCACACTTGGAGTATTGTGTGCAGCTTTTGACTCCTTATCCCAAGAAGGTTTACTGATTTGGTTCCTGGGATGTAGGATTAATATATGATGAGAGAATTTCAGTGTGGATTATATTCACTGGAGTTCCATGGAATGAGGAGAGGTCTCAAAGAAATTTACAAAATGTGAACAGGACCAGACAAAAAGAAGTTTCCGATTACTGGGGATCCAGAATCCAGAATGACTGGGGTGACAATCTAAGGATTTAGGACAGCGATGAGGAGAAATTTCTTCACACCGAGAGTGGTGAGCCAATGGAATTCTCAGCCACAGAAAGCAGTCGAGCTCAAACATTGAATGCTTTTAAGAAGGAGTTCTATATAGTTCTTAGCTTTAAAGGGATCAAAGGGTGTGGGGAAAAGCTGGGATCGGGGTACTGCATTGGACGATCAGCCATGATCATTTTGAATGGTTAAGCAGGTTTGAAGGGCTGAATGGCCTATTCCTGCTCCTATTTTCCATGTTTCTATTATTAATGTGTGCAGATTGGATTGTGGTGATGTTATCAGGACCAACTCTGTTATTTTGTCTGGAAACTGAGCAGGGATGCAGCAATGGATTTCAATTAGCCAGGCCAAACCTGCCAAGAACAGCAGCAAGGTCCATAAGAGGTTGAAGGACTTTGTGTTTAATAAGTTTTATGGTGGGCCAGGAGGAACATGGGTGCTCTGGAGCCCTGAAAAAAGTCTTGCCTCTCACCCTGTGCTTTTCCTACCAGATTATATCTCCCTTGCCATGTCCCCTTCAGTGCCCAGGATGTGAGTTGATGTTAAAAGTTATAGCACCCTTCTACCGAGCTCCTGGCTTTTTACCTGGGAACTCAGTGAGGAGTATGCTATAAAAGCCAGGCACTGAGATCAGGATGAGCCAATCCTCTGCCTTCCTACTTTCCAGACTGTGTGTTCCAATTGAGCCAATGGACTGTATCTGACAGGTTTTCTTAAAATACAGCTAATTTCTGTAAAATAACCAGCTCTGATACACAGAATTGTACTGTATCTCCAGTAAGGGTGCGCAATGGTAGTGTCCCTTGCTCTGGAGATATTTAACAACATATCTGAACAGGTTGACTAGAATATATCCATCCTCAGGGGGATTAGCACCAATAATGATAAACATTAATAATACACTCTCTAACAGCCCATTACAGGCAGAATGAAGCCATTGGCTTTTTAAGGATATGTGCCAGCAATATAGACTCCCTCCAATACTGACGGAAAAGAACAGTGGAGAATTCTCTTCAAGTTCAGTTTGAAAAAGTCATTTTTATTTATCCACATTATTATTAGGAGCCTGTTTAATGTGGGACAGGGTTGATTTCTGATGATTTCCACAAAGGATGAATTCAAGAACAAAGACTACAGCCATTCTGCACAACATCAACCCTAAGCATAATGCCAAGGATTTTAATGTCCTTCTGAAGCACTGGAACAAGCAAATGGAAATGTGGGTTAATGTCCCACGTGAAGGATGACAATGCCAGTCATATATATCTTCCTTGGTATTACATTTCAATGTTAAATTAGATTAGATGTTCTAATCAAAGTCTGGGACTTGACTCAAAGAGTCAAGACTGGGCTGTGCTGACATTGGAATGGGAACTATACATGCCCTTGAATTGCAATTGCATTAAAAGATCAAAAATGTTTCTGACAAACAGTTAAAACAACTTTTGCTCTATTTGAAAGCAATACATGAAGATCTCAATACTTAAAATGTAGTGAGAGAACATTGTTGTTCCGTTTAGGGTCCCCCACTGTTCCTTCTTACAAGGTGATATTCATTATTTCACTTTGTGCTGATGTTTTATTTGCGCTATTACACTTCTCCGTCATTTTCTTCTGTCAATGTATTTTTACTGTGGATTAATTACCTAACCGACAGGTATTTGGATCTTAACATTTGTGTACAGATATATCCCCTGTAAGGGACAGTTATGAATAGGTTGACCAACAGCAGTACGATTGGGCCTTCCTATTGTACTTATTTATTATCTGCAATCCTGTAACACTGGATTTGGTATTAATGCTTCAAAGCATTGAACACTTGTCTTCCATTAATGTTTTTGATACGCACCATTGACTTGTGTTAAAGGTGGCAAGTGTTTACTCCATTACTGATGCAATGTCAGTTAGGACTCCTCCTCTCTGATACAAAGCGCTGACATTGTTTACAGTGGCCTAGCTTCAAGGAGCAAGCAACTCATTATCGAAGTCATCCAGATGCAATCCGTGAGGTCACAGGGACCTTGCTTCCCACGGGAAGATGGATCTGTGGCTTCATTAATTTGCTCCGGGTGAGACAACATTAAGTTTAGGGCTGCTAAGGGCAACGGGAAAGTGATTGAGAGTAGCTGGCTGAATAGATCTAGAAAGACACATATTTTAGCAGATGTCACAATGACTACTTGTTAAAGTCCTACAACACTATTATGAGCCTCCTGTGAAGCTATAGCAATATTTATTAAGTTAATGTCAGACCTTATTTGATTTTGTAAAAGTATATCACCAACATAATTGCAATTCTACATAATATTGCAGACTTCAACCTCACAGTAATACCCACAGGGCATGAGGCTGATTTATAAGATAAAGTGACTTGATTCTGGACAGTAAGTTGTTACAAGAATATGATATTGCTCAAAGGTACAATTAAATTTACACTCCTAAATACCAAATTATAATGCATTGTAACTAAAAAGCGTGTTCCTGGACTGAAGATGAACCTTCGGCATCATTGCCTTTCTTCTTTGAGTAAACCTCTATTAACTTTCATTTATGACAATGAAATCATGCAGCATATTGATGTGTGTACTGATTCTTAAAATTTTTTGAAGGAATCTTTGTATAAACCAAAGTACTTTACCAAGGTTACTGCAATGTAGTGATCACAATGTCTATATTATCGTGCAACATAAATGTTAGATTATAACTAATGATGTCCTAGATCATACTTCTTGCATTAAATTAATATGAACTGCAACCATCTTTATTCACAGCTAACACCAATAACAAGAACTGATCAATATGAAGATAATTTCAATGCCAGCAAGTCTGAGGTGCTAGAAACCTATTAATCTCAGTCTAGGAAAATAAAGGGAAAAGAAATCTCTATAAAAATGGTATGCATTGTTTGGGTTGGTAGTGGTGGCTGAGCTTAGCAGCTGTAAAATCTATTGTTCAGTTGCAGACCAAAGCGATGGTGTTGACTTTCATTTTTGCTGTTCCAGGCTGTCCAAATTCTCCTGCGTTACTATCTCACCAGCTGCCACTGCACAGAGATTAAACTTCCCAGCAAACAATCCACCTACCTCTGAGTGCAGAACGGTGCACAAATTAGCTGATGACAAACTGATGACAATTTATGCAAGTACAGATATCAGATAACTTCAGCTGCTGGATAAACACAGAGTCAAGTGACAACAAAAGCAGCTATTTTTAAGTGAGCATTTTGTAATTAGCGATAAGCCTGCTTCCTTGTCGAAGTCTGCTTTGTTTATGTATATGTGAGTTTTAATTAAGAGAAGTTCTCTTTAACAGAAGCCAAGCCTCACAAGAACAAGGGTCAAGGTCACATATTTATTAATAAAGGATGACATTTTGATGAGACGTTTCAATAAATAAAAACTCCAGCTATAGCAGGCGATTCCATAATTTAAGCATTGATAAGAGCATATTTACTTAACAACATTAAGCATTCAACTGCTCCTTCGTGTTTGCAAACACAATAGAATTGCTACCTTCCTCCCACGTTGCAGGACAAATTCTTAGAGCGCAGCTAAGAAAGGAAAGCTTCTCAACTGAAAGACAATAGAAACTGGAAGCAGTGCGTTTTTAATCCTGTAGGAAACAAAAGGAAATTTTCAAAAGACCTATTTTCTTCAGCTGCATGTAGTATTGGAACTAAGGGTGGAATACCAAGGAATTAATGGAGCAGTAAGATAAAGTAGATTTGCATTTCTTAATCTACAGTGAAAAATAAAACCTACATTTGCTTTCACAGTTTCCTTCTTCTTGTATATGGTGCCTTTTACCTCAGAATATGACTATGACAGCAGAAAAACATTTTTCTACACATTTGGTGCCGGTGGATGGATTTTCTTGCAAGTCACACCGATTTTTGCTGATGAATGTGGAAGATCAAATAATAACTGTATTACAATGGAAATGATAGATTGAGAAATCTGAAAGCAGAATAGCAATGCAATGTGAATACAAGCCACTGTTTATTAGTCCTGTCTTTTCTCTTGTCTTTTTTCTAATTAGCAACATATTAGTAACCATGCAACAAATATCTTGGGAGAGCTTGCAGAATATTGCTCTTGTTTGTGCAACAAAGCTAAGCCTACCAGTTGTTCAGCACGGTAAACAACAGGATATTTGTAACCGGAAAGAATAACAGACGTGCAATTCCTGGAAGAAACCTACTTGATTATTAAACCAGGTGCACAGAGTTGGGAAACGTTCTGACTTGCTGTCCCGTCCTTGTGAAAAATGCCACGATTGGTGGGATGTTCCGTCCGGGAAGCGGAGTTGGGTTTGTCATCCTGGAGTAGATTGGAGGCAGGAGAAAGTGAGGACTGCAGATGCTGGAGATCAGAGTCGAAGAGCGTTGTGCTGGAAAAGCACAGCAGGTCAGGCAGCATCCGAGGAGCAGAGCAGTCGATGTTTCAAACAATAAGCTCTTCATCAGGAATAAGGAGGTGGGCCAAGGGAGCTGAGAGATAAATGGGAGAGGGGGAGCTGGGGGGGGGGGAAGGTAGCTGGGAATGATAGGGAGATGAAGTTGGGGGTGAAGGTAATGTGTCGGAGAGGAGGGTGGAGCAGATAGGTGGGAAGGAAGATGGACAGGTAGGACAATTCAGTGTGAGTTGGGAGATTGGGACTGGGATAGGGGAGGGGAGGGGAGATGAGGAAACTGGTGAAATCCACATTGATACCATGTGTGAATCCTCCAACCACACAAGATTGATGTCGATTTCACCAGTTTCTACATTTCCCCTCCCACCACCTTATCCCAGATCCAACTTGCCACCTCGGCACTGCCCTCTTGAACTGTCTTACTGTCCATCTTCCTTCCCACTTATCTGCTTCACCCTCTTCTCCGACCTATCACCTTCACCCCCAACTTCATCTCCCTATTACATTCCCAGCTACCTTCCCCCCAGTCCTATTTATTCCCCCTTGGACCACCCCCTCATTCCTGACAAAGAGCTTATGTTCGAAACGTTGACTCTTCTGCTTCTCAGATGCTGTCTGATTGGCTTTGCTTTTTTAGCACCAGACTCTTCAATGTAGATTGGGGGCAGCCACAGGGATTGCAAAGTAGAGGAGCAGGCTGGTTAAAAGGCTCATCTCAGTTCTTTGACTTTTCATACTATATGTACTGTTAAACTTTAGGTCTTCTAGCCCACCCCACTCCCACACCCCCTCACTCAATCCCAATGCCCCATTCATGCCAATTCATGCCCCTTTCCACTCATTCTCATGATCCTTGACAGCTTCAATGCCAGCATGACACCCACTAATCATCATGGGAACCACCACTGTATGAAACAAAATAATGTTCTATGGGTGAACTCGTGTAGGAGTCTGAGGGCTGTGAGCTGTGGCAGAATCAGGTGAGAGGTCCACTGAAACTTATTTTGATGTTGAGAGCAACTTGCTGCATTTTTGTACATTTGCCAAAAGGTGAGGCAAGTTTATTCCGAGGCAACAATCAGTTGCCAATTAAAGGGGATTATAGTTTGTTAAATTGTTGTAAAGGGATAGGGTGGATAAATGTACCCTGATCTAACCTTGACCAGTTTAAATAGCCTTTTTTGACTCAAATGCATTATGCGGTGAGATGGACAAAGGAAACATGAAGCAGGGATAGGTCCAACATAATTTCATTGAACACTTTATATTAAGGAAAAGCAATATTTATCCAATTTAACTATTAAATTTTATTAAACCCTAATTAAACTCTCTATTAATCTCTTCACAGCATGCTTCAATAAACAACCTTAAATCTCTAAGTAAACAGTCTCAAATCTACACTAACAATATATTTCTGATATGTGCTTCATGGATCTGCAACACCCTATCCACAGGTCCTTCCTAATGTATGTGAACTGCTTGTCTGAAAGGTGGGACAGGCTGTTCCTCAGTCTTTAAGGATTGGCTGATGCTTCAGGATCTGCCATTGTGGATTTGGGCTTCACTTCCTGTCTAGGACTGGTTAGGGTCTTCAGCTTGTCTCCTCAAGGTGGTCTTTCTGGAAGGTGTGTAAAGCAGGGCAGCTGGTTAGCCCTTTTAAGCCCCTCTTTCTGCCCTTCTTGGAGATTCTGTGAGTTATGTCCAATGCTCGCATCAGATGTTGACAGGAAGATCCAATGAGGTTGCAGAACACTGCTTTGAAACTTCAGCCCTGAAGTGCTGTCCTTGTCACGCTATGATTCTGGCCTCCTACTGAGCATCCTCTAACAAAGCAGCTTCACTGGAGGTGGAAACAGCAGTTCATTCTGAAACAATGTGGCCATTAGCCCCTGGCTGGGCAGTTGCAGGTCTGTCTGGTTTTGATGGGAAGTGGATGTCCAAGTTCTGGCTGAATAAATACTGTATATACCAGCTCTGCAGTTTGCAAATTGCAGAGACTGGCTGAGTTTAAACTTGGAGCTTCCACATTTTTGAGGTTTTTTTCCATGTTTGTGAGAAAAAGGTCAATACAGTATTTCTGTAACAATCCTCAAGTCCATGGGTCGGCTGGCCGCAAAATACTTGATTAATTCTACAACTCACCTCATTGACATTCAGCCTCCTATCTCTCCTAATGTGGCAAATGAGTGCAACATCAATAAATCTCAACATGGAAACCAGACCGAGTTCCTGGTGATTTTGATGTGCCGCCGACTGTGATCAGTCTCCATGCTGCTCAGTATGGGCAACAGCACAGACTCTGATTGTCCTCTGAAAAGAGGTAACCCTCTTTCCCTCCAGCCTCTGCACCAGCACCTCCAGATCCAGAGGTGTTCTGGGTTCTGTTCTGTGTGGTAAGGTGGGGCTATAATCAGATGTGAGACACATCAGAGGGGTGAGGAAGTTAGTTAACGAGGTTTGGTGAGATATGCCAAGAAAGCTCAGTCGATCTCACGGTGAAATGTCTTGATGTAACTCACCCTTTGCCAAAAATAATAACACTCAGCCACAAACATCTATTAGTGACTTCACCTGTAAAAAACAACTTGCATTCATAAAAGCCCATTCCTTATATGTAAATGCCTTCAAGAACATAATATCTGATTCAAAACCAAGATTATCCATACTCATAACCCCATGTCTAAGACATCCAGTCCTTTAATAAACTTTTGGAGCTATCAAACTATCCATTTACAGAGCTCTATGATAATGGCAGGTTATAGAAACAAGGTTTAATGATAACATTTAAAGTTAGGTTATGAGACATCGCTCAAAATAGAAATCACATTTATTTCAACTCACCGATATAGGTAGGATATTAAAACAAAATTTAAAGGGACAGTGGATTAAACAACTTGAGAGCTTGACAGTTCAACAGACCTTGCCCTTACTTTATTGCAAGTTACATTTGCTAGCAGGGGTCAGTTAGCTCACGGGTTGGGCAGCTGGTCTGCAATGCAAGGTTGTGCCAACAGCATGGGTTCAATCCCTGCACTACCTGAGGCTACTATAAAGGGTTTTCCTTCTTAACCTCTCCTGTTGTCTGAGGTATGGTGAACCTCAGGTTAAACCATCAGTAATTGCCTCTCTTGAAGGAGACAGTCTTGCTGTCTGGTAAGACTATGGTGATTTTACCAATACATTTATTTTAAAACAATACATAAATCACATAGGAATAAGTCCTTACTTAAGCTAAAATTAAATTTGCCTGAATAAAGTGAGTTCAGGTTTCCCCTCAGTATGAATCATGCTCCAATCCCATTCCCCTACCAGTGAAACTAGGATGCATTGGAAATTAGGGCAGGGCTTTTGGATCAACATTCCTAACATTATTTTGAATCAGCCATGGAGTTTTCATCACTCCATGAAAATTTGAGCCAAAGAAAACTTTTGATCAATCTGTTGATTTTCCATAAACAGGTTGAGGGGCATGAAAATTTCCGAAAAAGAGCAGGGTAGCATGGAAGAAAAAATTTTTTCAAAATAACTTGATAAACCTCTCAGGGTTGGTCAAAACAATGACCAAGAGCTCGTTGGGTACAGTTTGAATGAAAAAATGACACAAAGATACTTTAGGTTTATCTGAAGTAGTTTCATTGAGTGTGGTTGCATTATTTCTGTGATTCTTGTGTCTGAACCCTCAAATCTGTTAAGGGACCAAAAAGGTCACACTTCTTGCCACAATAACCATTCATTTCTTCATGCCACTTACGACATGGTGAAGGCAAGACTTTTGCTCACATCAGCGAGCTGGGACAGTTTTAAGTACTCCTGATGCATATTAAAAAAGTGCAGCCATGTTTTCATTACATTCTAACTATTGCTCTAAAGTTGTCCACGAATATTTGTTGAATTGTTCCACGGAACCATAGTATGGGTTTTTTAATTTAGTGGCCCACTAATGATCATCACGGATAAATTTAATCAGCCAGAAGACTTCCACAGACTTCTAGGCTATTGTCACATCATGGGTATTATTTTGAAGCTGCCTCATGTGAGGATCATCATTGAGCTCCGAAAGTAAGAGTAGTTGCCACAGCCCATATAGAAAGACTGGGTAAATACCTGACCGTTGGTGTTGGTGTCAGTCACTATAATGCCAAAATATCACCAAAATATCAAAAACAAAATCAATTCCAAGTTGCGAAGTCAGAAACTTATGCATTATGCTCATCAAGGTGTCAACCAGGTCAAACAAATAGTTGGCAAAAGTGAGGACTGCAAATACTGGAAATCAGAATCTAGGTTAGAGTGGTGCTGGAAAAGCACAGCAGGTCAGGCAGCATCCAAGCTGCAAAAAAATCGATGTTTCGGGCAAAAGCCCTTCATCAGGAATGAAGTTCATTCCTGATGAAGGGCTTTTGCCCGAAACGTCAACTTTCCTGCTCCTCGGATGCTGCCTGACCTGCTGTGCTTTTCCAGCACTACTCTAATCCAAACAAATAGTTGTTAAGGCCACAGCCACTTTTGGAAAGAACTGATCAATTTTTTTTATCATAAGCTTCTAAAATCATCCAGCTAATTTCCCATGTCAAGCACAGAGGGAACATTTTTATATTACATTATTCTGACTATGACAACTTTATGGAACTTCAACTATTCACTAAATGTTGTAATAACTGTCCTTTGACCTACATACAATAGAAATAACTGACTATTTATTGACTGCTACTGAAGGTTCTGGGGTCAATGCTGAGATGGTCATTATGAGTCATGTTTAACGATGCTGTGCTTCATCAATGGAAGTAATAACTGAAAGAGATGTAAAATAGGTTGCAAATACATTACCATCCATTTTAGATACCTCCAGTAAAATGGATCTCTGATGGGTGGAGGAAAATATTTTAAGAGAAAGAACTATTGTGTGTCCAATGAACAGCATTTTGGTTGAGGTTCCTGAGCATCACATTATTCATTAAATTAATGCTGAGGAAGGAAAGAAAGTTAGTGTGTAGATAACAGATAGGTGCAATCCACAGGGAGATACAGCAGGGCACAAAGGGTGGCAGGTAATTCAATAGGGCATCAGGGATAGAGCAAGGCTGCAGATGATTTAGCAGGATACAAGCATACAGCAGGGCAGAGTGATTATTCAGGACATGGGAGGATTCAGTGGGGAATTCAGAAAGTACAGAGAACACAGAGCACAAACAACAGGCTACATGGCAACAGAATGTGCCACAGATAATATGGCAGGGCACAGAGGAATACAGAGGATTGTTGCTTGGCATGGGGGAAAGTCAGCTTCTGGGCTTTCTAAACGTCTGTTGCATGTACGAGGAAAGCACAGTATCCGGATATCCTACTGTGAAGCTAAAATGATATTCCTGATGGTGACGATGTTACGACAAGAGTTCCTGTCACAGTGACTGATGATTGCAATAATAGCTGGGCATAACTGCCACACATTTGAAAAAAGCCACTTACAGTTAGAACTTCTGAATCATTGCTACGATCACAAACCAGTTTGTCTTTATCGATCCAACTTATACAATAGCATTCAGTAGAGTCAAGGCAAATCAACACATCACTATTCTGATAAGATCCTGAGGTGGCCAGTTTTAAATTTTCTTCCTTATGAATCAGGCCTGGCACATCAACTCACATGATTACACCAACATCTGCTACTAACTAATTCATGCAGATGGGTCAAAGTCTTTAATTCTCGCTGAGAGTATTGGCATTAGCTTTGGCCAAACATCATGATGTACATCATTAGTTGCCCCAGCCATATAAAATGTCTACAGATTAACGATAGTAAAACTCTATTGTTTTATCCTAGCTATACTGCTTTCATATAAAATATTTTAGTGTGTATTCAAGAAAACACACAGGTTCTGAACTTGGTATATTACAATGTAGCAGGACTTCAATTGATTTTTTTGTTTTGCTCATCTGGTGCTGCTTGTACTGAATTTATTGCATTCTAAATTGAAGTTGGTCTGCAGCTTTTCTCATCTTATTCCGGTTCTTACCACAGCCCTTTCATTATTAGCTGATAATTGAAAAATAGTCAGACCGATTGATGCTTCACATATTATTTTCTAAACATAATGGATTGAATTTTTCAATCAAAAGCAAGTATTGGGCATTCTGCAAGTCACTCTTGCCTCATTACAAACCATGATGCAGGCCAGTTTTCCAGGGCCAATCTAATTAGGTTATTAGGGGCAAGTTGCAGGTTTGGGAAATGCCTGTGATTCAGAACTTACCATTGCTACGAGTAGAATCACAAGCAATGTCACTTCCACTACTCAGTGTACAAAGAAACAATGCTGAAAATAACTTCACAACTGTGGTCAGTGATTAAATTTTAGAAACCAATCATGACCGATTGGGACTGTGCTGCACAACTTGTGATAACTGACCCTTCACACACTGTTCATTACTTTCAAACACCTCTATTAATACTAAAGACGCACTGCAGTAACCTTTACACCTCCAACTTTCACTTCTGCCTGTTCCTTCACACATATCTCATTGGTACAGTCAACTGGGGACCACGATGTGCCCAGAAGTATAGATTTGGCTGGAATGGGCATGCTAAGAATGTCTCTCAGCACAAAGAAAGCCTGACTCTAAAATCTCCGTTCCTGATGAAGGGCTTTTGCCCGAAACGTCAATTTTCCTGCTCCTTGGATGCTGCCTGACCAGCTGTGATTTTCCAGCACCACTCTAATGTAGACTTCAAAATTGCCATGCCTGCTGGAAAGTTTTTCAGATCCCGATCATCACACAGTCGCACAATATTTAAAGGCTTAGCTATTTTCTTTTCCATGCTTCTGCAGAAAGGTCCGTGATTCCTCTTGCTGCCATATCTCAGGCTGAAACTCTCTCAGTCATTGATTTAGCTTCTTAATAAATATTATGCAAGGTTTAAAGGAGGTTGCTTAGGTGTACTGACTGACATTTTATGCAGTATCTAGTATACTTTCATTTCTTTATATTCAATACCCCAATATAATATCCAATATTTAAGCAATCGCTTTCCTATCAATGAGAAAAGTGCCCATGATTTACTCGCAATTACACAAATTAATATTTACAAACATACTATAATAAAGTTTGCAAACAAAGTGAACAAATCAATATTTTCCCAATTCACAAAGTGAATTGGTTTCGTTGGTTGCAAACACCAGGCATGTTCAGTGCATCAGAGTCCAATATCAATTCAGTCTTTTGATCTGTATTTTACTCCCTTCCTTTTAACATATTTGCTTTCTACACAAAGGCTTTCTGTCTTGACGATCATCACTGCACACAATCATCATATCACTTTGGTGGTTTGCTCTCACATCATGATCTGCCTGTTGACTCAGAAATTCTGGTCAGCACATCAGGTTTTGGAAGTCTCGGCATCCCGTGCAGAACCAACATTGTTTTCCTGATGAAGACATGCTGCTGTTGGCTTGGACTTCTGAATTGCTGGATGTCAGTTTTGTCTCAGTCCCACCATCTGATTTGTCTTTGTCACTGTGATACTATTTGACACATGATGAATCTCTCTCAAACACTACTGTTTCTGCCAACTGTGCAGTCGCAAGTCTTCACTTGGTGGTGACAGTGTATAAATTGGTATAATACAGTACATAGGAGAAAGTGAGGACTGCAGATGCTGGAGGTCACAGTCAAGAGTGTGGTGCTGGAAAAGCACAGCAGATCAGGCAGCATCCGAGGAGCAGGTTATTCAATGTTTCGGGCATAAACCCATCATCATAATACGATGCATCCATCTTTTTTGGACTCTCTCATCTCAGCAATACTCCATCACCTTATAACATCAAACCATCTAGATCCACTTCTATGCTCTGCATAAAATTTTACAACAACCTTTTCTCAGCATCATGACCTGGAGGCATCTAATCAACACTAATGTTCCTCAACTTGCTGCATATTTTATTTCCAAATACCAACGCAGCTAAGTTCTTTCCCTTCATGTTATGTGGAGTTGCTTGATACATGACAACATAGGGCAGCCATGCTTCCTTCCAAACTTTGCCCTCAGTCTGAACGAAGCTCATCTATTTCTCAAAAGACTGGCTGTATTGTTCCACTTCTCCATTTTCTGTCGTCATCGAGACATTACTCTGTGCTGTTGAATTTCTGAAATTTCCACATTATCTGTAGTATTCTATGAAACGAATAATGGCCCATTATCGGAGTGCCGAGAGATCATGCTTTTTAAATTCACAGCTGCTGTTGTCAATTGCCATTGGTATGAATACTCTTGATGGAAGTGGGCCTCATAAGTTAACTGCAACATCCTTTTGTGGTCCACCCAGTGGCAGTGTGCTGTATCTTGGTTCTGATGGATCAGGCCTCCTGACAATTTGACTTGCACAAGACGCTGATAACCTGCCTTATCTCCATCCTTGACTGTCATACTTTGGTTCATTAGTTTTGCTTCATATTATTGACTCCCAAGTGACTCTCGTGTAGTAGCATCACCAATTTAGTTCAAAGTTTTTGTGGCACTACAAGTCTGCTGCCTCTGAGAATACCCTTCCCAATTTCGCGCAGCTCATTCCATGTAGTGAGGTGCACCTTGAACAGGTAATTCTTGTTGTTCAATCACAAATTAATTCCAAAACAATGCAGTGGATAAGTTGAATATTGATAGAAATCAACAGTATGTGACACATTCTTATGACAATGTGTAAATGATATCAAGATGAAATTGAGAACTTCAGGGAGAAGAATAAACATCTTAAAAGCAGCCCACCAGGATGTAGTTCATGAAGAGCTATCTAAGGACAAGCTTAAGGTCAGATTGGACCAAGCCAATAGTGAAGGTTCCAGGATTACTAATTTATATAAATGTCAGCTGAAGTCTCATCAGCAAACCGTGGAAAAACTCAAGGTTTATTTCAATAAAGGAGCAGAGGCCCAAACTACAGTTTCGCTGTAGCTGAGGAGTACCTGAGAGAAGCTAAAGAGTACTTGAAGTCATTTAAATGAAGCAACTGTTGGTGAGGTTGAGTGAGTAGTTATTAGCCATCGTACAGCACTTTCAAACCTCAGACTTAAAAGGAACTGTTTCTCACAGAAACTACTCAGCTCCTGCAGTGACTTTATAATGTAATAAAAAAAGGACTTTGTAATCTCACTCTCCGATATCAGTGAACAAAATGGCAGAAGTTCAATTGAACAAAACCCAAGTTGACCATGATTAAAGAAAGAGAAACTCCAAGAAGACCATCAAAGGCAAGAGCAGAATTAAGCCCCTCAGCCTTTCGAATGTGTTCCTCCAGTCAATCATATATGATATGTTTCTCAACCCTATTCTTCTTCTACTTTCTATCTATATCACTTGAACTCCTTACTCTTCAAAAACCTATCTATCTCTGTCTCAAATACACTCAATGATTGTTCTCCACATCCATCTGTTTCAATGAGCTCCACAGATTCACCACCCTCTGGCTGAAGGAATTTCTCCTCATCTCAGTTCTAAACTGTTGTCACTTCACTCTTCCTTCAGGTCCTAGTTTCTCCTGCTAGTGAAACAGCTTTTCCACATTCACTCTATCCTGGCTTGTCAGTAAGTTTCAGTCAGATCCTCCCTCATCCTTCTAAAGTGCATCAAGTACAGATGCAGAGCCCTCAACCACTCCTCCTATGATAAGCCCTTTATCCTTTAATCATTCTTGTAAACCTCCTCTGGACTCCCTCCAAGGCCAGCACATCCTTCCTTAGATGCAGGGCCCAAAACTGCTCACAATGTTCCAAATGCAGTCTGACCAGAGCTTCTCCATTTTCAATGATGCATTTCTGCTCTTTTATTCTAGTTCTCTTGAAATGAATGCTAACATTGCATTTGCCCTCTTAACTGCTATCTGAACTTTCACATTAACTTAAGAGAATCCTTGAACTCGGACTCCCAAGTCCTTTTGTGGTCTGAATTTTCTGAAGCCTTGCCCCATTTAGAAAATATAACTTTGTTCTTCCTACCAAATTGCATGATCTTACATTGTATTCCATCTGTCATTTCTTCGCCCACTCTTCTAGTCTGTCCAAGTCCTTCTGCAGCCTCCCTGCTTCCTCAACAGTACCTATCCCTCCACTGATCTTGATGTCATCTGCAAACTTTACAACAATGCCCGACGTTTCCTTACCCAGATCATTGATGTACAACATGAATACAGTCACCAATAAGGACCCCTGATGTACTCAATTTATCGCTGGCTACCATCCTGAAAAACCCTTTATTCCTACACTCTCCCTTCTGCCAGTCAGCCAATCATCTATGCATGCCAGTATCTTGTCTCTAACATCATGAGTTCTTATCCTATTTAGACTTCTTCTTGTGTAGCAGTTTGTCAAAGACCTTCTGGAAATTCAAATAGATCACATACACTGGCTCTTTATCTAACTTGGTTGTTTCATCCACAAAGAATTCTACCAAATTTATCAGACATGTACCCAACTCTTGCTCCTCCAAGACTGTGCTAGGGTAGACTGGAGCGGGAACTGAATGAACTTCAGATCATTCGGGAGGCAGAGGCTGTGATAGATGAGAGTTACAGGGAAGCAACTACTCCTAGGTATGAAGAAAGCTGGGTAACTGTTCGAAAGGGATAAAGCAGTCAGTGCAGGGATCCCCTGTGGTCGTTCCCCTGAAAAACAAGTATACTGTTTTGGATACTGTTGAGGTGTCGACTTGCCAGGGGCATGCAGTGGGGTGCAGATCTCTGGCACAAAGTCGGTCCCTGTTGCACAAAGGGGAAGGAGGGAACGGAGGAGAGTATTAGTCATTGGGGACTCAATAGTTAGAGGTTTGTTGGGAATGAACAAGACTCAGGGTTGGTGTGCTACCTCCTAGGTGCCAGGGTCCGTGATGTCTCAGATCATGTTTTTAGGGTCCTGAAGGGAGAGGGTGACCAGCCCCAAGTCGTGGTCCACATAGGTACCAATGACATAGGTAGAAAGAGGGATGGGGATGTAAGGCAGAATTTCAGGGAGCTAGGGGGTGGAAGCTGAGAGCTAGAACAAACAGAGTTGTTATTTCTGGTTTGTTACCTGTGCCACGTGATAACGAGGCAAGGAATAGGGAGAGATATCAGCTGACCACATGGCTGCAGGGATGGTGCAGGAGGGAGGGTTTCAGGTACATGGATAATTGCAGCTTATTCTGGGGAAGATGGGACCTTGACAAACAGGATGGTCTTCACTTGAATCAGAGGGGTACTAATATCCTGGGTGGGAGATTTGCTTGTGCTATCCCAGTGGGTTTAAACTAGCTCAGCAAGGGGATGAAAACCTGTGTTGTAGTTCCAGTGCACAGGAGAATTAGAGTAGGAAAGGCATGGACAGGATTTCATGGTCACAGGAATGTGATGGCAGACAGCAAGCTGTTTTGAAGTGTGTCTACTTCAATGCCAGAGGTATCCGGAATAAGATTGGTATGCGTGCAGCATAGATAGGTACCTGGGACTTCGATATTGTGGCCATTTCAGAGACATGAATAGAGTAGGGTCAGGAATGGATGTTGCAGATTCCAGGGTTTAGATCTTTCATTAAGAATCGGGAAGGTGGTAAAAGAGAGGGAGGTGTAATCTTGTTAGTCAAGAACAGTATAACGGTGGCTGAAAGAACTTTTGACGAGGACTCGTATACTGAGGTGGTATGGACTGAAGTTAGAAACAGGAGAGGAGAGGTCACACTGTTGGGAGTTTTTTATAGGACTCCACAAAGTTCCAGGGATGTGGAGGAGAGGATTGGCAAATTGATTCTGGACAGGAGTGAAAGGAACAGGGTGTCATTATGGGGGACTTTAACTTCCCCAACATTGACTGGAAATGCTATAACTAATACATCGGATGGATCAGGTTTTGTCCAATATGTGCAGGAGGGTTTCCTGACACAGTATGTCGAAGGGCCGACAAGAGGGGAGGCCACACTAGATCTGGTGCTTGGTAATGAACCAGGCCAGATGTTTGCTTTAGTGGTAGTTGAGCACTTTGGAGAAAGTGACCATAATTCAGTTACGTTTAGTTTAGCGATGGAAAGAAATAGGTACAAGCCACAGGACAAGAGTTATCGATGGGGAAAGGCAATTATAATGCAATTAGGCAAGACTTAGGATGCATAGAATGGGGTAGCAAAATACAGGGGATGGGGACAATCAAAATGTGGAGCAGATTTAAGGAACAGATATCGCGTGTCCTTGGTAGGTATGTCCCTGTCAGGCAGGGAGGAAGCGGAAGAAGGAGGTTTATGTGACGATGAGATGAGATGGTTCAGATGAGGTGTTGGAGAGTTATAGATTAGCTAGGAAGGATTTAAAAAGAGAGTTAAGAAAAGCAAAGAGAGGATATGAGCAGTCTTTAGCAGGTAAAATAAAGGAGAACCCTAAAGCTTTCTATAGGTATGTGTGAAATAAAAAGATGACTAGGGTAGGAATAGGGCCAGTCAAAGACAGAAGTGGGAAGTTGTGTGTGGACCCTGTGGAGATCAGAGAGGTGCTAAATGAACAATTCTCATCAGTTTTCACTCAGAAAAAGGAGAGTATTGTTGAGAAGAAAAATGAGATATGAGATAATAGACTAGAGAGGATCGAGGTTCGTAAGGAAGAGGTGTTATCAATTCTAGAATGAGTGAAAGTAGACAAGTACCCTGGAATGGATGGGATTTTTCCAAGAATTCTCTGGGAAGCTGGGAGGAGGTGTTGGAGCCTTTGGCTTTGATCTTTGAGTCATCCTTGTCTACAGGTTTAGTACCAGAGGACTGGAGGATTGCAAATGTTGTGCCCTTGTTCAAGAAGGGCAGTAGAGATGGCCCAGGTAATTATAGACCAGTGAGCCTTATGTCTGTTGTAGGAAAAGTTTTGGACAGGATTATGAGAGGTAGGATTTATAATTATCTCGCAAGCAAAAATTTGTTTGCAGATAATCAACATGGTTTCGTCAAGGGCAGGTCATGTTTCGCAAACCACATTGGGAATTTTGAGAAGGTGACCAAGCGTGTAGATGAGGGTAGGGCAGTTGACGTGGTGTACATGGACTTCAGTAAGGCCTTTGATAAGGTTCCACATGGTAGGCTGTTGGAGAAAATGCAGAGGCATGGGATTAAGGCTGATTTAGCAGTTTGGATTAGAAACTGGCTTTCTGTAAGAAGGCAGCGAGTGGTCATTGATGGTAAATATTCAGCTTGGAGTCCGGTTACTAGTGGTATGCCACAAGGATTTGTTTTGGGACCACTGCTGTTTGTCATTTTTATTAATGATTTAGACACAGGCATAGGTGGATGGGTTAGTAAATTTGCAGATGACACTAAAGTCAGTGGAGCCGTGGACAGTGTGGAAGAATGTTACAGGTTGCAGGGGTCTTCGATAAACTGCAGAATTGGGCTGAGAGGTGGCAAATAGAATTCAATGCAGATAAATGTGAGGTGATTCACTTTGGGAAGAATAACCGGAAGGCAGAACTCTGGGTCAATGGAAAAATTGTTGGTCGTGTGGATGTGCAGAGGGATTTTGAAGTCCATGTACACAGATCCCTGAAAGTTGCCACCCAGGTTGATAGTGCTGTTAAGAAGGCATACGGTGCGTTAGGTTTTCTTGGTAGAGGGATTGAGTTCTGGAACTGTAATACCATGCTACAACTATACAAAACGCTAGTGCAGCTGCACTTGGAATATTGTGTACAGTTCTGGTCGCCCCATTACAGGAAGGATGTGGAAGCATTGGAAAAGGTACACAGGAGATTAACCAGGATGCTGCCTGGTCTGGAGGGAAAGTCTTATGAGGAAAGGGTGAGAGACTTGGGTCTGTTCTCATTGGAGAGATAAAGGCTAAGATGGGATTTGATAGAGACATACAAGATGATCAGAGGATTAGATAGAGTAGACAGTGAAAGTTTTTTCTTAGGATGATGATGTCAACTTGTAAGAGGGGGCGTAGCTAAAAATTGAGAGGTGATAGATTTAAGACAGATGTCAGAGGCAGGTTCTTTACTCAGAGTGTGCTAAGGGTGTGGAATGCCCTGCCTGTCAATGTCATTAACTCAGCCACATTAGGGAAATTTAAACAATCCTTGGATAAGAACATGGATGATGATGAGATAGTGAAGGGGGATGGGATTAGGTTAGTTCACAGGTTGGCGCAACATCGAGGGCTGAAGGGCCTGTTCTGCGCTGTATTGTTCTATGAGCTATGTTCTATAATGCCCCCCCATGACGAAGCTGTGCTGACTCAGCCCTATTTTACCTTGCACGTTCAAGTACTCCATAGTCTCATTCTTAATAATGGATTCTAAACCTTTACCACCCACCAAGCTCAGGCTAACCAGCTTATAGTTTCTGTCTTGTGCCTCCCTCTTTTCATAAAAAGGTTTGTTATGTTTGCCATTTTCCAGTCCTCTGGCACACTCCCTTGCTCCAGTGATTCCTGAAAGATCATTATCACTGTCTTTACAATCTCCTCAGCCATCACCTTCAGAACTCTGGGGTGTACTCCAGCTGGTCCAGATGATTTATCTACCTTCAGAGCTTTCAGCTTCCCCAGCACCTTCTTCTTCGTAATGGCTCCAGACACTCACATCTGCATCCTGCCTCTCCTGAAGTTCTGCTATGCTGCTGGCGTCTTCCACTGTGAAAACTGATGCAAAGTACCTATTCAGTTTATCTGACATTTCTTTGTTCCGCATTACTGCTTTTCAGATTCGTTTTCCAGTGGTCCAATGTTTATACTTGCCTCTCATCTTATCCTTTGATATCTAAACGAACTCTTGCAAATCTTCTTTCACAGTAGCAGTTGGCTTACCTCATAGTTAATCTTCTCCTCTCCAGTTGCTTTTTTAGTTGTCCTCTGCTAGTTTTTAAAGGGTTCCCAATCCTCTGGCTTCCCGCTAATCTTCACTGCACTGTGTGGTTTTTCTTTTGCTTTCATACTGTTCCTGAGTTCTCCTGTCAGCCATGGTTGCCTTGTCCTCCTCTTAATTTGTTTCTTTCTCTTTGGGATGAATTTATGCTTCAACTTATTCTGTCAAAAAAACCCTCATAAACTAATAGCCAAAACAAAAAGCAAGCAAACTGAGCCTCTTCCCATCTGCACTGAATGCACAGACTGTCTCCAATTTCCCAAACTATATTCTGAGTCAGACCATGTCTCACTCTGGATATGATTTCTTCCTTCTTCACCGTGTGAAGTTGACTGATGTTGAGAAGGAAACTCTTTTAATTTAAATATTCAGAGCTCAAAGATCAGCACAAATTGTGAGTCGACCTACAGTCAATAAGGGGTGATCTTTCATCTAAAGAAAACAATCGAGAGACAGAGAGAGCTCCTTGTTTACGTCTACAGAAGACAACCCTGGAAATGTAAGCTTTCATTAATGAAAGAGACCAAACTCAGAATGATTGTGAGCTTTCAAAGAAGAAATTTTTAAAAATATATGGAGAGAAATGTTAAACTTCAGGCATTGGTATCCAATCTGTCCAAATTCTCAGACCAGCAGGGAGGTGGCAGATTCTGAACATCCTGCCATTACTCCAATCTTCCTCCAAGTCTGGAGATGAAATGTTGCAACAAAGCTCTTCCTAAGGATCCCACACCATTTAAGGAATCCCAAATGCAATAATTTCAAGATTTGATTACTTCCTGGCATCCCAGGAACACTATTCCAAATAAAGCTGCCAGTCGATCTGTGTGTTGCTGTCCCACTACCTCAGGAGTGAATAATCCTTACCATGGATCTCGAGATGTTATCAGACCAGCCTCAAGCTTTTGCTTTTGGGGTATTACTTCCACTGCCTTTACATTCAGATCATCCACAGAGGCTGGAGGTGCACGCTGTCATTTTATCCTTTCAAAGAGAAACATTTAGCGTTCCACCATCCCAAGTGGCTTCATTAAGGGCTACAAAAGCAATTGAAAATTCCCAACATCTTGCCCTGGACTTCAGAGGAAGGTAGATGCAGACAGTGGAAAATGTTGCGGAGTTAAATGTTAAGGATTATGGTTAAAAGCGAGGCAGTGTAAGAATTGGAGGGAAAATATGGAAGAAAGAGTTAACTGTATCTTTTATGGTAACTACAGGGCATATGTGTGAGGAGCGATGTCAGAACAAGCTGGAATTGAAATGCGTAATTGCAGGGTCTCAGAAAAGCTCTATCCTATCCTTTGAAAAAAACCTGATAATGTTCACTCACCTGGGAGTAGACCTGATTTTGCAGCAATGTGCATTTGCCCACAAGTAGGTGCTTGTTGCTTGAATGGGTAAACTCATGACCAACAAAGCAGAATGGGTATAACATTGGATCAAGGCCCAGCAAAGCATTTTTCCACCAAATGTTCTGATCAAGAATGCCCACTTCACAACCTGATTGCAAAATTTAATAGAACCTTCGCACAGAAGGAATCAGATACTGCCCAAAAAGGAGATTATTTTAACTGTTCTATCTGTGTTAGAAAGTAGTGTGAAGTACTATGATTTCAACAGGTTTCTCCTTTTTGTAACCCAAATCATGATTTAACACTGTGTCATAAGCCAGGATATCAGTCAATGTACCATAATGGGACACTGCAGAGGATATTGTTGATAATTAACTTTAGCTTTCCAATTGGATTTGTTACTACCCTGTCACAAATGTTATTAAATGCTAAAGGCATATTTAGGTGTGTTAGAGACATCAACCTGCAAATGTCAACTGAATTTCAGTATTCATGGAGCTAAAGTAGAAGGATTGCCAGTTTAATGGCAGGCTCAGCTCAAAACCTCTCACTATCAGATGTATTTATGTTTGAAGGTAATCCAAAGCTAATGCTTTATTGAGTACATTTGTTGATGAATAATTTATAATCACTTCCTACCATTTGAGAAATGTCAGTATTTCCATTCTGTGATATTCCACATGGTCTTCAGCAGTTGATTTTCAGACCCATCTGTTTCTTTATACTTTAAGGTAACTTGGCAATTAATAATACATTATTACTGATTGTGGTTTGTTGTTAAATTTCTGAGAGACAATTAATCAGGAAGATTTGATATGCTACCTTGAAAGGTTGGAATTTGGTGATTGCCTTTTTTTTGTCTTGCTGGATTTAGAACTCAGCAGTTCCATTTTTGTTGAGAGTTTTGCCCAAAATGTCGATTTTCCTGTTCCTCAGATGCTGACTGACCTGTTGTGTTTTTCCAGCACACACTCTCAACCCTAATCTCCAGCATCCTTCGCCAGGTTCCATTTTTGTTCCAATGATACATCTTTACTCATTGGCCCAGATCTTGTAGACACTCAGAGACTGGGCATATCCTGAAAGATAAGCTAATGAACCCTTGGAAGTCCAAAATATCAGTCCAAGTGACAATTTACCCCCAAAATTAAACTTCTAAGTTAGTCCAACCCCTCCTTATAGTCAGTAGATTCCAATCCAGAATCATCCTGGTGAACCTCTTTCGCACCCCCACCAAAACCTCCACATCCTTCCTGTAGTGTAGTGAACAGAACTGCAGGCAATACTCTAAATGTAGTCGAACTGAAGTTTTATACAGCTGCTACCCAACTTGCCAACTTTTATACACAATGCCCCAATGGATGAAGGTAAGCATGCCGTACGCCTTCTTTACATATGTATCCACTTGTATTGCCAGCTTCAGGAAGCGATGGACTGGCACTCCAAGATCCCTCTGTATGTTTATGCTCCTGAGAATCCTGCCATTTACTGAATAATTTCCTCTTGCATTTGGCCCCTCAAAATGCTTCACCTCATACTTGTCTGAAATAAATACCATCTGCCATTTCTTCATCCAACTTTCCAACTGATCTATATCTTGCTCGATACTTTGACAATCTTCCTCACTGTCCACAACTTTAAAATGTTTGTGTCATCTGCAAGCCTGCTCATTAGACTACTTACATTTTCATCCATATATATTACAAACAGCCGAGTTCCCTTATGAAACGGTACTGATCACTGATCTCTAGTCAAAAATTTACCCCTCCACAACTACCCTGTCTATTTACTGATCAAGCTAATTTTGTATCCAATTTACTAACTCGCCATGGATCCAATGTGACTTAATCTTCTGGACCAGCCTCCCATGATAGACTTTCTCAAATGCATTAGTAAAACCCATGTAAAAAAAGATTTGCTTCCCCACGCTCATCAATCGTTGCCACTTCCTCAAAAAAACTCAATCAAATTTGTGAACCAAGAGCTCCCACACAAAAACCCATACTAACCAATCCTAATAAGCCCATTCTTTTCTAAATGCAAGTGAATCTTGTTCCTAATATTCTTCTCCAAAAATTTCCCTATCACTGATATAAGGTTCATCGATCTACAATTTTCAGGATTATCTCCGTTGTCCTTCTTAATCAAAGAAACAACATTGGCCATTCATCGTTCTTCGGGGACTTCACCTGTGAGTAAAGAGGATATAATGTCTCTGTCAAGGCCCCAGCAATCTCCTCTCCTGCCTTCCTCAGTATCCCGTGGTGGATCCCATTTGCCCCTGGGGACTTATCTACCTTAATCTGTTTCAAGACACCCAACACCTTCCCTTTTGAGTTTTGATATACTTTAGAATATGAGCATATCCCTCTCCAATCTTACCACTATCCATGTCCTTCTCCCTGGTGAATGCCAATACAAAGTACTCATTGAGAACCTCACTCACTTTCTCTGGCTCCATGCATAAAGTCCCTCTTTTGTCCTTGAGTGGATCTACCCTTACCCTAGTTACCAACTTGCTCCTAAAGTATGTATAAGATCCCAAGGACATTTTGTGGCCTCTTTTTAGTGATCTTAATTCATTGTTTAGGTTCTTTCCTGTTTCCTTTATATTCCTCAAGGGCTTTGTCTGATTAAATTGTTTGCTTTTTCTTTTTGATTAAACTTTCAAAAAGAATGGGTACCCAATGATCACAGTCCGCCGATTTCTCAGCAACAAACCCAAATAGGCAGACAAAATGCATCCAGAAACCCTAGCCACTCTCCCCTACATCAAAGACATCTCGGAAAGAACTGCCAGACTACTCAGACCCCTTGGCATCACGGTAGCCCACAAACCCACCAATACACTAAAACAGCAGCTAATGAACTTGAAAGACCCAATACAGACAACAAGCAAAACTAATGTTATTTACAAAATACCGTGCAAGGACTGTAACAAACGCTACATTGGACAAACAGGCAGAAAGCTAGCCACCAGGATACATGAACACCAACCAGTCACAAAACGATATGACCCTCTCTCATTAGTATCCTTACATAGAGATGAGGAAGGACACCACTTCAACTGGGATAGCATATCCATCTTAGGACAAGCCAAACAGAGACAAGCACGAGAATTCCTACAAGCATGGCATTCCAACAGGAACTCTTTCGACAAACACATCGAGTTAGAACCCATCTACCACCCCTGAGAAAAATAGCTGGAAATGACATCACCACAGGAAATGATGTCACCACAGGAAATTAGATCAAAATAATCCAAAGAAACCCAAACATATAAATAGAAAGCAGGAATTATTAACAGTGCTTTGCCTGGAGGCCCACTGAAGATATTACCTAGTGGGGTGACGAAACGTCTGGAAATGAACCTTCCAGCACGGCGAGTAAGCCTACATCCAGAACCTCAACCTGAGCTACAAATCTTCTCAAAACTCACTAAACTTTCAATGTGAGAAAAATGTTTGTCCACAGTGTGGTTGGAGGATTAGGGTTGGGGAGCAGTTTGTTGAAAATCTCATAGGGGGGGGATGTTGAAGGAGACGATAATTGTGGGGCTTGGAGATATGCTTGCTGGGATGCAGAGGTGGGATAATAATTGTGAAGGATGGGACAACTCAACATAGAAGGCATAGATGGTAGGACGTGTGGTACTGCAGAAGGAGGATCATTGATGGTCACCACCATCCTGGCTTCAATGGGATGTCAGTGCTTGATTATATTTAACATGATAAGGCTGCATGCTTGGGACTTGGAGGTAAAGTGGGGAGTTAAATGTTAAATAAATGAGTTGGGTGAGAAAATGGGGAAGATGAAAGCTGATGGAGTGGAAGGGAGGGCAAGGCAGAGAGGAACTTGAAGAGTTGTGCAGTATCTTGAAAGGCTTGGGACTCTGACTGTGACTCACTTGAGTATCAACCACCAGCAGATGTGGAGCTACTCTCTACTTGTGGACCTCACAGCCATAACTACTCTCACAGTATTGTGAATATTGCAGGAGGCCTATGATCACTCAACATTCCTGGAATACTAATATGGGCTCTATGGAGAGGATCACTATCGCTGAGACAGTTTTAGAACATTATGTGGTACTATGGCTGGCTAGCTTCTTTCTTGTAGCTGCTGCTAAAATGACATTTGCTCTCACAGCTTAAGGTGAGTCAGAATACAGAAGGAGATGGAGTGCTTGGTATCATGTTGCAATGGTAACAACCTCTCTTTCAATGTCAGCAAAACAAAAGAACTGATCATTGATTTAAGGAAGAAAGGAGGTGGACACACCCCTATCTACATCAACGAAACTGAAGTGGGGAGGGTCGAGAGCATCACATTCCTAGGAGTGATGATAACCAACAATCTGTCCTGTACCTCTCACGTAGATGGGATGATCAAGAAGGCACAACAACACCTCTTCTTCCTCAGGCAGCTTAGGAAATTTTTCATGTGCATTAGGACCATCACAACTTTTTACAGATGCACCATTGAAAACATTCCTGTCTCGGTGCATTATGGCCAGGTACAGCAACTGGTCTACCCACGACCGTAAGAAACTACTGACAATTGTGCACAGCCCAGACCATCACACAAACCAACCTCCCATCCATGGACTCCATCTATACTTCTTATTGCCACAGAAAGGCAGCCAACATCATCAAAGACCTCTCCCACCCGGTAATGCTGACATCTAGCCTCTTCGATCAAGCAGAAGATACAGAAGCTTGAACACATACACCAACAGGCCCAGTTACAGCTTCTTCCCTACTGTTGTTAGATTGCCAAATGAATCTCTCTAACTTCAAATAATGTTGATCTTGCTTTGTGCACCTCCTGTGCAGCCATAACCTTGCATGCCTCACTCTGTCTAAGTACCGTATGATCTGTATGTCCTGTTCGCTATGATTTGCCTGCACTGCTCGCAAAACAAAGCTTTTCACTGTTGTTGTGGTTCTGTTCGCCGAGCTGGGAATTTGTGTTGCAGACGTTTCGTCCCCTGTCTAGGTGACATCCTCAGTGCTTGGGAGCCTCCTGTGAAGCGCTTCTGTGATCTTTCCTCCTGCATTTGTAGAAGGAATGCCGGAGAAAGGTCACAGAAGCGCTTCACGGGAGGCTCCCAAGCACTGAGGATGTCACCTAGACAGGGGACGAAACGTCTGCAACACAAATTCCCAGCTCAGCGAACAGAACCACAACAATGAGTACCCGAGCTACAAATCTTTTCACAAACTTTTCACTGTACCTAGGGACATGAGTGTTGCTGAACAAAGATCTTGGAGTGCAGGTTCATAGTTCCTGGAAAGTTGAGTCTCAGATAGGTAGAATAGTTAAGAAGACATTTAGTATGCTTTCTTTTATTGGTCAGAACATCGAGTATAGGAGTTGCGAGATCATGTTAAAGTTGTGTAAGGCATTGGTTGGGCCACTTTTGGAATATTGCATGCAATTCTGGTCTCCCTCCTATAGAAAGGATGGTGGAAAACTTGAAAGGGTTCAGAAAAGATATACAAGAATATTGCCAGAGTTGGAGGGAGAGGTGAATGGACTGGACTATTTTCCCTGTAGCATCGGAGGCTGAAGGGTGACCTTGTAGAGGTTTATAAAATTACAAGGGGCAGGGATAGGGTAAATAGACAAGGTCTTTTCCCTGGGTTGGGGGAGTCCAGAACTGGAGGGCATACATTTAACGTGAGATGGGAAAGATTTAAAAGAGGCATAAGTGGCAACTTTTTCATGCAGATGGTGGTGCGTGTATGGAATGCGCTGCCAGAGGAAGTGCTAGAGGCTAGTACAATTACAGTATTTAGAAGGAGTCTGAATGGGTACATGAATAGGAAAGATTTAGAGGGATATGGGCCAAGTGCTAACAAATGGGACTAGGACTAAATTAACTTTGGATATGGACGAGTTGGACCAAATAGTCTGTTTCCATGCTGTACATCAATATGATTCTATGACTCAATGTGACTACAATAAATCAAATCAAATGAGAAATGAGCATTTATTTACAAATGAGTCAATGTATTTACAATGAATTGTCACCTTTGCTACCTATATGCCATTATAATACTTTGCCCTTTCTGTCCCACCAAACCTAGATGTACTTCTGATGTTCATAGCTGAAGTGAAGGGAGTCTTGCCTCTTATGGATCCAATTGCCCAAGGGACCTCAGAAAGTTTTACTTACAATGTCCAGACATCCCTAAATAAAACCTTGAATCTAATGAGTTGCACCCTCTGATTTTAAAGGAAGTAGATAATGGATACACTGGTTGTAATTGTCCAAGAATCCTTAGATCTGGAAACTTCCAGGATTGGAAAACTGTAAATAAAACACCTGTGCTAAAATGAGGAAGGAGACAATAAACAGGAACCTAGAGGCCAGTTAGCTTAATATCTGTTGGGAAACCTTACAGCTTATTGGCATAATAGCATAGCATTTAGAAACCCATAACATAATCAAGCAGAGTCAGCATGGCTTCCTGAGACTTTTATCTTCATATTGATCGAACCAATTAAATTGGCAAAAATAGTCTGGGAGATGAGTTGTAGAATATTTTAATCACAGTTTCCTGGAATAATATATTGTGGAGTCAGCTAAGTATAAAGCTATTTCCGAACTAGCAGGAGGCAGTGTTAGTTTTTTCATGGCCAAAGCTCTGCTGGGACAAAGTGATCATGATGCATTTGGATAGAGAGCTCTTGTGGCACAGTGGTAGTATCCCCACCTCTGAACAAGAAGGACTAGATTCAAGACTCACTTGCTCTAGAGATGTGTCATAACATGTCTGAACAGGCTGATTGAAAATACCTACAATTGGATTGCACTGCAGACTTGAAGAAGTTCAGAACTTTAAACCTAAACAAAACCAATTGCGTAGTTACAAGACTCATGTGGTGCAATGGTAGTGTCCCCATCTCTAAGCCAGATGGCCTGGGTTCAAGTCCCACCTACTCTAGAGTTAAGTAATGATATTCTGAACAAGTTGATTACAATATATTGACAGTTTCAAGGCAAGATTTGGCTGAGGCTGTTTCTGAAAATAGACAAACAATGTTTACAGCAAGTAAACTATGAGAAACATCGAAAGAATTTCTAAGAATCCCTACAGTGTGGAAACAGGCCATTCAGCCCAGCAAGTTGACACCAACCCTCTGAAGAGTTACACACCCCCTTATTTCTCTACATTTCCCCTGACTAATGCACTACTGGCAATTTAGCACGGCCAATCCAACTAACCTGCACATCTTTGGATTGTGGGATGAAACTAGAGCACCCAGAGGAAACCCTCACAGACACAAGGAGAACCTGCAATCTCCACACAGACAGTTACCTGAGGCCGGAATCAAGCCCAGGTCCCTGGCACCGTGAGGCTGCAGTGCTAACCACTGAGCGACTGTGCCACCCCTGAAGCATCAATTCAAAATGATTAATGCAAATATATTTAAATAGAAATAAATGAAAAGATAAGAAAGCTCTATTCCTAAATTCCTAAGCAAGTTATGGAACATTTTAGATCAAAAGAAAAGCTTTACAATGTTACACCAAGTAATAGTAAGCCGGAGGATTGTCATAATTGGGAAAAAGCATCAAAGGATGATGAGAACATTGGTAAAATTAAAATAAAAATAGAACATGAAAGTGTACTAGCTTGGAATATCAAACCAGATTGTGATAACATTCATCAGTAGATAAAAAGGAGAAGCATTTGAAGAGGCAGAGACTGGAGAAGTCATGGGGAATGGGAAAAGGAAAAATACCATAAACAAATACCGAATGACCTGGACTATCCAAACAAGATGGGCGGGGAGTATTTTGTTCAGAAAACTGAGAGTTTGTTAACGGATTGTTTAGATAATGGATAGCGTTTGTACAGGACCTTGAGATCTTGTTCAGATAATCTGAAATTTTGATAATTGACGTTCGGTTAATCGAGATTGTTCTGTAGTTTGCGTCTGTCTTCACTGTAGAAAGCACATTACATTCAAGAAATAGAGAGGAAGCAAGGGTTAATAAGAGTGCATGACTTAATGTAAACAGCAGAGAAATATATTGAACAAACTCAAGAGCCTAAAATTTGACCATTCTCCCAGAGCCACCTTGGGTTTTAAAAGAGCTGATCAGCTATGCTGATCAGGATTTTCCCAAATTCCCTAGAATTTAGAATAGTCACAGTAGACCAGAAGTTCTGTTCAAGACAGGAGGGAGAAATAAAACAGTGGAAATTAGTCTGGGATCAGTCAATAGGAAAATGATGGAAATTCTTTCTAAGGATGTTTTAACAATATGCTTAGAAAATCATGTTATGATAAGACCATGTCAATATTGTTAGACAGATGAGAAATCATGTTTGAAAAAAATATTGATTTTTTTTGCGTGTATAATTATTATGTAGGAACCGGTAAATGTGATACAATTGAATTTCTAACTGGCGTTCAATAAGGTGTCACACAAAAGTTTACTATGAAAGGTGAAGGATTATGAAGTTAGAGGTATCATATTAGGATTCACAGTGCATTGGTTAATGGGCAGGAAGCAATAAGTTGAGGTAAACAGGATATTTTCAAGTTGGCAGGCTAGTAATCAGTAGGATGCTGTAAGGATGGACCTCAACTATTTATAAACTATAACAATATCTTAAATGAAGGTGGAGGGAGTAATGTAATAAAATTCATTACACTAAATCCCTGGTGTAAATAAAAGTCTGGGGAAGACATAAAGAGCCTGCAAAGAGATATAGATAGTTTATGTGAGTGGGAAACACAGAGGTAAATCGAATATATTAGTCAGACAACTTGAGTAGCAAGAATTGTCAAGCAATATATTTTCTAAAAGGTGTAAATGTTGATATTCAAAGAGACTTGGATGTACTTAGACAAGAAACATGAAAGGGCAATATGTAGTTACAACAAGTAATTCGAAAGACAAGAAACATGCTGGCCTTTACTGAAAGTGGTGTAAAGTACAATGACAAGAAAGATTTGCTGCAATTGAGTATGGTTTGGGTGAGAGCATACAAGCCGTACTGTGCACAATTTTAGTTTGCATTTTCCCACTTGCATTTGAGGCTGGACAATGAAAATCGACTGGATTGGTTCCTGGGACCAGAGGGGTTGGTTTACAATAAGAATCTTGAAAAATGTCCATACTACAGAGGAGAAAGTGCTGGATGTCTTGAAATATAAAACAGTGGATAAATCCCCAGGACCTGATCAGGTGTACTCTAGGACTCTGTGGAAAGTGATTGCTGGGCCTTTTGCTGAGATATTTGTATCATTGACAGTCACAGGTAAGGTGCTGGAAGACTGGAGGTTGGCTAATGTGGTGCCACCGTTTAAGAAGGGTGGTAAGTACAAGCCAGGGAACTACAGACCAGTGAGCCTGATGTTAGTGGTGGGCAAGTTGTTGGAGGGAATCCTGAGGGACAGGATGTATATGTATTTGGAAAGGCAAGGACTGATTAGGGACAGTCAACATGGCTTTGTGTGTGGGAAATCATGTCTCACAAACTTGACTGAGTTTTTTGAAGAAGTAACAAAGAGGATTGATGAGGGCAGAGCAGTAAACGTGATCTATATGGACTTCAGTAAGGTGTTCGACAAGGTTCCTTATGGGAGACTAGTTAGCAAGGTTAGTTCTCATGGAATACAGGGAGAACTACCCATTTGGATACCAAACTGGCTCAAAAGTAGAAGACAGAGGGTGGTGGTGGAGGGTTGTTTTTCAGACTAGAGGCCTGTGACCAGTGGAGTGCCACAAGGGTCGGTGCTGGGTCCACTACTTTTTGTCATTTATATAAATGATTTGGATGTGAGCATAGAAGATATTGTTAGTAAGTTTGCAGATGACACCAAATTTGGAGGTGTAGTGGACAAGGAAGAAGGTTACCTCAGATTACAACAGAATCTTGGTCAGATGGGCCAATGGGCTGAGAAGTAGCAGATGGAGTTTGATTTAGATAAATGCGAGGTGCTGCATTTTGGGAAAGCAAATCTTAGCAGGACTTATACACTTAATGGTTAAGGTCCTTGGGAGTGTTGGTGAACAAAGAGACCTTGGAGTGCAGGTTCATAGCTCCTTGAAAGTGGAGTTGCAACTAGATAGGATAGTGAACAAGGCGTTTGGTATGCTTTCCTTTATTGGTCAGAGTATTGAGTACAGGAGTTGGGAGGTCATGTTGTAGCTGTACAGAACATTGGTGAGGCCAATGTTGAAATATTGTGTGTAATTCTGGTCTCCTTCCTGTCGGAAAGATGTTGTGAAACATGAAAGGGTTCAGAAAAGATTTACAAGGATGTTGCCAGGGTTGGAGGATTTGAGCTATAGGGAGAGGCTGAACAGGCTGGGGCTGTTTTCCCTGGAGCATCAGAGGCTGAAGGGTGACCTTATAGAGGTTTATAAAATCATGAGGGGCATGTCTTTTCCTGGGGTGGGGAGTTCAGAACTAGAGGGGGGCATAGGTTTAGGGTATGAGAGGAAAGATATAAAAGAGACCAAAGAGACAACTTTTTCATGCAGAGGGTGGCACATGTATGGAATGAGCTGTCAGCGGAAGTGGTGGAGGCTAGTACAATTACAACATTTAAAAGGCACCTGGATGGGTAGATGAATAGGAAGGGGTTTGGAGGGCTATGGGCTGGGTGTTGGTCGGTGGGACTAGATTGGGTTGGGATACCTAGTTGGCATGGTCAAATTGGACCAAAGGGTCTGTTTCTGTGCTGTACATCTCTATGAACTCTATGACTTTAAGAAGTTGAGAAAACCTGGCTATACGCTTTGGAGTTAAAAATAATGAGACATGAATTGTCCACCCCAGAGGGGTCTGCATACTTCAGCTTTACATATTACTCCTATTCTGCACTTTTGCACTTTTCCTGCTTTAGATTCAAGGACACAATGTAAGTTCACCAAAATCATAAATACTGCTGAACGAATTGACTATGTGAGTCTGATGAATCAGTAAAAGAATCACAGAAACACCTGCAGATTATGTGCAAGTGGACAAGACACATTGGAATCAAAAATACAGGACTCAATAAATTGCATTGATCTATTGACAAAAAAATGCAAAAGGAGAACAAAGTCTCAAAATAGACAGCATGAACCAAACCCTGTCGAGCAGCGATTAGCAACACAAACAAAATGATGTCCAGCGTGGAGTAATCAGCAGATCTTCAGTTTGAAGTGATCATACTTGGAGCTGTATCATTGTTTGGCTATTTGAATATCGCAGTCTGTTCTGATTAGTAGGAGACCCAGGCATTATCACTGTTACCTGGAAATAATACATTGAACAATGCCGTGTCACCACGAGGATCCTGTAATGTGGGAGAACTGACTTATGAGGAAAGATTAAAAGATTTTTAGGATTCTTTGAAAGGACACTAATGAAAGAGGACGTTTGAAGTTAAATGACATTGAAAAGATAATTGTAAGTTCAATATCAAATTAAACCCCATGGGCAGGGCAAGACAGGTACAGTACAAATAGTAAAGGATAACTTCAGGCCTGATGTAATTTAAGCTGAGACTCCACTACAATACTGAGTGAGTGCTGCACTGTCAGAAGCATTCTCTTTCTAAGATGAGTCAAAAAGTGTGACGCTGGAAAAACACAGCAGGTCACACAGTGTCCGAGGAGGAGGAGAGTTGGCATTTTGGGCATAAGACCTTCATCAGGACCTCACAAGATCTCCAGCCCACAACCTCCAACCTTTGAAGTACGAAAGCAGACACACTAAATTAAGACCCCCCACCCCGACCTCCCACCAACCGTCCTGTTAACTGGACATAGAGGTTCTCACACACTGGATAAGGAAGGCCAAACAAGTTTGTCCTGGTGTCCTGGCCAATAGGCATCTCTTGATTAATGTTTGAGACACCATCCATGCCCTCTACCTCCTCCAAGACTTCCATTTCCCCGGCCCCCAATGCCTCAACTTCACCATGGATATCCAAGCTCTCCGTTTCTTCCTCTCCCGACGTCCCCAACACTACCCTTCCACTGACACTCTCATTCGTTTGGCTGAACTGGTCCTCACCCTCAACAATTTCTCCTTCGAATCCTCCCACTTCCTCAAGACCAAATGGGTAGCCATGGGCACCTGTATGGGCCCCAGCTATGCCTGTTTCTTTGTTGGCTATGTAGAACAGTCCATCTTCCGTAGTTACACTGGCACCACTCCCGACCTCTTCCTCCACTACATTGCTGACTGCATTGGCGCCACCTCGTGCTCCTGCGATGAGGTTGAGCAATTCATCAAAACATTCCACCTTAAATTTACCTGGACCATCTCTGAGACCTCCCTCCCCTTCCTGGACCTCTCCATCTCAATTAATGACGACCGACTTGACACCAACATTTTTACAAACCCACCAACTCCCACAGCTACCTGGATTACACCTCTTCCCACCCTACCTCCTGCAAAAATGCCATCCCATATTCCCAATTCCTCTGCCTCCGCCGTATCTGCTCCCAGGAGGACCAGTTCCACCACAGAACACACCAGATGGCCTCCTTCTTGAGAGACCGCAATTTCCCTTCCCACATGGTTAAGGATGCCCTCCAACGCATCTCGTCCACATCCCACACCCCTGCACTCAGACCCCACCCCTCCAACCGTAACAAAGACAGAATGCCCCTGGTGCTTACCTTCCACCCTACCAACCTTCGCATAAACCAAGTCATCCAACGACATTTCCTCCACCTTCAAACGGACCCCAACACCAGGGATATATTTCCCTCCCCACCCCTTTCTGCCTTCTGCAAAGACCGTTCCCTCTGTGATTACCTGGTCAGGTCCACGCCCCCAAACAACCCACCCTCCCGTCCTGGAACCTTCCCCTGCCACCGCAGGAACAGCAAAATCTGCGCCCACACCTCCTCCCTCACCTCCATCCAAGGCCCCAAAGGAGTCTTCCACATTCATCAAATGTGGTCTCCTCTACATTGGGGAGACTGGACGCCTCCTAGCAGAGCGCTGTAGGGATCATCTCTGGGCCACCCGCACCAATTAACCCCACCGCCCTGTGGCCCAACATTTCAACTCCCCCTCCCACTCAGCCGAGGACATGGAGGTCCTGGGCCTCCTTCACTGCCTCTCCCTCACCACCTGCCGCCTGGAGGAAGAACATCTCATCTTCTGCCTCAGAACACTTCAACCCCAGGGCATCAATGTGGACTTCACCAGTTTCCTCATTTCCCCTTCCCCCACCTCACACCAGTTCCAAATTTCCAGCTCAGCACTGTCCCCATGACTTGTCCTACCTGCCTATCTTCCCTTCCATCTCTCCACTCCACCCTCCTCTCTGACCTATTACCTTCATCCCCACCCCCATTCACTCATTGTACTCTTTGCTACCTTCCCCCACCCTCCTCCCTGACCTATCACCTCCATTCCCACCCCCATTCACCAATTGTACTCTATGCTACTTTCTCCACCCCCCCCTCCCCTCCGCCCATTTATCTCTCCACCCTGCAGGCACTCTGCCTCTATTCCTGATGAAGGACTTTTGCCTGAAACATCGATTTTCCTGCTCCCCAGATGCTGCTTGAACTGCTGTGCTTTTTCAACACTACTTTAATCTAGAATCTTTTGATTAACACCAAAGAAATACATTGATGTTATGAGAATGCCCTGTGGCTAACTTAGCTGTCATTTTGCTGACATTACAATAGTCCTTCACTTCAAAAATATTTAATTGACTGTATGCTCTTTTGAGATGTCCTGAAACTATGAAAGGAACAATGCAACACTTCCTCATTTGAATTCAGAGACTGTTTAATGCTTGGACTACTGTTCAGTCAGGGTGGCAGAACTGGAACTCAGAAAGCAGTTGTAAACTGAAATGTGGAATCAAAAGTTTCTGTGGAAAGTGGGGCTAAATAATTCCTCTAATGTGTAGCTTTGATCTTTTAGATAGCTCAAGTTAACACATTTCGAGAAGATTTGTTCCTCAGGTTGAGACTCTGGATGTAGGTTTGCTCGCTGAGCTGGAAGGTTCTTCCTCAGATGTTTCATCACCATACTAGGTAACATCTTCTGTGAGCCTCTGGACGAAGCACTGGTGGTGTATTTACCACCATTTCCCACCCACTGAGAAAAAGGACAGGAAATGGCATCACCATAGGAAATGATATCATAACAGGAAATGACATCACCAACCCAAGGAAATCCAAACATATAAATAGAAAGTGGGCCACACTATTAGCGCTTCATCCGGGGACCTGATCGTGTTGTTGTGAGTGATAGGAAGGGGCAAGAATAGAAGCATGGGTGATAGCTATATAGTTGAGGGCCCTGTCAATCAGAGTGGCTGGGAAACCATGCTCATGGAAGAAGCAAGCCATGTCAGCAGTACTGTTTTGGAATGCAGCATCATCCGAACAGATGCAACATAGGCGAAGGAACTGGGAGAATGGGATGGAGTCCTTGCAGGACATGGGGTGTGACGAGCTGTAGTGGAGGTAGCTATGGGTGTCAGTGGCTTTGTAGTGGATGGCAGTGCACAGTTTATTCCCTGAAATGAAGACAGAGAGGTCAAGGAAAGAAAGGAAAGTGTCAGAAATGGACAATGTGAAAGTTATAGAGGGTGGAAATTGGAGGCAAAATAAACACATTTTTCAGGGCACTGTCAGGAGCATGAAGTGGCACCAAAACAGTTGTCAATTTACTAGGAAAAGAGAGTTGTGGGAGGGGTCCAGTATGGGACTGGAACAAGGATTGTTCCATTTACCCCATAAAGAGGCAGGTGTAAGTAGGACCCATGCAGGTGCCCATAGTCACTCCATTGACAATGGACAATAGACAATCGACAATAGGTGCAGGAGTAGGCCATTCTGCCCTTTGAGCCTGCACCACCATTCAATATGATCATGGCTGATCATCCTTAATCAATATCCTGTTCCTGCCTTATCTCCATAACCCTTGATTCCACAATCCTTGAGACCTCTATCCAACTCTTTCTTAAATGAATCCAGAGACTGGGCCTCCACTGCCCTCTGGGGCAGAGCATTCCACACAGCCACCATTCTCTGGGTGAAGAAGTTTCTCCTCATCTCTGTCTTAAATGGTCTACCCCGTATTTTTAAGCTGTGTCCTCTGGTTCGGCACTCACCCATCAGCGGAAACATGTTTCCTGTCTCCAGAGTGTCCAATCCTTTAGTAATCTTATATGTCTCAATCAGATCCCCTCTCAGTCTTCTAAACTCAAGGGTATACAAGCCCAGTCGCTCCAGTCTTTCAGTGTAAGGTAATCCCGCCATTCCAGGAATTGACCTTGTGAACCTACGCTGCACTCCCTCAATAGCCAGAATGTCTTTCCTCAAATTTGGAGACCAGAACTGCACACAGTACTCCAGGTGTGGTCTCACCAGGGCCCGCTACAGCTGCAGAAGAACCTCTTAGCTTCTATATTCAATCCCTCTTGTTATGAAGGCCAGCATGCTATTAGCCTTCTTCACTACCTGCTGTACCTGCATGCTTACCTTCATTGACTGGTGTACAAGAACACCCAGATCTCTCTGTACTGTCCCTTTACCTAAATTGATTCAATTTAGGTAGTAATCTGCCTTCCTGTTCTTGCAACCAAAGTGGATAAGCATACATTTATCTACATTAAACTGCATCTGCCATGCATCTGACCACTCACCTAACTTGTCCAGGTCACCCTGTAATCTCCTAACATCCTCCTCACATTTCACCCTGCCACCCAGCTTAGTATCATCAGCAAATTTGCTAATGTTATTACTAATACCATCTGCTATATCATTATCATTGACTTGGCAGAAGTGAGATGAATTAAAAGAGAAATTGTTCAGTGAGAGAACAAGTTCAGCCAGGTAAAGGAGAGTGATGGAGGCTGGGATTGTTCAGGCCTCTGGTCAAGGAAGAAGCTGAGAGCTTGCAGACTATCCTAGTGGACGCTGGAGATATAGAGGGATTGGGCATCCACGGTGAACGGGAGGCAGTTAGGGCCAGGGAACTGGAAATTGCCAGTGTGGCTGAAGGCATCAGTGAAATTGTGGATGTAGGTGGGCAGGGTCTGGAGAGAGAGGATGGAGTCAAGGTGGAAGGAAATGAGCTCGGTGGGGCAGGAAGAGGCTGATATGATGAGCCCACTGGGGTAGTCTGCTTTGTGGATTTTGGGGAGGAGGTAGAAGCAGACTGCCTGGGGTTCGGAGGCTACAAGGTTGGACACAGTGGGGGGATGATCTGTGGAGATAATGAGGTCAGTGACAATCCCTGCAACAATGTGTGATGTTCAGATGTGGGGCCTTGGTCTTGGGGGCGGGAGCAAGAAGTGTCTGAGAATTGGCATTGAGTATTCAGAACACAAGTGCTTCATTACAGTCTGTTCTACACATCTAAAGAATGACAACATTGGCCTTTCAATTAATTTCAATTTTCTGCGATGAGGGGGAGCAGAATGGCATCTACAAGAACAATGCTGTGACTAATATTATAGTACGGTTTGGTTGCTGCTGATTCACACAGTTTAAAATCATCCCAGTAGAAATAAACTGCCTTTAAGTAAAGACATTTTAATGAGAATATGGTATGTTTCCCTAACAAGAATCACTATTTGGGACTTTAATTAACGATATTAATAATCATATATAGCTGAAGATATTTGAATTAAAGCTGTTAAACAAAACAATTGGTCAGCACTTCTGCAGTTGCAGATTCAAAATATATTTTGCTTGCATCACATTATTTTGCAATGGAAAGGTTTTCTTGCACTTTGTAATAAACATTCAAAACACAACAATTCTATTTCATTTACCCTGGTGCTATCAGTGCAATCTGAGCAACATTAGTCAAAACATCCCAAAACAATCAGGGCTTTTTAAGCATAAGTAAATTACACCCTAAATCACATACATTCTTATTTTCCATTGTATTTTCCTAGATTTAAGATTCAAAGCACAGAAATCAGAGGGTACCTACAGGACATGCCCAATATTACAACAGTGAACTTACAGTGATTACAGTCAATTGTGAGAGTTCAGGAAGGCCTTCAAATTATACTCATTTTCTTCGACTGACCAGAAATAATAGGCACATATTAAATGTTTTTGTGAATTGAAGTATGTTCAATTTATGAAAAAAAGTGAAAAGAATACATACTAATCAAAATAGTAAATGGTCCAGTATAGACTGTTCCCAGCCATTTTCAGTGATTTGCATCAAGTTATTCACAGTCAGAGGACTTCACATTCTAGTTAAAAAAATATATTTTTGGTGAGAAACCCGTTTAAACTGGATTAGTAAAACTGGATCAAGTTGCCACTTTTAGAAACATCAAACAATAAATATGTTGGTAAGAAATGATAATAATTGCAGTGGTTCATGGAAGGTTTTACATTTGTGATAATGCAAAGTTTTGCAAAAATTGACAGAAATTTGAACTACAATATAGCCAGCACAATTTCAAATGTATTTTGGCAACTCTCTCCAATTGAAATTGTGTCTATAGTACTGCTTTGGATTGTAATTATAATGTCATCTCTTGTGGTTTCTTACATATTGATATCAACTGCCTGAGGTTTCTGCCAATGCTTTATTGTAATAACTTGGCAAAGTTAAGTATCTTAAATCAAATGATGAGCTTTCATGAACTATCCTCAATTATGGCCGATGAATCAGTTATTCAATCGTGGTCCACTAAAAGAAGTATGAATCAATCAAAGTATGTTAATGTGCAGTTTATCAGCAAAATTGCTGCCAAAGGGGGAAATGGGATGTGATGGGCTTGGGAACAGTGCATTTGTTAAAAATGACTTAAAACTCAGCTCCTTATCTTTATGTATCAACTTAATAACTCACGGTCTAAGCTCTCAGAGGAGGAGATCCCATTACATTTTTGTAAACGATCTGAATAAAATTAAGCTTGCAGTTCACTGCAAAGGAAGTCTTCAACAAGACTTAGGGCATAAATTATAAGATGGAATGATTAAATTGCGGAATAACATTGTGCTATTATGTTGGTATTGAGGACTCAAAATCGTATTATCCATCTTACCAGCTGGCAAATGCACACACATTGCCAACGACATAACTCTGAACTACTGAACAGGCTTGTTTTTTTAGCTGCAAGGTATTAAATATGAGCAGGATATATACTGTAGCTTGTAGCAGGGAATGGCTATGCATGAGCTATGAAATAAACATCAATCCATTGTCAAATGAGGCAGCAGACAGAGCAAGTCCATTTTCCCATCATTTACCATCTGCTTTGTTATATTTCAGTTCTGTGTTGTACTCTTACATGATTTGCTAATTTAACACCATCAACTGTGAAACAGCTTATCCATTCAATAACATAGACAATATCAAAAAAAGAGCCCTGTAGAGACGAAATTAAAAATACATTTCCATACAGCTCAATCTGCCATTCAATTACTGATTCTACAAACAGAAAGAATGAAACCGGAAATGAAAAATCTGGCAATCATTGGAAGCATTATGATCTCAAGTACAATCACCCTCTCCTACATTACTGTGTAAATGTCATGGTTTTACAATGATAGTTTCAATATTTTATTATAAAAAATCTGCACTGGATCTTCATCTCAAGTAAGTTTGAATGCATAACGAAAATAAAAAAGGAAGGTTGTGGAAAATTGTCTTAAGTGTTTCTCTGAGTTTTCTTTTATCTTCTATCCTCATCATTATCTTTTTCTCATTGGGAGGATGGAGTGCTTTAACAATCTTTCATGGTGGAACACTCCTTTGTCTAACGTGTTTGGGTCTAAGTGATTGCCTGGGTGGGAGATAAAAGAAATAATTCAACAGGAGACTACATAAAATTGAGTAGAACATAACAGGACAGAAACAGGACATTCAGCCAAACAAATGAATGTGAATCATGAACACATTATAAAAGTCATCTGTAAGGTCATCCATCATAGATCATTAATTAGATGATGTTGCAAGGGTGCAGTTCCCCTTCACTTGCTTTGCACTCTTCATCAACTGATGAAGCTATACCCATTTCGGACAGCAGGAAGGTTTTCAACGTTGACTTGTGACTTGTGGATGGGGGAAAGAATTTGAACCGTCAAAAGATTGTTCATTTCAGGTCAGAATATATCTGACTTGCTCTTTTAGCCATAATTGTTAGTTGACTGGACAAGTGAAGATAATGGCAGTGGCGGCCCAATGATCTTGATGGTGGAGCATTTGACGATGGTAATTTTATTGAATTACAGGAGGGGGGAGTTTTACATTGTGTTAGAGATTGTCATTCATTCGATCTTGTGCAGCTTGAATGTTATTTTCCATATATCAATCATATATTTTCCAGGTCATTCTGCATGGAGGCACTGCTTTACTATTTGAGGAGCTATGAACAAAAACACAATTATGAATAATAACTTGGTTAACATTACAAATCGATACAGCTTTTCATGTTAAGCTGCCACCTGATTTTTTAAAAAAATCTGATTTGCAAAATGTCATCTTAATATTGAGGTATTATGGTTCTTTGACTCTCACATTGTTTCGATTTGCTGAAATATTGGGTTAGCTTCTGATTAACATTGCTTTCTAACACTATAAGCTGCAAGAAGGTACATCACTTCTCTGTTGGCATATATTCCCATAATAAACACATGGGTGAAACACAAATGGAGCATTTCTCTATCAAGAAGACATGATATTAGGCATCTGCCTACAATTGGAATAAAACCAAGTCTGAAACTCATTGATAAAACTCAGCCAGAACAAGCTGCTCACTATGCCAATCACAGCCAATCATGACCATAGAAAACAAAGGACAATTGTCAGATACTACACGGCCATGACTGTTTAACTCTAAAGGCTCCAAAAACTGAGTGCTGGTCCCAAGAAAGGAGTTTGGAAATGATTGATTTAACTGGTTTGTATTGATATTTAGTGTCAAAAGGGACATAGAATGAACCATAAATAATGGCAGGACCAAAGATACAAAGTCCAAATATTTATTTCAGTGTATTATGTCAACAACAAGAAGTGTGCACACAACTGTCTGTGTACAGGAAAACAGATTTGATTAGTAATTACAGTAGAATATTGTCCTTTACCTTGACCTGGGTTCTCAAGTTTGTACCAAATAAACTAATCTCGCCATAAAAGGAGTAATCTGCCTTTATATTTATTCTTTCATGAACTCAAAACATCTTGAGCACATCCTAGCCAATGAAGTACATTTAAGTGTAGCTCCTATGTGGAAAACATAGCAGCCAATTAGCATTTGGAAGATTTGAGAAACAACAATGTAATAGTGAGCAGATCATTTATATTGAAGTCTTGACTAAGGAATAAATGTTTGTCAGGGCACTAGAAGAAATTAACCTGTTCTCCTTCCAAATACTATCATGGCATCTTCAATGTTCACCCAAAAAGGGCAAAGTGAACCTTGAAAGACAGTAACCTCAAAAGTGCAGCACTCTCTTGGTACAATATTAATGTGTTACCTAATGATGTGCTCAAGTGAGACTTGTGGAAGCCGGGATCCTAAAACTGATTTTACTATCCTTTTGCGAGTAAAGAATAATATTAGCCAATGTTCTCAAATGTGATGTCACTTCACTGATGCTTATGCGTAAAGTACCGATTATATTTGGGAATGGGAGAAAGTAATCAGTTTGTAAGAGCTAGTAAGTCAATCATTTTAACCAGTTTGGAATTGTTAAATGTTTATTTATGACACTATCCACTGTGCTGTATAAATAAATACTGGTAACATAACGTATTCTGGCATCAAGTGTGCTGCTGATTTCTCCTGTTTTGCTGTCATCTATATAAATCACACAAGCTTCTCTCCTCAGCAACAGCACTTGTTCCAACCTACAGTTTTCTCCATGTTTCAATCCTCTGAAATGCCATGGACTAACACATAATTTTGCTGAGGTGTCTGGCTCACTCTTTCACCAAGCGCTGCCTCTGTCGAAGTAACAGTGTAAAGCTAGAGTAAGGAAAGGGAGAAACTGTTCTATAAATAGATATGAGTGAGATGAAAACAATTATGAAAGGAAAGGGAAAGAGAACAATTTATGAAGTGGAGGAAAGTTTGCAAGAATTGAAATAAGACTAAAGTAGAGAGTTAAATACAATAAGTAATCTTGGAAATCAAGGGAGTATCAAGTAAGGGAATAATAAAAGCATAATGTTGCATAAGTCTCTGAGGACCATAAGGCTGCCCTGGTATTAGAGAGAGATGACTGGTGGTGAGTTTAATCTGAGGATAACCACATCTCAGGTGATTAGGATAGTGAACAGCTTGTTCTGGCTGAGTTTTATCAATGAATTGCAGGATGTTCAGAAAGAGGGACCTTTATTGTCCTTGAATTGAATCCATGCTGTTGGCATCACTCTGCATTGAGAAGCAGCCTGCAAATGTCTGCAGATTGACCAATACAGAGAATCTGGATTGGTGCAAAAGACTTAAATTGAGTGTTGGGCCCAAGAAAGGAGTTCGGAAATGATTGATTTAACTGGTTTGTATTGATACTTAGTGTCAAAAGGGACATAGAATGAACCATAAATAATGGCAGGACTGAAGATATAAAGTCCAAATATTTATTTCAGTGTATTATGTCAACAATAAGAAGTGTGCACACAACCGTCTGTGTACAGGAAAACAGATTTGACTAGTAATTACAGTAGAATATTGTCCTTTACCTTCAAACATAAAAGCAGCTCTAAAGGAAAGAGCATTGCTTCAGGCTGATACAAAACACAGAGAAGTGAGCACTCATCTCTGCGTAACAGTACAATCTGTTTGGATGTGAGATTGTTTCATTGTGTAAACCTATGCAACTGCTAAGGAATGCAAAATTGGAAATTTGATCTTTATGTGAACTTAAATATTATTAATTTAAGTCAATGAAAAGTAACATGTCTCTCAGTTGCAATTGACTAATAACGAGAGCTGGATCTCTCCACTCACCACATAATGTTCATTATACTTGTTACATGCAATTTGTTTTAGTGCTTACTCATTCACATGTAAAGGCAAGGTCATAGGAATTAACATGCTTCAAGTGTACAATGTATTTCTCCAAACATTTCCCTTTCTGTGAAAAAAAGTATTAAAAAAAACAAATAGCATGCGCTGTCATTTGCAATCTCATGTTACCCATTAAAATGATCACTGGAGAAATGCTTCCTTACTGCTTGTGTAAGCAATGAAGAGAATGATGGGAAAATATGGAGAGAATGAATAACTTGACGTCTTGAAGTTGAGCATATGTTTTCCCAGGGTCAGAGTCCTGAGCAGGCAGGTCCAGAGAGTGGAGCAAGCAGGGCTGGAGAAGTTGGCCAAGCAGGGTAAGCCCACCAAGCCTGGAGGTTGTGTCACTGGAGGGGTGGGCAGGAAGCTAATCTGATGAGACTGAACCCTGAGAGTGCGAGGTCAGGGGTTAGAGATGAAGAGAGTCCACAAACAGGGGGGAGGAGTTCAAAGAGGAAAGAGAAGCTACAATGTGGAGGGGAGAGACTGCAAAGGGAAGGCAGTTTTCAACCTTCCAAATTAAGGATTAACATACTGCATAAGTAATTATATTGCAATGAACATTAGATTAGATTACTTACAGTGTGGAAACAGGCCCTTCGGCCCAACAAGTCCACACTTACCCTCCAAAGAGCAACCCACCCTGACCCATTCCCCTCCACCTGACACTATGGGCAATTTAGCCTGGCCAATTCACCTGACCTGCACATCTTCGGACTGTGAGAGGAAACCAGAGCAAACCCAGGGAGAACGTGCAAACTCCTCACAGACAGTTACCCAAGGTGGGAACTGAACCCACGTCTCTGGCGCTGTGAGGAAGCAGTGCTAACCACTGTGCCACTGTGCCACTCACAAGTAAGCAAATCTAAGTAAACATAATAAATTAGATAATGTAATACTGGATAGCTTTATTTCTGAATTTTTGCATTTACCTCTTATCACATCTTACTGTGAATATTTGGTGGAGAGACTGTGTTTGAGACAAACACATTTACCTATCACCTCAACAGTCTGTGGGAAGCTTATTTATAGTGATAGCTTTTTATATCTCGATGTGTCACCGAGTTCTGATTTTTTAAAAAAATCATCTAATTTATGTCTGTTATTTCATGTCACGTTTAAAAGCAACAATGTCTTAAAATGAATGTTTTCCTTATGAGCTGCAGCTTCAGACTAGACTATTCTTTTTGCCTCTCCATTCGGCTAAGGATGATGAACTGATTACTTGTTTCCTAACCTGGTCTCCTAAACATTTTCTAACTGATTCATTGAAGTTCCACATCTGCAAACTCCTGCTGGACAATACAAATCCATTAAAAGAAGACTTTTATTAATTCTCCCAAATTCAGAGGTTGGTGAAGACTCTTGCTAAATGTCTTTTGAGGCTAAAGTGCATAGAGTCATACATCATGGAAACAGATACTTCAGTCCAATCAATCTGAACCGAACTTGTTCCCAAACTAGTAGTGTCCCATTGGTCTCCCTTCAAATGTTTCCTATTCATGAAATTATCCAAATGTCTTTTAAACATTGTAACTGTACCTGCTTCCATCACTTTCTCTGTCACTTGAACCACTGTCTGTGTAAAAACATTGCTCCTCATGTCCTTTCTAAATTTTTCTCTTCTCTCCTTAAAAATATGCACCCTAGTTTTCAACTCTCCCATCCCAAGGATGTCATTCACCTTATCTATTCCCCTCATGATTTTATAAACCTCAATAAGGTCACCCCTTAACCTCCTACACTCCAGTGAAAGATGTCCCAGTCTTCCCAGTCCATTTTAGATCTCAAACCCTCCATCCCCAGCAACATCCTGGTTAATCTTTTCTGAACCCTCTCCAGCTTTAATGAATACAACTTATAGCACAATGTTTTCTTCCGCATTTTATCGTACCAGAACATCAGCTTTCGGAGCTACAGCATACAAAAGTGTGCTGACTTAATGGGTACTGCTCCGTCACCTGTGAGCCTGAAGCCATTCTGTCATGCTGAATCTGCTACTTCCAGACCTTCCACTTCTGTTCTTTTTCTCCCACCTCTACATTATGAGAGGTCTTGGCAAAGTTTCTATCAAAACTGCCATCCAAACAAACTATCACACCAGACTAACCTGGGTGCATGCCTGGGTGTGTGCAACTTACTGCTGAAGTTTTCCAATTCTCTGCTCATCCTCACCAGTCGATTTGTAGCTTGGCCTTGAAGCTTTCCAAGGTTTTTATTTTTCACTTTACCAAATGTTCCTGCTCTGTGTCCCTGTAATCTAAGTCTTCTGAATTCCTTTCCTTTCCTTCAGAGTGTTCTCCACTTCTAGCTTTTTCTCTCGAAATTTTCTGCGGTCCTGTTCTGCCTTTGAAGTATTCCCTTTTCTGCTGCATCTCTTGGAATCTGTTTTAGCTTCAGATCTGATTTTGGAAACACATTGGTCTATCTGCCACTATGCTGTATCTTGTCCTTTAAGCCAATAAAACCTGCACATTGTGATACCATCAGTCTCTGTAATCTCTCAATATATTTTTCCTCAGGCTGCTTGCTCCTTTTCTCCTAGTAAGGGTCTTCAACTCCTTATCTGCTGTAATACACCTTTGTTTACATTAGTACATAACTAGTTGTTTTTTTATTTGAACACCTACTTGAAATCTTGGTCGAAAAACAGAGATTGCTGGAGAAGCTTAACAGGTCTGGTAGCATCTCTGGAGAGAAAACAGGTTTAACATTTCATCTCCAATGACCCTTCCTCAGAACCAATGCAAGTCTTTGTTTTACTTTACTTGGATTGTTGGGTTCAGTTATTGCAAACTTTACAAACATGTGCTGAGAGCTGAGAGACTTCCCCAATGTCTCACACCGAGATAAAGTCAGCACAACAAGTTATAGTCTCATTTCACCACAATGTTTATTTCTTCTTACAGCCCACAGTCATTGACTGATGTCAAGGATACATCACACATCCTTAACTTGTAAAGAGAGTTGTCCACGCTCTGCATATGATCTCTTTCATCTTCCCTTTATTGCTGTGAAGTGCTGTGGGTCACTGTGATTATAGCATCCTCCTCCTGTCCAGTCTCTTTTTATCCTTCGGTTGTAACTTGATTTAGGTTGTAAATCCTTGCAAATTATATTCTTACCTAAGTTCTCACAGAACTGGCAACATACTTCATCATGCCTATAGTCTTGTTTATATTTCCCATCATGCTTCGAGAAAATTGTCTGAATAAAGCTGTTAGTGTGAATTTAAAAATCAGTCTTAATAAACTGCTCTAGGTACTCTCATAACAGTAAAAACTCTGATATAGACCAAGGGGCATGAAATTAAGGTAAGAGGGGTAAGGTTCAAAGGAGATGTGAGGGCTTTTTTTTTACACAGAAGGTATTAGATTAGATTAGATTCGATTAGATTAGATTACTTGCAGTGTGGAAATAGGCCCTTCAGCCCAACAAGTCCACACCGACCCGCTGAAGCGCACCCACCCAGACCCATTCCCCTACATTTACCCCTTCACCTAACACTATGGGCAATTTAGCATGGCCAATTCACCTCACCTGCATATTTTTGGACTGTGGGAAGAAACCGGAACACCCGGAGGAAACACACGCAGACACAGGGAGAATGTGCAAAGTCCACACAGTCAGTCGCCTGAGGCAGGAATTGAACTCGGGTCTCTGGCACTGTGAGGCAGCAGTGCTAATTAGGTGCCTGGAATGTGCTGCCAGAGGTAGTGGTGGAGGCAGATATGATAATAGTGTTTTTGGGGCTTTTATATAAGTGCATAAATAAACAAGGAATGGAGGGATATGGACCACGTGCAAGCAGAAGGGGTTTGTTAAATTTGGCATCACGTTCAGCACAACATTATGGGCCAAAGGGCCTGTTCCTGTGTTGTACTGTTCTATGTTCTATGTTCTATGTTCTAACTCCAACACAGCTCTGTAGTGTGGTGTCTAAAGCTTTTCTCTGCCTTCATAGGCTCATTCCAGACTAGTGTCTTCTCTCTTTCAGATGTCAGAGCTGTGTGAACAGTTATATTGGCATTATTTATATCTTATTATAATGCACACCACACAGGAACTTTTATTCGATCAGAGGATTTGGACCAATCTCTATTTTACAGCAGTTAGAGACTTAAAGAATACAAAACTCATGTATTCTTAATTCAGCTTTCAGATATGACAGAAGTAGATTGGAATCTGGCAGGAATTTGACATCCTCCGCTCTGTACAGACAAAATGCAGAATAAGGCAATCAGCCTGGCTTAGTCATAGTAAAGCTTCTGAAATTCAAACTACAATGTATTGGGTCAGTAATTACTGTAAAGTTATTGTAAGGACAACAAAATTCATTATTATTTACAAACAAACAGTAACTTTAAATAAGTTTGCAATGAGCAGTTAAAATTAAAATCCAGAAGACATTGTCTGAGAACACCTGTTCCTCCGTAAACTGAATAAAACTGGCATCTCACTACGTGGCCCTTCATTTAACTAAATTAAATGGCTTTATAATCCCTGCAGAGACAGATAACCTTTAAAAAGAAAGGTGAATTTTGGCTGAAAGAATCACAGGGCAAGATTTCATTGTTTAAGACAGTTCCTGTAACAGACAAACTAAAGTCTACATAAATTCAACATTACCTAACAGCAATCAAGAATATAAAGACATGGAACTTTGTAGCAGGAATAGGCAATTTGGCCCTTCTAGTCTGCTCTGCTGTTCAATCAGGTTGATTCGATTTTGTTTTTAACTTTTCTTTCCTGTCTGCACACCATAATCTTTGAGCTATTTCTTACAAAACTCTTTCAGCCTTGACTAAACTCAATGATCCAGTCTCCTTTGCTGTTTGGGGAAAATAATACCACTTACTAACAACCCTCTGAGAGAAAACAATTCCTCTTGCCTTTGTCTCAAAAGTGAAGTTCTCTCATTTTTAAATTGTGTGCCCTAGTTTCTATCTCCTCACAAGAGGAAAATCTTCCTGGTATCCACCCTATCCAGTCCCCTCAGGATATTTTGTCTTTATAAGTGCATGGGATGTGAGCCAAAGCCAGGAGTTGTTGCCCATCTCCATTTGCACTTGAACCGAATGGCCAGTTATACCATTTCAGAGGGTAGTTAAGAATCAGTCATGTTGTTATTTAGCTGGAGTCACATGTGTACTAGACCAGGTAAGGATGGAGATTTCCTTCCCTAAAGTGATCCACCAGGTGGAGAGAGATACTTTCAATTCCAGGTTTATTCAATTGCCTTAGAGATTTGAACCACTGACATCAGAGAATTAGCCTGAGTCCTGGATTGGTCTTGGAACATTACTTGACACCACTATCTCCCCCCAAATCTGATATGGATCTTACATTTTTCAATAAAGTGACCTCTCATTGTTTTAAACTCCAAAGAAGTGAAGTCCAACCTTTCTGTTCAACCTTTCTTCACAAGATAGACCACCATCCCAGGTGAATTAATACACCAAAGAAAAGATACTTTTCCATGAACTAGTTTCCACAACAATAAAATGTTATGACCCTTTATATGTCACTTCACAGTGTTGGCAGCTTACAGCTTTGAGTAAATTCTACACTTTGCTTGGCTTTTCACCCTACCACACCAGGGAACATCAGCTGTACTAATGTTTTTCCCCTTATCAAAAATAGGGTGTAAGGGTAAGCTAAGCAACTACAAACCAATTATTTAAACGTTTGATGGTGGAGAAACAGCTAAAAACAATAATTAGGGACAAAATGAATCATCACATAGACAAATGCAAGTTAGATAGAGAGACAACATACATTTCTGAAGGGGATACCATTTTTAACCAAATTAGTGGAGTACTTTGATGCAGTAACAGAGAGGCTTGATTGGTTACAGGGATTAAAGAATTCTATTGGTGTGGTGTATATCGACTTACAAAAAGCATTTGGTGCACAACAGAGCTGGAAGCAAATTTCAGCTTATGAAATTAAAGTGACAGTAGCGATGTGGATACAAAATAGGCTGAGCAACGGAAAGCAAACAGTAACGGCTAAAGCATTTTTTTTTGGTGAGGGCAGTTTCATCTTGGAGTTCCCAGGGTTCAGTTTTGGAATCCTTGCTTTTCCTGGCATATCTTAATGGAATAAACCTTTCAAATGTTTATATGATCTTTGGAAATTTGGGAATATTGTAAGCATGAGGAGGAGAGTAGAGTGCTTGGATAAGTTAGTGAAATGGACAGGTAGGTGGAAGTTGCATGCAGAAAAGTGTGAGATGATTATTTTTACCGGTATGAACATGGAAAGACAGTAGAGAACAAAGGCGACAGCACTAAAGGAGATGCAGGGGTGAAAGGATTTGGGTGTACATGTGAGTTAATAAAGCCTACCGTACACCAGGCTTTATTCATTCAGTATAAGTGCAAGGAAGTGATGTTGAATCTCGATAAAGACACTAGTTCATTCTCAGTTGGAGCACCACATCCAAGATGTACATTAGGAAAGACGTGAAGTCATTGGAGACAGTGTAGAAAGAGTATATGAAATATGTGACAGGAGTAAGGAATTTAGTTGTGATGACAGATTGGAGAAACTGGAACAATTCTCCTTAGTGAAGAGAAGGTTGAAAAGAGATTAAGTGAAGAATTCAAAATCTTAAATGGCTTGGCACGTGTAAGTAGGAAGAAAATGTTCCCACTTCTGAAAAGTTTGCGAATGAGAGACCACTAATTTAAATAAATAGTAAAAGAACCAAAAGAAAAATAGTTTCATGCAGTAAGCGTTTAAAGTCTGGAACACATTCACTGAGAGTGGGGGAGGCAGGTTCAATTTATACATTCAAAAGAGAGTTAGATGTATAACTGAAAAGGAGCAACATGCAGGATGATGGTATGAAGGCATTTGAGAGGCACTGGGTGAAATGTTAATTTGTTGGATTGGCACAGACACAACGTGGCAAATGGCTGCCTTCTGCACTGTAAAAGTCTCATGATTCTCTGGCATGAGGGTGAGCCTTTCAGTGACCTTTGAAAGCTATTCCTAATGGACTTCTGAGCACCTTCAAATGACTACAGTGACTTGTCACTCTCCCCAGCTGTTTCATCAAACAGAGAACCAATTATTATTGATGCATTGCTTGGGTAACACAAAACTGTCTTTTTCTGTTTGTTTAGAATAGCAGTGGTTTCGGCCTCCCCCTCTAGATCTCTATGCAACTAGAAAAGCAATGTTCCCTGTTCTGTGTCAAGTTGTCACTTGATTTTCCATAGCCTGTAGCCTGGGTCTCATTCTCTTTGATAACCAGATCACATGGGTTTGTCTCCAGGCAGAGATCAGAATGATCGTACTATCCTCTGTGTAGGTTAATGTAAACATTTGAAACATAACCATAAGATTCCACATTCATAATTTTTTTGATTCATTCAGCAGATCAGGGCATCACATTTATTTTCCTATGCCTAATTGCAGAGTGGGCAGTTAAAAGTCAATCACACTGCTGTGCGTTTTGATGTCACATGAAGTCTAGACAGGTAAGGATGGCAGTTTCCTTCCCGAAAGGGCATTAGTGAATCAGGGGCAACACGGTGGTTCAGTGGTCAGCGCTGCTGCATCGCAGCGCCATCGACCTGGGTTTGATACCCACCTTGGGTGACTGTTTGTGTGGAGTTTGTGCATTCTCCCTGTGACTGTCTGGGTTTCCTCCCACAATCCAAAGATGTGCAAGTTAGCTGAATTGGCCATGCTAAATTGCCCATCGTGTTCAGGGATGTGTAGGTTAGGTGCATTAGTCTGGAGTAAATGTAGGGGAATGGGTCTGGGTGGGTTACTCTTCGGAGGTTGGTGTGAACTTGCTGGGCCAAAGGGCCTATTGCCATACTGTAGGGAATGTTAAAAAAAATTGATTTTCTGACAATCAAAATGGATTCATGGTCGTCAATAGATACTTAATTCCAAACTTTTTTTTGTTGAATTTAAATTTCACCATCTGAAATGGTGGAATTTGAACCCAGGTTCACAGACCATTACCTGGGTGTCTGGATTAACAGTCCAGTGATAATACTACAAGGCCATTGCTGTCCCAGACTCTGTGAAGTTTCTACTCTGACAGCACAGGTGCAGATTAAACTCACAAGAGAAAGTCATGGCTTATTACTTTCTCAATATCTGTTTTAACATAGTAAGAAACTTGTTTGCCAAACAAACTCCCTGGCACTGAAAATGAGCTTTCATAAATATGAAGTTCAATTCCTTCAGGATATATTATTGGAGATTCAAAAAGTGTGGAGAAGCACAACAGGTCAGGCAGTATCTGAGGAGCAGGAGAATCAATGTTTCTGATGAAGAGCTTATGTTCGAAATGTTGACTCTTCTGTTTCCCGGATGTTGCCTGACCTGCTGTGCTTTCCCAGCACCACGCCTTTTGAATCTGACTCTCCAGCATCTGCAGTCCTCACTTTCTCCTTATTAATGGAGATAGTTTTTCTATTCCATTATCCTTTCCACCTTTACCATTTCCCTCTCTTATTCCTTTACTTTCTAAATCTGGCCAGAAACTATATTCTCCTGCTCCTCAGATGCTGCCTATGCTGTTGTGCTTTTCCAGCATCCCATTCTTGACTCTGATCTCCAGCATCTGCAGTCCTCACTTTCTCCCAGGCACTCTCTTCTCTATTCTAACTCAACCTCTTAATTCAGACTCTGTGCTATTAATTAACAACTCTAACCTGACTAAGAAAATACACAGTTACCTCATCTGTTCACATGGGTCCCAAATACATTGTAAAGCAATGCTGTACCATTTGGATCTCTAACATACAACAATGTCCAAAGGTCAGAGAAAGTAAGTAGAAAGGGCAGGTCTAATGAATGATGGATATTTGTTTTGCCAAATGCAGACAATTCTGGCCCAGTGTAGCTAACTTCCAAGCACTTTCAATGCTGCCTGATTATTTACAATGCTCAATAAATGTTGCTGTTTCCACCAATGACAACTTTGACTTTGAGTTGCTTTCTCCATAACATTTATAGCAGCTCACAAATGTCACCATTTAAAATGATTTAACTCATATGTATGGTGATCTATTGTTAAGCTGTCTACCTTGCTATTTTCAGATGAGATTTTCTTTACAAATAAATTACTTCTGATAGTCCTTCAACAATTTCCAGAAGAGATCTCAGAGATGGGTTCTTTTGTACAGGAAACAGAAAAAGAAAGTCCTTACCATGTGCATGAAGTCAGATATGAGTTGGAATAAGCATAATCTCCTCCAGCAAGACAACCAGTGGGTAGATAACACATGCACCTGATAAAAACTTAAATCTTAGCCTAATGTTATCTCAATAAACAAGATAAGACTCATCTTGGATTGCTGAATTCAAATTAACTATTTCCTCACAGTTTTTTTCGGTTGGACAACTTTGTAAATATGAAAAAATAGTATTCAAATCAATTGCCTTTCTGCTTCCTTGCCATAAGAGCTGTAAACTACATCAGCCCTTTGAACCAGTGACAAAACCAAGTTTAACAGGCATTCCACAAGCTATCCATATAATTGGAGCTTCTCGTTTTACTTAGGTATCCTACTGGGCTGGAAACAACAGGCCATCTGAGAAAAATAGGCTAAGTATCTGTTTCAGGGTTTGTCTTTGTGAGCTCTAGAAAGTCATTTTGCACAATTCTCTGCTGTTCATCTCATGATGTATGTCCTACTCCTCTCTAGCATCGTGCTCACACCATCTTGTAATCACCAGCGGTGCATTAACTCGCTGCTGCCAGGACCCTGCAGGATTCACAACCCCACTGTCATTTTTAAAGCTGAGGTGTGTACCAGGTCAGTTGAAACTGTAAGGAAACGGCTCTTCATAATAGACGCAGTAGGAGAGAATAAAGAAAGGACATTTTCCGAGTGCACATTGTGACACTCCATTGGAATTAGAAGATCACATTTGTAAATATCTCGCCACTTTGCATCAGCTAGTTAATCAATCCTGTCACATTAACTGCAGTTACAAGAACGAAGCTGTATGGGTTACCCATCCTCAGAACCAAACCGTGTCGGAACCCTATCTGAAGGAGTGCTACTCTTTACTTAATGCCTGCTGCAGCATTACTTCTTGGGATTGTTGAAGGTGGAAAGTATCAAATGTCGTAAAGCCTTCAAGTAGTTGTTTACATTAACTTTTATTGAAAACAGAAGTGAAGAAACCAATAATAAAGCTGCATTAGCCTCTGGGAAGAAACTCGGACCACTCTGAGACACAAACTTCCAGTCAATGAATGATGGCAGATAAAATTTAATGAAGAGAATTTTGAAGTTGTACATTTTAGTGGAAAGAACAAAGAAAAAAAATTAGGATGTTGCCTGATCTGGAGGGAAGGTCTTATGAGGAAAGGCTGAGAGACTTGGGTCTGTTCTCATTGGAAATACGAAGGTTAAGAGGGGATTTGATAGAGACACACAAGATGATCAGAGGATTAGGTAGGGTAGACAGTGAAAGTCTTTTCCCTAGGATGATGATGTCAGCTTGTACGAGGGGGCATAAGTACAAATTGAGGGGTAATAGATTCAAGTCAGATGTCAGAGGCAGGTTCTTTACTCAGAGAGTGGTAAGGGTGTGGAATGCCCTATCTGCGAATGTAGTCAACTCAGCCACATTAGGGGGATTTAAACAATCCTTGGATAAGCACATGGATGGTGATGTGATATAGTGTAGAAGGATGAGCTGAGAATTGTTCACAGGTCGGCACAACATTGAGGGCCAAAGGGCCTGTTCTGTGCTGTATTGTTCTATGTTCTATGACTACAGCCAACTGTTATCTCGTGGACTGGGAGTTAATTAGGTCCTGGTCCGGCTTGTAATACCCATCACTGCACTTCTCTGTCATGCAGAAAGTAATGTTCCTCTTGCTCGATGTCCTCATCAACCCCCTGAGAGTACTGCTGTCACTCTCACAGCTGGGATTATGTGGCATGCTCTATTTGGGGTGTGCCACAAGCATTCCACACTATTTCCCTCCTACCCAGACCAATTCAAGCATCAAAACATCATCATCAGGATGTCTCTCACCTGCTCCACAATGGCCCTGGTCCAGGCTGCAGTGTATCTATGCTCAGCCTTAGTCAGGCAGTTGGGGAACAGAGTCAACAGCCATGATCGATGAGGGCAGCCTGGCCTTGTTTTCCTGCTGTCACCCTCATAAGGCATCCATCCATTAAAACAAAGCAGGGATATAAGAATTGTCACAGATATAATCATCATGAAGCTTCTGGCCAATTGATGGAGATTTCTAACATCTAAGACAAGGAGGAGGAGAAATTGCCTCTCTCAAAGGATCACGAATTAGGAAATTCACTACTCAAGTGTGATGGCTTGGGGAGTACTGAGTCAATTTAAGGAGGAGATAGATTTTTAGTGAGCAATGAGTTGAGGGATAACAGAAAGTGGGTAGGAGAGTGGAGTTGAAGCCGAGATGAGATCAGTCCTGATTGTATTGAATGGTGGAGCAGGCTGGAGGGACTGACCTGCCTACTCCTCCTCTTACATTCTTATGTAGTACTGATGATCACAGGTCAATTGTACATTGACCAAATGGAGCCTTTTACCATGAATGAAGTAAGCTTCATTATGACTAGTGCTCACAATGCGATGTGCATCCGGTCCATAGTGCCTTACATCCTGGGGAAGCCAGCTACAGTCGCAAAGCCTGAAGCCAGTGATGGAGCACTGATCTCATCACAGAAAAATGGAGATGAAGCGAAGTGAGCTGGTTTCGAAGCGTATCATTTGTCGGTTGAGAGATTCCACCCAGTGAATTCTTGAAAGCAGCCAGCTGTGTAAAATCTCAAAGCGGCTATGCCCTTGTCTGGCCCACAGGTAGCTCTTTCAATGTTGCAGTTCACAGAGAGGTCTATGATCAATTTGTAATCACCAGTGAAATGATCAAGATTGCTTGTGGCCAGGAACAGTATTCAATAGACACACTCACTGCATGTGTTTCACCTTCAGAATTCTGGTGATTACTGATGTCTTAAACCTGTAACGTGGGAGAGTCTGATTAATGCTATTGTATCTTGAAGGGCATCTTCATCCCTCATACATCAAGGTTGAGAGTGTGTTGCTGGAAAAATACAGCAGATCAGACAGCATCTGAAGAGCAGAAAAATCGATGTTTCAGGCCGGAGCCCTTCATCAGGCTGGGAGCCTCGGGGCAGGGCGGCGGGGTGGGGGGGGGGGGGGGGGGGGTGGGGGGGGGTGGGGGGGGTGGGGGGGGTGGGGGGGTGGGCAGTGGAGAGATAAGTGGAGGAAGTTGAGGCTGGGAGAAGGTAGCTCGGAGTGCAATAGGTGGATGGAGGTGGGGGTAAAGGTGATAGGTCGGAGTGGAGGGTAGAGCGGATGGCAGGGAAGGAAGATTGACAGGTGGGACAGGTCATGAGGGATGGTGCTGAGCTGGAAGGTTGGACCCGGGGTAAGGTTGGGGGAGGGGAAATGAGGAAACTGGTAAAATCCACATTGATGCCCTGGGATTGAAGGGTTCCGACAGAGTGGGAGGGGGAGTTGAAATGTTCACTTTCCCAGACAAAGTCAGTCCTGCCCCAGCTCAGAGCCTCACTTTCCCAGACAAACTCTGCCCTGAAGCTCTTCAGCCACGTCCTGAAGCAGACCCATTACCACAGGCACATCTCCTTCCTCAGTACCTGCCTACGGAGCCATCTGATCCCACATGGAGTCCGGACCACATTCAGACCAACACAGTTTGGACCTGAACAGGATACCCAGTTCACTCTATAAATCCGAAACCTTCAACAATGATTCTCTTTCAGGATCCTCCATTTTACACTAGCAGCCATGTGCTGCCATCTACTCTACCTGCAGTCAGTCCTGCCCCAGCTCAGCGCCTCACTTTCCCAGGTAAAGACACCCACATCAATCAACCCCACCACCCCGTGGCCGAACATTTCAACTTCTCCCTCCCACTCTGCTGAGTACATGCAGGTCCTGCCCCACTCCCTCACCACCCAACACCTGGAGGAAGAATGCCTCATCTTCTGCCTCGGGACCCTTTAACCCCAGAGAGGAGGGTATCTGCTCTACCCTCCTCTCCAACCTATCACCTTTACCCCCCACCTCCATCCACCGTTGCACTCTTAGCCTCCTTCTCCCCAGCCCCACCCTCCTCCCATTTATCTCTCCTCCCCTGAGCCTCATTCCTGATGAAGGGCTCTGGCCCGAAACGTCGATTCTCCTGCTCCTCAGGTGCTGCCTGACCTGCTGTGCTTTTCCAGCAACACACTCTCAACTCTGATCTCCAGAATCTGCAGACCTCACTGACTCATACATCAAGCCTGCTTCCTCAGAGGGAAAACAAATTTGTCTCTGCTGTAGTTGCAGCCATTTTTCATTTCCATTGCACAATTACCATTTAGCTGAGAATAGGAGATGACACAGGTAACAGTTTGTAGAGTGAGTTGTCAGCTTAGAATGTTAATCAAGGTGAGCTGGATTGGAAGATTAGACTGTCTACATTCTGGAAACAGGCCCTCCAGCCCAACAAGTCCACACTGACCATCTGAAGAGTAACCCACCTAGACCTATTCCCCCTATCCTATCTTTACCTCTGCCTAATGCACCTGACTATGGGCACTTTAGCATGACCAATTCACCTGACCCACACATCTTTGGATTGTGGGAGGAAACTGGAGGACCCAGAGGAAACCCACGCAAACACAGATAGAAAGTACAAATGCCACACTGACAGTTGCCCGAGGCCGGGATCAAACCCAAGTCCCGGGTGAGGAAACAGTGCTAACCACTGAGCCACCGTGCCAACCCTGGAGATCCCAGGAACATGCTCAAACCTTCATGTCTGGATTTGGTGGCATCTAGTAAGTGCATGCAAATAGACCCCTCATCGCTCACTAGATTCTCATCTTGCAGATAAAACTTAGGTGGAAAATTGGACCTTTCTCCTCAATACAAGAATCGCATTTTTAATTGTCACCACATTTTCCTAATGAGCTTGCCGTCATCCATATCATGCGAGGTGACACGGTGGCTCCGTGCAGCCTCACATCGCCAGGGACTTGGGTTCAGTTCCAGATTTGAGTAACTGTATGTGTGGAGTTTGCACGTTCTCCCCGAGATGTGTGGGGCTTCCTTCCAAAGATGTGCAGGATTGACCATGGGAAATGCAGGGTTACAGGGAGAGGGTGGGGATGAGTGGGATGCTCTTTGGAGGGTCGGTGTGGATTCGATGGGCCAAATGGCCTGCTGCCATACTGTAGGAATTCTATGATTCAGGGGTGAGAAGACTTTGCTGCATGCTTGAAGTCGAAAATACAACTTAACTGCAGGTTATAAGATTACCAAATGCTTTAACAGCTCCTCGAGTTATGCAATATCTCCTCAGTTTGTGCAAACTTTTCCTACTTGAGATAATCAAAAATTAGACCAAAGTTGATTGACAGCTAAATAGCCTCTATTTATCTTGATGGGCTAGTGAAGATCTGCTGATATCCATACATACCTTTTGTTGATGGGGAACTGTTACCTCATCAGAAAATTACAGCTAATGACTCCTTTAGAAAATAAATATACCCTATCACAGATCAGATATAATAATAGAACTTATAACCTTTTGCAGTCCCAGGATTCCTAGGAAGCTGGTGATTGCATTTATGGAGAACATCAGGCTTCTGTTTGTACAAATTTCAATATTCTGGTTATATTTTTGATCTGCCAGAACTTCAGAAAATTCTTGATACTTTTATTGTTTCCTCTGTGTTGTTCATGGTTTGTTAACTGCATCTTTTGATACTACCCCACCTTAATCGGTTGACTTTCGGTTCTAACACTTTTCACAATAGGGATAAAATATGGACTACTGACTTTGAAATTCCATTACTTGATTTTAATATCTTTCATGGATGATATATTTAAAAAAATACTTAAAATGGCCAAAAGCAAGCAGCTATCAGTGTAAGTGGAGGAGACGAGAGGATCTATTCTGGTATCGTCGATTGATTATCAGGCATTCCCCAGAGTTGCAACACACACGAATCATGCCAACATAACACTCATAGATATCTGCATAGTGTGTAAGCAAGTACAAACCTGTATCTGTTAGCTTTGTAAATTGTTTGGACTGAAATTAATATTTATCTCAAAAGGCACTCAACAAGTTCAAAATCGATGTTTCGGGCAGGAATGCTGATGAAGGGGTTTTGCCCGAAATGTCGATTCTCCTGCTCCTTGGATGCTGCCTGACCTACTGTGCTTTTCCAGCACCACACTCTCGACTCTAATTTCCAGCATCTGCAGTCCTCACTTTCCCCTACTCAACTAATTCATCCAGTGCGGCATGAAGAAACCCTAATCTCCTTGTTTGACTTACACCTGAATGATGTTTCACATATTGGAGATGAAAGACATCACCTGTAATCACAGATTAGTAATCAATTAACCCAGATATTAAAATACACAAAACCACTCTGTGTCACAACATAATGAGATCTTCAACATTTGTTCCTATTGATTTAAACGAATGACAGTTGAATAAAGGCAACTACAGAGGCTTGAGGGAGGAGCTGGGTAGAATTGACTGAGAGAGGAGACTAGCAGGAAAGAGAGTGGAACAGCAATGGTATTAGTTTCTGGGAGTAATTTAGGAGACACAGCAGACAGTCATCCTGAAGAAGAAGAAGCATACCAAGGGGAAGGTGAGGCAACCATGGCTGGCCAGGGAAGTCAGGGAGAGCATAAAAGCAAAAGAGAAAACATATAACGTGACAAAGAACAGTGGGAAGCCACAGGATTGGGAAGCTTACAAAGACCAACAAAGGACAATGAGGAAACAAAGAAGGAGGGAGAATATTAAATACGAGGTAAGCTAGCCAGTAATATTAGGGAAGGTGGAAGAGTTTATTTAGATACATAAAGGGCAAAAGAGAGGTAAAAGTGGGCATTAGGCTGCTGGAAAATAACTCTGGAGAATCGATAAAGGGGAACAAAGAAGTGCTGAGGAACTGAATGAGTACTTTGTGTCAGTCTTCACGGTGGAAAACATGAGTAGTATCCCAAAGATTCAAGAGTGTTGGGTGGGGGCAGAAATAGGTACAGTGGCCATCATCAAGCAGAAGGTGCTTGAAAAACTGAAAGGTCTGAAAGTGGACAAATTGCCTGGACCAGGTGGGCTACACCCTAGGGTTCTGAAGGACATTGCTGAAAAGACAGTGGAGCCTTTAATAGTAATCTTTCTGTTATCATTGGAGTTAGGGGGGACCTAGAGGATTTGGAAATTGTGTTTAAGAAGGAAGTAAGGCAAAAGATGGGAAATTACAGGCCAATTAGCCTGACCTCAGTCATTGGTAGGGCTTTGGAGTCCATTGTAAAAGATGATATTTCTGAATATTTGGAAGTGTATGATAAAATAGGGCCAAATCAGTATGATTTCATCAAGGGGACGTCATGCCTGACAAATCTGTTAGAAATTTTTGAGGAGGTAATGAACAGATTAGACCAAGGAGAGCCAATGGATGTTATCTATCTGGACTTCCAGAAGGCCTTCGATAAGGTGCTGCACAGGAGGCTTCTGAGTTAGATAAGGGTCCATGGTGTTAGAGGCAAGGTACTAACGTGGATAGAAGATTGGCTGTCTGGCAGAAGGCAGGAAGTGGGGATAAAAGGGTCCTTCTCAGGAAGAAAGCCAATGACTGGTGGTGTTACACAAGGGTCAGTGTTGGGACCACAACCTTTAGATTATGGGGGTCCTAATGTTCTAGATGAAGGAACTGAGGGCATTCTGGCTAGTGCAGATGACACAAAGATACATGGAGGTGCAGGTAGCATTGAGGAGTCAGGGAGGCTGCAGAAGGATTTAGACAGGTTAGGAGAGTGGGCTAAGAAATGGCAGATGAAATACAACCTGGGAAAGTGAGAGGTCATGCACTTTGGTAGGAAGAATAGAGGCATGGACTATTTTCTAAATGGGGAAAAATTCAAAAATCGGATTACAAAGGCATTTGGGAATTCTAGTCCAGGATTCTCTCAAGGTAAACTTGCAGGTTGAGTAGATAATTAGGAAAGCGAATACAATGTTGTCATTCATCTTGAGAGGACTAGAATATAAAAGCAGGGATGCATGTCTGAGGCTTTATAAGGGTCTGGTCAGACCACATTTAGAGTATTGTGAGCAATTTTGGCCCCATACCTCAGGAAGGATGTATTGCCTCTGGAGTTGGTCCAGAGGAAGTTCAAGAGAATGATCCCAGGAATGAAAGGTTTAACCTCTGAGGAATGTTTGAGGACTCTGGTCCTAGACTCGATAGTGTTTAGAAGGGTGAAGGGTGATCTAATTGAAACTTACAGAACTCTGAACGGCCTGGACAGAATGGATGTTGAGAAGATGTTTCCATTGGCAGGAAAGATGAGGACCCAAGGGCACAGCCTTAGAGCAAAGGGAAGACCTTTTAGAATGGAGATGAGGAGAAACTTCTTTAGCCAAAGAGTGGTGAATCTGTGGAATTCCTGACCACAGAGGTCTGTGGAGGCCAGGTCATTGGGTATATTTAAGACAGGGATAGATAAGGATCCTTTTGTTTTTCTTTTGTGTAAGACATTATATATTTTTTAAACTTTGTCCATGTATCAGTTTGTATGATTGACATTACATCTTTATAATTATCCTAAAGGTTAGCGGATAATAAAAGAGAGGTAATAAAAAGGAGAGAGGTGCTTTATTAGAGAGAGAGGTATAGCCTCATGCTAAAAAGATAAATCTGTATGGCAGCCAACCTTCCTCATCTAGTCACAACATACTTTTTAACACTTTGGTCAAGTCATACAGTTATAGAGTCATAGATCTGTACAGCACAGAAACAGACCCTTTGGTCAACTCATCCATGCCAACCAGATATACTAAAGTAACCTAGTTCCTATTTGCCAGCATTTTGCCGATATCCCTCAAAACCCTTCCTATTCATATAGCTCTCCCAGATGCCTATTAAATGTTGTGATTGTACCAGCCTCCACCACTTCCTCTGGCAGCTCATTTTACACTGTTTGTTTGGAGAGTTCAATTTGCTAAAATTAGGTCTCGACGCAGCAGAATTCAGAAAGTTGTAAAACATTAAGCACAAATGACTTTCATATTATTATAATTCTGCCAATAGTTGTATATTGACAACAGTTGTAACAAATCTTAACAATCTGATCATGCAACATCAGATCCTCAGGAGAAGTAGGAATGGGAAACAAATGTATGTTGACAGCTCGATCCTGAGAATGACTTAAAAATATTTCATGGCTGGGCTATTAACTGTGGGACAATTAGACACTCTGGGCTCGGTGTAAGACGGAAGGTCTAGTTCATGGAGTGAAGGTAGTAAATGGCTCTTACAGCTGGAACTGAAAACACTGGCAACTCTCGTCAATCAATGAATTTCTTTAGGAAAAGCAAATTCAGTCAGTCAACTGACTTCATGTACATACTCACTTCATTGGTGAACTTTATTCATGGCTATGCAGATTTGTTTTGCAGTACAGAGTCAGTAGGGTGCTGATAGGGATTAATGCATCATGACCGTCTAGTTAAAGTTTAAGGGGTTGCTAATAGGTAAGTGTGAATGAAGGAAATACAAAAATTGTCAGAGCATTTAAGAAGTCCCAAGTTGTATTCTGAACCCCAGGCTGACTTTGTTATAGCTGAAAATGTGTTGCTGGAAAAGCGCAGCAGGTCAGGCAGCATCCAAGGAGCAGGAGAATCAATGTTTCGGGCACGAGCCCTTCTTCAGGAAGGGCTAAACAAGGGCTCATGCCCGAAACATTGATTCTCCTGCTCCTTGGATGCTGCCTAACCTGCTGCGCTTTTCCAGCAACACATTTTCAGCTCTGATCTCCAGCATCTGCAGTCCTCACTTTCTCTGAGATGACTTTGTAAGAGTGAGAGTAGTTGAAGTGAAAATGAGGGAGGAATAGGGAGAAAGAAGTGTTTGACACACCTAATATCATAGGAAGTTCAATGCTGAACAGCATAGTGAAGGATGCCACTGTAAAAGATGGGTGTCAGTATTATTTCTAAGCCCTGTTTCTCAAAGAATGGTCCTGCTTCTGTCCGGGTTGGTGGAGGTGATCTGGCACCAAGCTGTTGGACCAGGAAAAGGTAAAGGCCACCTCAGTTCTATGCCTTTAAGGTAGAGTCAGAGACTGCTCTTCACCCAAGTCCATTAATTTCAAAAAGCCTACGCTTTCTGAGATATGATCACAGGGGCCACATCATAGAGTCACAGCCAACCTTTTGCTCTGTATCCTCTGAGGATTTGTTCAAAAATCTACATTCAAGTCAGAAATAGAAAAGTACTATCATATTAATCAGGCCATTTTCATTGCAAATCTTGTTCTTATTGATATATACCAGTGTATTCTGTTGTGGTGCAGTTTCAGCACACCAAAATTGCAATCGCATTAAAAAAACAGGCATATTTAGTATTACAAGCACGCCAGGCATCAGAGTTCATCAACAGTTGAGAACTAAAGTTGTCATTTGGAGTCCTCCACTGAAATTAGATGCCTAGGAGAAGCCTAAATTAACTAACCTAAATTAATTAGAACTGTCCCTCAGGTAGTTTGAACAAAAAAACTCTTAAACTCAGCGACAGTACAAATATTTTTAGAAGAACAGTATTTAATTTCCATGCCTTAAGAAAGAAGTATCTCAGGCACTGCAATTAAATGTCCATTTCTGCTTCCCACCTGGGATGTGGGAGCTACAAAATCATGAATGATAACCTTTAAATCCTCCTCTTCAAATATTTCATTCTTGTAAAAATGCATATGTTTTTTTTCCGGTGCCTACTCTAACATGAATAATACATTGCAATTCAAATACAACCATTGATCAGAATTAAAGGTTTCACCATCTATTCAAAAGTTAACTGACAGGCCAATGCTACAGGTAATTTCTATGTGCCTGCAAGGGGAGTGTATTATGAGAAACTGCCTAATCGAAATCAAACCTGTTATTATCGAACATTGTCCAAGATGCCTTCAGATGGATAGCTGCATTTTTTTTTGTTCAGCATGTCAGTTCATAAATAGTTGTTCCACATGGAGTTATAGCAATTACCACAACAAAGCATGAATCCATATAATTTATTCTAAGCTGCAATAAGAAATCAAAAGGTCCAAAAGGCATCTGTCCTTTACATAACAAGAGACAATTATTTAAAGAAACCATTATTCTTAAGGAGGGTTCTGTTCTTCCAACGACTAACTCAAACCATAAGAAAAGAAAACAGAAATCAATAAACCTACTGTGAACTGAATCTACTTCACAGAATGTTATGGTTCACATCAACTTCTCATTTTTCTCTGTCATCATACCCAGCACGTTACATTTTGATGGTATTGAACTGATGTGTGTTTTATGAGGACTATAACCTTATAACAGATATATTCCAGTAAAGTTATCTTAACTGATTCATCTATGCATATTATTGCAGTTTAATGAACTTATTTAAAACAATAATAAAGAATAAATGAAATATTTTCAAAATTGTAAAAAAAATCAATTAAGTAAAACTACTTCGGTTATTATTTAGGTATGAAATTATTATCACTCAATGTAAGTTGAATTTAAAAAGAATTGGGCTGTTGAGAAACTAATACAGGGATCTCAATTTGGGTTCAGTTGATAAGATTATAAAATTAGGCTTTTTTTAATGATAACTTCAAAGATACTTCACATATGATGCTGCTCGTTTATGTGTAAGTTGTCAAAGTAATTTTATATCAGTTAAAAAGATAATAATCCAATATGTTATCTCACTCTGTACATGTTAACTGTTTTGAGAGGACAAGGTATCCTTAATCTGAATTGAGGTAAAATAGTGGGTGGAATCTTTTGGCTCAGTGCAAGTTTACAGAATCACTGAATTGTCATGGTGTGAGAAAGACCATGTGATCTATCGTACCTGCACTAGCTCTTTAAATAGGCATCGTTACCTTTCCCCCAACTCCTTGCACATTATTTTTATCCAAATAATCACCCCATGCCCTCTTGAGTTGCATGTATATTTCAGAAGGATTCTTGCCACAATGTCTTATGAGTTTCTTGTATCTTACCAAATGTGCCATGTGAACTACCTACACTGACTCTTTGGCATTCCTCATCCAATTCTAGTCCCATCTTACCTTTCTGGAATAACTTGCCACTCCCCCTGATTTCTGCTGCTATCTGTTGAAATTCTGGTCATGTCACAATTCCTGCCATAGTCCATATTGCTCAGAACCCTATAAGATTCCGCCTTATATTTTAAATTCACTCAAAAATATGAGTCATTACGCTAAATTGTTGCAATACATATCTAAAGATAGAACTTGTTATTAGAGCTCAGTAAAAGTTGACCAAAAAGAGAGAGAAAATAAATTATGAGAGTAAACCAGCAAGAAATATTAAAAACAAACAGTAAGAGCTTCGACAATCATAGAAAATGAAGAGTCACTGGGGAAGTATTAATGAAAAACAAGAAAATAGCAAATATTGCATATCTGTAGGAGATAAGATTAGATTAGATTCCCTGCAGTATGAAAACAGGTCCTTTAGTCCAACAAGTCCACATCAACCCTCTGAAGAGTAACCCACTCCCCTACATTAACCCCTGACCAACACACCTAACACTATGGGCAATTTAGCATGGCCAATTCACCTAACCTGCATATGTTTGGATTGTGGGAGGAAACCTAATGGGGAGAACATGCAAACTCCACACAAACAGTCACCTGAGATGGGAATCAAACCCGAGTCCCTGACACTATGAGGCAACAGCGTTAACCACTGAGCCACCGTGCTGCTAGATGCTAACAGCATCTAAATACAAGAAGTAAACCAAAGGGGATAGTGAGGGAGGAACTAGAAACAACCATTACCAACAGAGAAAAATGTTAATGGAACTAACGGATGAAAGGTTGGCAAATGCGATAGCTTTTGATTCCACTATGGTAGTCATGCCTCTGTTGCCACTCACAACGTTGTTGATCCTCACTGTAAATTTAAGTGCTTTTCTTTCACTTCTGATCTTCCCAGCTTTGACCCTTTCCAACATTAAAGTTCTTTCCGTTTACCTTCAGGGACTTTTAACTTTATTTTTGGAACTCCAAAATTGTCACTTCCCTGCCAAACCTGAAATCTGTACAGATCTTATGTATTTTAGATTATATTCCCTACAGTGTGGAAACAGGCCCTTCGGTCCAACCAGTCCACACCAACCCTCTGAAGAGTGACCCACCCATACCCATTTCCCTCTGACAAATGCACCTAGCACTATGACCAATTCACCTGACCTGCACATCTTTGGACTGTGTGAGGAAACCGGAATACTCGGAGAAAATTCACGCAGATACACAGAGAATGTGCAGATTCCACACAGACAGCCGCCCAAGACTGGAATTGAACCTGAGACCCTGGTGCTCTGAGACAGCAGTGCTAACCACTAAGCCACCGTGTCACCTCTATTACTCTATTAATAACCTACACTGCCCCTCCAGCAGTTTTAATCAGGACCGAGGTGAAAGTTTTAGTCTTGGGTTCTGCTTTTGTCTGCTGTTCCCTTCATGGGTTATGCAGCGTGCTAGAGATCTTGCAGCTCCTGACTGACTAATTGAGTATTCTTAAAACAAGAACATATTCAATATAGTAAGTTTATTTGTCATCTTTTTTCTGGGTCAAGTTATTTTTTTTCCACTGTTGTTCCCTTGAGGTACTTGCAATCGCTACTGATTACCATGTTGTATGCATTGCAAAACTAACCCACGCAGATTATAGTTATGTAGTCTGCTGCCACTAATCTTGCTTTCTAAACTGGGTCCAAGAGTCAGTTTCTTCAACAGTAACAGAGGACGAATGATTACTGAGACTTAACAAGAAGGTATAGCTTATCACATTAGAACAATGATTCCATTTACATTAGTTAGTTAGATATAATTACTATCAGCAGTCAGGGATGACACATCTGACCCCCATTGGGACCTCAGGCTGCCCTCCTCAAATCTCTGTGCAGAACTGCACAATATCATCAGTTTGGGTGGAACCAAAGGCAATCTCCAATATTAACGCCTTCAGAACATTTCCCTTATACAACAGTGATAAGCTGTGTTCTTTTCTAATGAATGGCTTTAAATGTTATCAATATCTCTCAGAAGTGCTAAGGCAGTTTGCTAGCTGAAGCGACAGGTAATTTATTGGATCGTTGATAATCTACGCCTGAACATTTAACATTTTCCATCTTGCCTCAATTTTGTTTAAAGAGGCCTCTAACTTAGTGATAAGTGACTCATGGTGGAATATATTACAATTCACAGGAGAACAAAGATAGCAGCTAAAATATAAATCCTCCAGACCCTTTTTAATAAGCTTTTGTAATAGTCCCTTTTAATATGTTTGCCTAATCCCATTCGTACCATCAAAAGAAAATGACACAGGTTTAAAAAAAGTACAGGACAATACACTCTAAGCCCTAAGATAATGCCAGGATCGTTCAACTGACAGTCACTGCAGTCATCTATCTTTATTTGTCAATTCCCTCAGGCTATTTTCTGTTGAACAACTGAGCAAAAAAAAAGATGAGCCTATATTATTCTGCAATAAAGACTGAAATAAAAAGGGGCTCAAACATCGGCTTGGTTCAGATTAAAGTGGTGCACTTTGCTGCCCTACTCCACCAATAAGACTCTGAACTTCTGAACTTTGTGATGTTGTGACAGTGCAACACTGTAATATAAATACAACAGTCGAGATGGCATGCGTTTGTTCATAGTCACAGTAAAGGATGAACTGCCTGATGTCTTTATTCCAAAAAAAAGACATAGAGCAGTATATCTGACCTGCACTATCTCTGAACACACGTAATTAAAAACTGGTTCAACAATTTCTGTGTTCTTTTGGAAGTCCTTGAAGTTATTTGTCCTTTTGTTTGGATTGATGGGTGAACTGCCTCTATTTGCTCTTTCATTTTGCACTTCAGGCCTTCACTGTGAATGGTGAATGGTTCTCAGGGGCTGAGAAGATTAACTCACAGGCACGTTAAGAGTGAGGAGTTGGGGGTTGGAATGCAATATCACACAACAGCTGGGAAATATATTCAGCACGTCTGTCTATGACATTCCAATACAGCTCACTCATTATTGTCTTGATTCTGGGTTTGGCATCAAATGTGCAAGGTGATGATAAGCCTCATGACTCTATCACAACTGCAGTATTAAAATGCCAATCAATGATTGGAGGACGTTTGAGTTAGAAAGTAAGGGAAGACAGGGTGTGACAATGGATTCAGGGTGTGCAGAAATGACTCAACTGATGTCTAACTGGGGGCTGTGAGGAACTGAAGAGAGATTCTCCTTCTCAGCAATAAGGGGAAGAGACTGACTGCTGCCACAGGCTTTGCTGGAGGTGGCCCAGCAAGTAAACATTGCCTCATACTCCTGAGTACCAAACTTGAACACTATAATGACCCACAGTAATTTGTTTTCCTTAACACAGAATTACCTCTCATATTGGATTGTTTAATTGCACTGGTTCATTTCAATTGAAAATCTCAAACAGATTTACTCAACAGACAATCTGATATTTTGCAATTCCAGAGCTACTGTATTCACATCTCAAGTCAAGCATGCTTGTAATCCTCATAACTCCTGGTCATCCTGGTCCTTGGCTGTTTAATAAACTCAGCTCTTAAAACAGTCATACAACATAAAGCAGTTCAGGAAAGGTGACACAGTTGCACATTCTTCCACACACTGCGTGCACATCAATCAACTGGAGTCATCCAACTTATTTCATAAAGTATTATCTTTGCTTCCTTAACTTTATCTAAACATCCCCCTTTCCTTTACTTGAATGGACATCTTCATACTCCAGTTATTCATTTATCACTGTTACCTGTCTTCATATCTCTGTTTGATATGCATCTTACAAATGCCTTGTATTCACTGGGTGAACACATGCTATTGCAGTCACCCACAGTTCTATCATTTTCCTTATTGCAGTAAAAGAGAACACAGAACATTAGGGAGAAGGAAAGATCTGCAGGTGGTCCACTGCAGATCTCACAACTAATAACTTCAGTGAAAGAAGTGCTATATCATAGAATCCCTACAGTGTGGAAGCAGGCTATTTGGCCCATCGAGTCCATAGCGATCCTCCAAAGGGCATCCCGCCCAGATCCACCCTGAAACCTTGCATTCCCCATAGCTAACTGACCTTACCAGCATTTTCCTGGACACTATGGGCAATTTAGCATGTCAATCCATCTAACCTGAACAATTAGTGGATTTTCAACATTCCTCATCATTAGAGGTTAAGACATCCCAGTCGCCTAGTAAAATATTAGCTTCTCATATGTGAGGAAGCTCTCAAATAGGTTGACTCGATTTTCACAGAGCACGAAATATGATCAGCTTCAAATGAGATGTTACAAGACTCTTACCTTGCCTGTATCTTATTCTTTTTTTCCGTTAGTGCCTTCCTGTTTGCAGCAGAACCTCATTAGCCTAATGGAAGACAAGCCCTCAGAGAAACACATTTTTCTATGCTCTGCATGCTCCACCTCAGAACTTCTGCTCTGGTGGAGCTAATTGTTTGATTTCCTTAGTTGACTCACATGTCATAAGTGAACCGAAGTGGTCCGAGTCAGGGATTGCAATCGAGAGTCTATGTCTCAAATGCATAATGTTTTCAAAGCTCTTCAAGCTGCTAATGAATGCTGAGCTTTGGGGACAGCTGATGGAAAAGAGAATTATTCAGGAACATTCGGAAATATGTGAGGTACTGATAGTTTTCCCAAACACATCGAGAAGTTCACCTTGAGTGCGAATGTGATGACCTAGCAGGACGTCATGACAATGTCTGTTCATATGGAAAGTTCAGTCAACTCTGTGGGACAGCACGTGGAACAATCAAATGAGTTCCTCCATGCTTTGGTGAAGCCCTCCATATCCTGAATGCCATCACATCTGTCAGGAAGAATAAGATGACATATGCCTCCAGCAGAGTGATAGCAGGTGAAAGGACAGGGATGTGTGCTAGTGAATGGGGAGCTGGAAGTAGGGATACTAATTAGAACTCATATTGCTCAACCATGAATCCACCTCAGTCAGCAGCTGACATGGCACCTCATGTCCTGAAGGCTGAGTCTTCTCCTGCTCAGGTCTGGGTGCAGCAACCTATTGTTTGGTCTGTACGAGTTACAAAATACAGGCATTGTCAGCCAAGGGTACCTTTGTAGTCAGAGCAGGGATATGAATAGTCTGTCTTTATAGCTGCATCACTAGATTATGAACAGGAACAATAATGTATGCTGGTTGTATAAGAATCTACAAATGAGTATGCAAAAAAAAACTTTGCAATGTTCTGTTCTTTAGGGGAATCAAATAAGTCATATTTGTCACCTTTGTCATCACAAAACGGAACAAATTAGAGGAAACATACAACACCATCAACAATATCCTGACAAGCATAAAATTCACAAAAGAGGAGAACGACAGCAGACTCCCATTCCTAGACCTGACAGTTGAACGTACTATTAACAGAGACCTTCAAACCAGCATCTACAGAAAAGCAATGCACAAGAACCAAATACTTAACTTCAGAAGCAACCATCCCAACACCCACAAGCGGAGCTGCATCAAGACATTATTTCAATGAGCTACATCACACTGCAGCACCCCAAAACTACAAAAAGCAGAAGAAAAATATATAACATTTTCAAGAAAAACAGTACCCACTAAACACAATCCGCTGATTCCTCAGACACAATGCAACCAAAAACTATAGCTACATTACCTTACATCAAAGACATATCAGAAATGACCTCCAGACTACTCAGACCCCTTGGCATCATGATAGCCCACAAACTTACCAACACACTTAAACAGCGATTAATGAACCTAAAGGATCCAATAGATACCACTAGCAAAACTAGCGCCATTTACAAGACACCATGCAAGAACTGCAACAAAACACTACATCGGACAAACTAGCGGGAAACTTCCCACTAGAGTACATGAACACAAACTGGTCACCAAAAGACACAACCTACTATCATTAGTTTCTATACATACAAAAAAAGAACACCACTTTGACTGGGACAGCACACACATCCTAGGACAGGCGAAACAAAGACATGCATGAGAATTCTTAGAGGCATTGCATTCTAACCAGAACTTCATCAATAAACACATCAATTTAGATCCTATCTACCTTCCCTTGAAAAAAAGAACCGAAATGATCATCACTCACCCGAAGAAACCAAGACCTATAAACAGAGAGGCAGGACATAATGCCAGCACTTCACCAGAGACTCTCACTGATGATGTTATCTAGTATGGTGACGAAACATCTGAAAACAAACCTACCAGCTCAGCAAGCTAACTTACAGACTTATCATCAACCTGAGCTACAAATCTTCTCAAAAATCACTAATACTTATTATTTTTACACACCTTTCCTGCCTGGTCCATTATTGGTTGCTGATTGTTATGTCCCCTCTTAACTTGTTTACTAATGAATGGGAAGACATAATTTGGCAGAGGGAATGTCTCAGGATGGCTGTTTGGTGAAAGGACTGCTTTGTGTGAACAGCCTGGAAGACTGAAAAGAGTGGTCCTTATATGTATTTCCAACATTGTTGCAACCTCAATGAACTTTGCATTAAAAGGGTCTTCCTGACATCACAAACAGCAATGGAAGTATCTGCATTACTGTCTTATCCCCTTCGTCTTCCTCTTCCTCAACTTTCTCTTCCTCATCCTTGGAATTATCCATAGATGACTGGTGCTTGGACCTTCTTTCTTGCTGCTGTGCAAAATTCTGCTAAGCACTGAACACCATGAACATTCTGGTGATCATCTGGCACTCATTGTAGAGCTGTTGGTGTTAATCAGTTGGGTTTTGGAGGGTGTTACATTTAAATTTATCATTGGTATCCTTTGTCTCCAATCAGACTTGCCTGAAGAATGCTTACAGTCCAAAGAGCTCAGTGGGTATGGATTGCTCACAATAGGGTAGCTCCCACAAATCTAGTACACAGCTGTAAAAATATCTGTTCACCAGTTATATGCTGATGGAGTGGAAGGTCTTGTGATTCCTGAGCTTTCCTGTTGTTCGGCATTGCCTCAAGTGTGTTGCAAAGACCACTGCCATACCATGGAAATCCAGCCAAAGATGCATTATTGTGGCTAAAGTTCACAAAAATCCTTAAGCTGAGAAATATCTAAAGTTAAACACTGACACTGGCAGGGTGAAACTGGATTCCAAAGCAGTTGCATTTTTGTCAAATGTGGAAACAACCACTCTTTGCCATGTTATTTTTACGTGGTGTTTCACTAAGACATGTTTTCAGATAACTTACTCATTAATGCGTCAACATTTAACACGCACTGATGCAAAAGTAAAATACTACCATTACTAAAAAGCTAAAATAAAAGCAGAATCGACTGCAAATACTCAGCATCTGTTGGAGAGAAGGAAGGTTAAGGTACAGATTTTCGATGAAGCACTTCGACTCAGAAGCCCCTAAACCATGTCGGATGTGGCCTGATTCCTATACTCCTGCTCCTATTCTCATTTCCATCTACTTCAGCAGCAGGGAAATGGATTGCAGGCTGACAGCATGTGTATAGCTCTCTTGTCCTTGCCAGTTATTGGGTAGGAAAGAAGTGGGTAGAGTTAATGAAATTTATTTGGAGTCAGACCCAAGCTGTAATGAGGCATAGTTCACAGCGTGTCACAGGAGGCATTACCCACAGTCCAACGTGAACCAAAAAAGGCACTATTTCCAGGACAACATTATTTGACAAGGTATTTTGTGTAACTTAGTTAAAAGAGGCTATTTTGTTCATCATTAGAATTCATTGTTAACATTTCTTAACTACTCTGGTTGAATTCGTTATGAATAATCTGATGAATGACAGAAGTTCTAGAAGTATCTATTCACAGTTTTAAGAGATCATTAAAGGATTCTCTTACATTGAAATGGTTGGTGACACATTTTCCCTTACAACAATTAGCCACTTGAAGTGATTTACATTCTTTAATGAATTTTAGGAATGAAATTCTTTTTTCAGTAGGAAGAGTATTTGAGTAAGAAATCTGTTACTTTGTTAAAAGTTTGTTCTTTTCTCATCTCTATTTCAAAGACATGGCACTGATTTCGGCCACAGTGATTAACGGGTAATGAGCTATGGGGAATAGGTGGAATGTGGAGGTGGCAATGAAGGATATGAAGGGTTATGGAGTGGCCTTGGGGACTTGGAGTTTGACAGAGACATGGAGTTATGAGGCGGAATGGAGAATATGAGGAGCATGGAGGAGGCAAGAGAACCTATGGAGTAGGTGAAGAAGGTGAAGATTCAGGGTCTAACATTCACCATCAAAAGTGGGCCAATATCCCAGTAAATTGAGATGACATTTCAACCTACCAAATTTGCCATCTGCCCACCTCCATTGTTGACACTGGCCTGCCTCTGAAGGTGATGTTTCCACATCCTCCTACTCCCTACCTCCTAAAAAAATATGGCAGACTTTCTAAAGGAGATGAATCTGCTGAGTTGGACGCTTCCATCTCTTACCGGAATATTCAAACGAATGCTTCAGGACTGTGACCGCTCATCAGAATAGAAAAAGACTAATGAAACATTAGAGGCCTACAATATTTCCTCTATTCCTCTCTCCACAGATGCTGACCAACCTTTTGGGTAGCTCCAGCATTTAATATTTGCATTACTGGATATTCTGATCTATGGCCAGTTGAATGAAATCTGAACAGTTGCCAGGCTAATCCATCACTTACATTTAGGATTTGACAACATCGTGGTAGGTAGCCTCTGAATCTGTAAATAAATTATGGGGCAATGATATTGGAAAGGAAAGGCCATCAAAACTCAATCTCTGCATATAGTTCAAATGTTATGTTGAGAAGAACAGAGTAAGGTCAAACCCCATGGAAGGTTGCGACAAGAGATGTTATAAATCTTGAGCTTCCCTGGGTTCTGAAATATTTAACTCCTGAACATTGAAATAAATTATGCAAGTGAAGTACAAGGCTTGTCTTCTTCATGGCCTTGGATATAATGGGAAAGAAAATACCAGTCTTTTGAGGTTTCCCAGTTAAAGAGAAAAATGTCTGGAAACTAAAATTATGAGTGGGAATTAAAGCAGCAATCAAGAGTCTAACCCATTACTTAACAACACTGAATTATTATAACTTTTCAAACCAGTCACTAAAAGCAAAAGCAATATTTGTCCTAGCCAGTCAGCAATGCTAACTGTCGAAAATAGTGGCAAATGAATTTATTGTGGACTAGCTTGAAAAAAAAAATGAGGATGAACAGGCAAGAATATGGACAAAAATGGGTACTGGTTTAACGAAAGAAAAACATTTTTTTTAATATCGATGTAAACTAAATCAACATGATCGACATTTGGAGCTCCTCGTGTATGTATCTCCCCTTGTACTTGCAGTATGGTTGGATGTCTTTCTAAAGACTTCATTGAATACCCACCAGCTACATCCCTAGTATACTGCCATTGTTTATTGTTATAATGCACTGCCTTCCCATATCAATTAGAAATTGAAAAGAATTTCACGAACTGAGAGTCAAACAAATTTTCTCCCCCATTCTAATATGTTTGTAATTTGCTGAAGTGTTCAGAGAAAATGAAAACAATTGTTTAATATCCCACATTTTTCTTTCAGTTTTTTTTCACAATTAGTAAATGAATCTTTAAACCATATACATTTTATTTTAGAAACTTTCCCTTATTCCTATAAAATTCCTGTCAGAAATATGAATGTGAACCTACTGCCCTTTATCTGTACAATGCACACTGACTTACAAGTAGGCAAGGAAACTAGGCTGAACATTTTCTTTCCTTTGCTTTACTGCAGGGTACTGTTGGAATGGAGATTATGAAACAGATTAAAATAGACAAAGTGCTCCAATGGAGAAGCTACAGATGTATTGCAGTAACAGCAAAAGTAGCAATATGGAGAATTCAGTGTTTTGTATTAACCTGAAATGATGAAATAGCCACAAAGGGAGTAATAGGGACACTTGTTAAAGGCTAATTGGAACAGTATGCTTAGTCAATAAGTCCTGCTGTACACTGATGAACAGTTGCAGAATAACATAAAATAATAATTGGAGTAATATGTTAAAACTTAAATAACATGCTCTCAGCATAATAGAAATGACAAGTTTTTTTTAAAAAAACTCTTCTGTAATTCAGAGAATACTGGTAAAGAAATAAATATTTAGTTGCTGAATGTAAAGACTTTTGCATAAAATTCATTTGATTGAAATTGAGAGTCTGAATGCTGGAAGAGGCATTCAATTGACAATGGATAGACGCCTTTTTGTTTTTGAGCTTTTTTATTTTGTTGATGAGCAGATGGAACTTTCTAGTATTAATATTCATGAGTCTACTCCATTATGTCTGCCCCAGTGAGGCCCTAACTTAGTTTCTATAAGTCTCTAAGGATATTAAATGAGCAATCGGATGCCCACCATCAATAAAGGCGTTGCTGTAGGAATCAAAGGAACAGTTGGATAAAAGAGGTTGAACTCTCATCTGCCTTTCCTTTAGGGAACACATGGTGCAGCACCACATAGTTTTACACACATTGAAAAAAAAATTGCAGCTCCAAAGAAAGGAAAGAGAAGTTAATTAAATTGCACTGTACATTTCATTAGAGTTGAACATAGTATTGATTTAATATACAAGACTAAAACAGCTGTGTTGACCAGATGGTAAAAAATACCTTGTAACTCAAACTGAAAGAATATATTTACTCATTTTATGCAAACAATACAGGCAGGTTTCTAGATCTGTATGTGAACCAAATCTATTGATTGCCCTTCATAAGAACACAATTCAATCAAGCAAAGAAGATTGATCATATCATTGTTACTGCCTAAGGACATCATAACTAATTGCAATAAACGTGAACATGGTGCATATGGCTGCTGGACATTTTATATTTTATATTTTGTTGGAGCACATTATAATAACGGACCTTACAATAAACAACATTGTGCTGTTTTATACAGGCTGATTTATTAGTTTTGCACATTGCCCTGAGTCATTCAGAAATGTGTCATAATTAGTATAGAGTTTTGAAGATGCAACATTGTTTGTGTTGGGGGAAATGTTGATCAGATTTATCAGAAACATTTGAATTAATGCAGATTTATTAAGTGAGATGCATTCATCAACAAAATCAAGCGCAGTTCAAGTCAGTGAAAATTGACAATTGTACCTACAACACATAAGAGAAACTGTGTATGCTGTAAATTAAGCTCACTGTTCCATATTAATTCAGGAACTTTTAGTTACTTGATAAAACTGTAAAAATCATAATTCATACATCAATGACTGCTACAGCGAATTGTCCAAAGACTGATAAAAAGGCCATCCTAAAATTTAAACTCGGTGCCTTAAAAGTTTCTACTAATTTCTGCTGTTTTTCATCCCCCATGTAATTTCTCAGCAATCAGTGAAACCAACTCAAACATTAAATGGAAATACCATTAAATGTAAATATAGTCTCCACAAGCTATTGTGGCAGGTTAGAAGTAACTCACCAGAAGATGGTCCCAAACTAAAAACTGAGCCCAGAGCCCAGACCAAACAAATTACTATTGCACAATCCAATTAATTGCTCCTCCTTGTAGTCTTTTGAAGTGTTTCTTAAAATCCAGCCTTTATTAGATGGCGGTGTGTTGCAGTTCACATATTGAAGTGCAGTTTGCATTGCTATAGTAACATGCACAAATAGGTTGTCATATGGAGCTATGTATGTAGATGCTGTGGGTAGTAATGGTAGAGCCTTTAATGCTCTGTCCATCACCTTTTTAACCAGGAATCTCTCTGATTCTTTCCACCTGCTATTGGTGCATATCGCAAGGACTTACAGATTGTTATTCAACATATTTCGCTGTGTTATGAATGCATCCTCCTTGGAGGAGAAAGTGAGGACTGCAGATGCTGGAGATCAGAGCTGAAAATGTGTTGCTGGAAAAGTGCAGCAGGTCAGGCAGCATCCAAGGAGCAGGAGATTCGACGTTTCGGGCATGAGCCCTTCTTCAGGAATGAGGAAAGTGTGTCCAGCAGGCTAAGATAAAAGGTAGGGAGGAGGGACTTGGAGGAGGGGCGTTGGAAATGCGATAGGTGGAAGGAGGTCAAGGTGAGGGTGATAGGCCGGAGTGGCGGTGGGGACGGAGAGGCCAGGAAGAAGATTGCAGGTGAGGAAGGTAGTGCTGAGTTCGAGGGACTTGACTGAGCCAAGGTGGGGGGAGGGGAAATGAGGAACCTGGAGAAATCTGAGTTCATCCCTTGTGGTTGGAGGGTTCCTAAGCAGAAGATGAGGCATTCTTCCTCCAACCGTCGTGTTGCTATGGTCTGGCAATGGAGGAGTCCAAGGACCTGCATGTCCTTGGTGGAGTGGGAGGGGGAGTTGAAGTGTTGAGCCACGGGGTGGTTGGGTTGGTTGGTCCGGGTGTCCCAGAGGTGTTCTCTGAAACGTTCCGCAAGTAGGCGGCCTGTCTCCCCAATGTAGAGGAGGCCACATAGGAACCCTCCAACCACAAAGGATGAACTCAGATTTCTCCAGTTTCCTCATTTCCCCTCCCCCACCTTGTCTCAGTCAAATCCCTCGAACTCAGCACCACCTTCCTAACCTGCAATCTTCTTCCTGACCTCTCTGCCCCCACCCCCACTCCGGCCTATCACCCTCACCTTGACCTCCTTCCACCTATCGCATTTCCAACGCCCCTCCCCCAAGTCCCTCCTCCCTACCTTTTATCTTAGCCTGCTTGGCACACTTTCCTCATTCCTGAAGAAGGGCTCATGCCCGAAACGTCAATTCTCCTGCTCCTTGGATGCTGCCTGACGTGCTACGCTTTTCCAGCAACACATTTTCAGCATGCATCCTCCTTGGCCAACAAAAGTGGAAGCTGTAAAAACATAATATAAGTACTAGGAAGGGGAGCAGCCAATTCAATCCCTCAAATCTGCTCCGCCATTTGATATGATTGTGGCTGATCTAATCTCAGCCACAACTCCACTTTCCTGTTCATTCCCTGTAACCGTTCAGCCCATTACTAATTAAAAATCTCTCTCCCTCTCTCTGTCTCTCACTCTATCTCTCCTCTTTAAATTTATTTAATGTCCCAGCATCCTCCAAACTCTGGAGGACTGAGCTCCGCAGATTCACATCCTCTCTCTTCTATTCTAACTTTTTCTTCATTATAAATTTTCCAGTCATTATTTGCTGCTTTCTTATTGTCTGCCCAATTTTCTGACCTGTTACTCATCTTTGCTCTTTCTTTAAGTTTGATCATATCTTAAAATTGTTTTAATTGTTAAGCACCGATGGTGGCCCACCCCAAATTGAAATTTTTCTTTCTTGTTTGAATGTACATACGCTGTATTCTAAAATAAACAGCTCAACATTTGCCTTTGCATATCTGATAATGTATCCCCTAACCTAACATATCAGTTCTTTGAGTCCAGTTTCATGGCCTCATAATTGCTTATACTTAAGCTTAGAATTTCCTCTCCCTCCAACTAAATTATAAAATGAAATTCAACTATATTATCGTCACTGCTATCTAGGGGTGTCTTCACTATGATGTTTTTAATTAATCTTATCCTATTGCACAGTAACAGGTCGAGAACAGCTTGCTCTCTGCTTGGCTACTTACTTGAAAATATTTCACCATCGCCCATCCAAAGTATATAGGTATTGAAATACCCAATGATTATCACATATCTGTCTGACAAGTTCCCATTATTTCTTCCTTGTACTCCATTGTACCATGTAATTACTGTTAGGAGGCCTTTACGCCACTCCCACAAGTGACTTCTTGCTATTTTTGTTTTACACCCTGACCAAAATGGCTACGACATCCATGGTTTCCAAAAATTAGGTTAGCCCTCTGTTCAGCTAATTGCTTCTTATGCTTCAGAAATCATAGAATGCTTACAGTTTGGAAGCAGGCCATTCAGCCCATCTAGCCCTCTGAGGAACATCCCGCTCTCCTGCCCTATCCCTGTATTTCCTATGGCTCATCCACCTAGTCTGCATATCCCTGGACACTATGGGCAATTTAGCACAGCCAGTCTGCACAGCTTTGGAGTGTGGGAGAAAACCGCAGCACTTCATTAAAACTTGCACAGACACAGGGAGAATGTGCAAACTCCACACAGACAGTTGCCCGATGCTAGAATTGAACTCAGGCCCTTGGTACTGTGAGGCATTAGTAAGTCATAGAGTCACCGATTCATACAGATGTACAGCACAGAAACAAACCCTTCGGTCCAATTTGTCCAGGCTGATCATATATCACAACCCAATCTAGTCCCACCTGCCAGCAGCTGGCCCATATCCCTCCAAACTCTTCCTATTCATATACCATTCCAGATGCCTTTTAAATGTTGCAATTGTACTAGCCTCCACCACTTCCTCTGGCAACTCATTCCATATACATACCATCCTCTGAGTGAAAAAGTTGCCTCTTAGGTCTCTTTTATACCTTTACCCTCTCACCTTAAACCTATGCCCTCTAGTTCTGGACTCACCCACCCCAAGGAAAAGACTTTGTCTATTTATCCTATCCATGCCCCTCATGATTTTATAAATCTCTATAACGTCACCCCTCAGCCTAGCATTTCCCTAGCATATTCAACCTCTTCCTATAGCTCAAATCCTCCAACCCTGGCAATATGCTTGTAAATCTTTTCTGAACCCTCTCAAGTTTCACAACATCTTTCTGACAGGAAGGAGACCAGAATAGCATGCAATATTCCAATAGTGGCCTAACCAATGAACTGTACAGCTGCAACATTACCCCCCCCCCCCCCCCCTACTCCTGTACTCAATACTCTGACCAATAAAGGAAAGCATACCAAACGCCTTCTTCACTAACCTAAATACCTGCGATTCCACTTTCAAGGAGCTATGAACCTGCACTCCAAGGTCTCTTTGTTCAGCAACATTCCCTAGGACCTTTCCATTAAGTGTATAAGTCCTGCTAAGATTTGCTTTCCCAAAATGCAGTACCTCACATTTATCTGAATTAAACTCCATCTGCCACTTCTCAGCCCATTGGACCATCTGATCAAGATTTCATTGTAATCTAAGGTGACCTTCTTCTCTGTCCACTACACCTCCAATTTTGATGTCATCAGCAAACTTACAAACTATACCTTTAATGCTCACATCCAAATCATTTATATAAATGATGAAAAGTAGGGGACCCAGCACCGATCCTTGTGGCACTCCACTGGTCACAGGCCTCCAGTCTAAAAACAACCCTCCACCATCACCCACTTTCTTCTACCTTTGAGCCAGTTCTGTATCCAAATGGCTAGTTCTTCCTGTACTCCATGACATCTAACCTTGCTAACCAGTCTCCCAATGGGAACCTTGCTGAACGCCTTATTGAAGTCCATATAGATCATATCCACTGCTCTGCCCTCATCAATCCTCTTTGCCACTTCTTCAAAAAAGTCAGTCAAGTTTGTGAGACATGATTTCCCACGCACAAAGCCATGTTGACGATTCCTAATCAGTCCTTGCCTTTCCAAATACATGTACATCCTGTCCCTCAGGATTCCCTCCAATAACTTGCCCACCACCAACATCAGGCTCACTGGTCTATAGTTTCCTGGCTTGTCCTTACCACCCTTCTTAAACAGTGGCACCATATTAGCTAACCTCCAGTCTTCCGGCACCTCACCTGTGACTATCGATGATCCAAGTATCTCAGTAAGAGGCCCAACAATCACCTCCCTAGCTTCCTACAGAGTTCTAGAGTACACCTGATCAGGGCTTGGGGATTTATACACTTTTGTACATTTCAAGACATTCAGCATTTCTGTAATATGGGCCTTTTTCAAGATGTCACCATCTATTTCCCTACATTCTCTATCTTCCATGTCCTTTTCCACAGTAAATACTGATGCAAAAGATCTGCCCCATCTCCTGCGTCTCCGCACAACGACCATTTTGCTGTCTTTGAGGGGCCTTATTAAAGGCCTAGTTACCCTTTTGTCCTTAAGAACATAGAACATAGAACATAGAACATAGAAAAATACAGCGCAGTACAGGCCCTTCGGCCCTCGATGTTGCGCCGACTGAAGCCTACCTAACCTACACTAGCCCAATAACCTCCATATGCTTATCCAATGCCCGCTTGAATGACCATAAAGAGGGAGAGTCCACCACTGATACTGGTAGGGCATTCCATGAACTCACAACCCGCTGAGTAAAGAATCTACCCCTAACATCTGTCCTATATCAACCTCCCCTTAATTTAAAGCTGTGTCCCCTAGTAACAGCTGACTCCATACGCGAAAAAGGTTCTCACTGTCAACCCTATCTAAACCCCTAATCATCTTGTACACCTCTATCAAATCTCCCCTAAACCTTTTTTTCTCCAATGAGAACAGCCCCAAGTGCCTCAGCCTTTCCTCATACGATCTTCCTACCATGCCAGGCAACATCCTGGTAAACCTCCTCTGCACCCGTTCCAGTGCCTCCACATCCTTCCTATAGTATGGCGACCAAAACTGTACACAATACTCCAGATAAGGCCGCACCAGAGTCTTATACAACTGCAGCATGACCTCAGGACTCCGGAACTCAATTCCTTCCTCAGGACTCCGGAACTTAATGTATTTGTTAAAACCCGTTGGATTCTCCTTAACTCTATTTGCCAAATTTATCTCGTGTCCCTTTTTTGCCCTCCTGATTTCTCTCTTCAGTGTACTCCTACTGTCTTTTTACCCCTCTCAGGATTCACTTGATCTATCCTGTCTATACTTGACATTTGCTTCCTTCTTTTTCATAACCAAACCCTCAATTTCTTCAGTCATCCAGCATTCCCTATACCTACCAGCCTTTCCTTTCACCCTAACAGGAATATACAGTCTCTGTGGACTCTCATTATCTCATTTCTGAAGACTTCCCATTTTCCAGCCCTCCCTTTACCTGCAAACATCTGCCCCAATCAGCTTTCGAAAGTTCTTGCCTAATACCATCAAAATTGGCCTTTCTCCAATTTAGAACTTCAACTTTTAGATCTGGTCTATCCCTTTCCATCACTGTTTTAAAACTAACAGAATTACCATCGCTGGCCCCAAAATGCTCCCCAACTGACACCTCAGTCACCTGCCCTGCCTTATTTCCCAAGAGTAGGTCAAGTTTTGCACCTTCTCTAGTAGGCACATCCACATACTGAATCAGAAAATTTTCTTGTGGACACTTAACAAATTCCTGTCCAACTAAACCCTTAACACTATGGCAGTCCCAGTCGATGTTTGGAAATTTAAAATCCCCTACCATAACCACCCTATTATTCTTACAAATAACTGATCTCCTTACAAATTTGTTTCTCAATTTCCCTCTGGCTATTAGGGGGTGTATAATACAATCCCAATAAGGTGATCATATCTTTCTTATTTCTCAGTTCCACCCAAATAACTTCCCTGATGTATTTCCAGGAATATCCTCCTTAAGCACAGCTCCAATGCTATCCCTTATCAAAAACACTACTCTCCCTCCTCTCTTGCCTCCCTTTCTGTCCTTCCTGTAGCATTTGCATCCTGGAACATTTAGACACCCGTCCTGTCCATCCCTGAGCCATGTTTCTGTAATTGCTATGATATCCCAGTCCCATGTTCCTAACTATGCCCTGAGTTCATCTGCCTTCCCTGTTAGGCCTCTTACATTGAAATAAATGCAATTTAATTTATCAGTCCTACCTTGTTCTTTGCTTTGTCCCTGCCTGTCCTGAGTGTTTGACTCACTTTTGTTCTCAACTGTACTAGTCTCAGATTGAAATCTTTCCTCACTATCTCCCTAGGTCCCACTCCCCACCTTACTAGTTTAAATCCTCCCGAGCAGCTCTCGCAAATGTCCCTGCCAGTATATTACTCCCCTTCCAATTTAGGTGCAATCCGTCTTGTACAGGTCACTTCTCCCCAAAACAGCTTTCAATGATCCAAATATGTGAATCCTTCTCCCATATACACCAGCTCCTCAGCCATGCATTCATCTCCTCTATCCTCCTATTCCTGCCCTCACTAGCTCGTAGCACCGGGAGTAATCCAGATATTACTACTCTCAAGGACCTCCTTTTTAAATTCCTGCCTAACTCTCTGTCATCTCCCTTCAGAATCTCAACCTTTTCAAATGTGTACAATGACCTCCTGCTGGTCCATCACCCCTTGAGAACATTCTGCACCCTTTCTGAGACATCCTTGATCCTGGCACCGGGGAAGCAACACACCATTCTGATTTTTTGTTGCTGGCCACAGAAAGGTCTGTCTGTACCTCGGACTAGAAAGTCCCCTCACACAATCGATCGCTTGGAACCCGACATACCTCTCATTACATTAGAGCCAGTATCAATGCCAGAAACTTGGCTGTTTGTGCTACGTACCCCTGAGTGTCCATCACCGCCTACATTTTCCAAACCAGCATACTTGTTTGAAATGGGGATAGCTGCAGTAGACCCCTGCACTACCTGCCTATCTCTCTTACCTTTCCTGGAGTTAACCCATCTATGTGACTGTACCTGAGACATTCCCCCCTTCCTATACCTGCCATCCATCACATCTCCTTGCTCTTGTAAATTCCTCATTGTCTCTAACTGCTGATCTATTCAATCTAATAGTGCTAAGCACTGAGCCACCAGGCCACCTTAAATGTCATGCAGCCTTCCACATTTAGGTCCCAATTATGTCAGCTTGCAGACCCAGCTATATCTCTGTAATGTTTATCAGATCATACTTACTTATTTGTATTTACACTGAGTTCATCTGCATTGTTTCTACTGCTACATGCTTGATTGGTACCACATCCACAAACGTTCAATCCCTCCACCACCGGTGCTCAGTAGCAGCAGTGTGCACAATATACAAGATGCACTGCAGAAATTCACCAAAGACCCTCAGACAGCATCTTCCAAACCCATGACCACTTCCATCTAGAAGGACAAAGGCAGCAGGTACTTGGGAACAACACAAGCTGCAAGTTCCCCTCCAAGACACTCACTACCCTGACTAGGAAATATACCCCCATTCCTTCACTGTTGTTGGGTCAAAATCCTGGAATTCCCTCCTGACCCGCATTGTGGGTCAACCCACAGCAAGTGGACTGCAGTGATTCAAGAGGGTAGCTCACCACTACCTTCTCAAGTGCAAATAGGCATGGACTATCAATGCTAGCCAGCCAGCGATGTCCGAGTCCGACAAATGAATATAAACAAAAAGTTGAGAACAGATCCTTAATTTCCTTTATTATTTTTGTGTCTTATATCTGTTGACATGATGTGTGTACTGTATCCGTTGTACCCGATGTGGTTTCCTCTACATTGGGGAGAGAGGCCGCCTATTTGCTGAATGTTTCAGGGAACACCTCTGGGACATCCACACCAACCAACCCAACCATCCCGTGGCTGAACACTTTAATTCCCTCCCCCACTCCGCCAAGGACATGCAGGTCCTTGGCCTCCTCCATCGCCAGACCCTGACCACATGACGCCTGGAGGAAGAGCGCCTCATCTTCCGCCTAGGAACCCTTCAACCACACGGGATGAATGTAGATTTCTCCAGCTTCCTCATTTCCCCTCCTCCCACCTTATCTCAGTCCCAACCCCTGGATTCAGCACCGCCCTCTTGACCTGCAATCTTCTTCCTGACCTCTCCGCCCCCACCCCCTCTCCGGCCTATCACCCTCACCTCCTTCCACCTATTGTATCCTCTCCCCCAAATTCCCTCCCCCCTACCCTTTATCTCAGCCTGCCTGGCACACCAGCCTCATTCCTGAAGAAGGGCTTATGCCTGAAACGTCGATTCTCCTGCTCCTCGGATGCTGCCTGACTTGCTGTGTTTTTCCAGCACCACATTTTTCAACTCTGGTCTCCAGCATCAGCAGTCCTCACTTTCTCCTATGCTTTTCCTATCCTTAATTCTCTCCAATAGCTTTCTAATCACCAATGTGAGACTCACTGGTCTATAGTTTCCTGATTATCCTTACTTCCTTTCTTGAACAGAGGAACAACATTAGATACTTGCCAATCCTCTGGGACTGCTCCAGTGGCTAGTGAGGATGCAAAGATCTTGGTCAAGGCTCCAGCAATCTCCTCTCGCCTCTCTCAATAACTTGGGGTAGATACCATCGGGGCTCTACTTTTGGATTTACCACATCTTCCCAAATTTGATCCCTTGTTCACACTATTTAGATTTAAATCTTCTCTACTTCCCTAGTTACCCAGTTCACTAGAGCTCTGATCCTAGATGGTTCAGGTGTAGACCATCTCTAATGTAAAACACATCATTTTTACCCAGAACTGGTGCCTGTGTGCCATGTACCAGAATGCAGCTGCACTGCGCTAGTCTTTGAGCAACATATTCATTTCTCTCAACTTATTTGCCCTTTGCCAATTTGCACATGGCTCAGGTCATAGAACGCAGATGAGTATAGTTACAGAGTCATAGACTCATAGAGATGTACAGCATAGAAACAGACCCTTAGGTCCAATTCGTCCAAGCCGACCAGATAACCGAAACCAATCTAGTCCCATTTGCCCGCACTTGGCCCCATATCCCTCTAAATTCTTCTTATTCATACAGCCATCTAGATCCTTTTTAAATATTGTAATTGTACCAGCCGCCACAACTTCCTCTGGCAGCTCATTCCATTCACGCACCACCCTCTGCGTGAAAACGTTGCCCCTTAGGTCCCTTTCATACTTTCCTTCTCTCACTAATGATATAGCCTTCTTGAAAGTGAAAACAGATTTAGGGCATCTCAGTATTGAATATCTGATGTTAATCCTGGTCCAGTACCTTACCCATATCCAGGACAGGTTAATGTCTGTTTTTCTAAATTGATGTTAATTCTTCACATTGACAATGCGTACCTCTTTCCTTATCCTACCTATGTAGTTGGTAATTGGATCCTCCAATGTAAAGTCCACTCCAACCGTGTGGACAGGTCCTAACCTCTGGTATGAAGGAGTTAACATAACCACCTAGATTCTTGTTCTTTAATGCAAAGAGCTGATTTTCAGTCTGAGAGTCTTTTCAGTTGGTCTATTTTCAGTTACTTTTGAAGAATTTGTTTCCTTAACATTAGTTTAGAAAAATAAGCTCTTGAAAATATTAAACACGAGGGATAAATGTAAAATTTAAGGAATAAAGATAACACCGTTTCCCACTAACCGAAGTGGCAAACTGACTTTATGACTTTGGTGTAGTCATTTCATTTTGTTGTCCTGTTTTCATGAATCTTTGTGCCAGATAGCCACCAGTTACAGGCCACATATAAATTGAATGGTCTCAGATTACGGATGCTTGAGGTAATGTCTGCTGGGCAAGTTTGTTTGAGATAACAATAAAAACCAAAATAAATCTGACTTCATTAAAGCCAGTTACATTGAGAGTGATGCAATTTCAGCTTAGGTGCATATCTTTGACATTTATGATATTGTCAGTCCTAAATAGGATTTCTTACATTAGTTCAACCATTCTATCTAATTGCAAGTCTCTATTATGCTAAATTACTGATGCTTGTGTGTGATTTATGATTAGAAATCCCTCTAAATACTGCTCCTGAGTTTGACTTTTATAGTTGAATTGAACAGTTTCATATGTTGTTGTCTTATAAAACATTCCTCTATACTTAATTTCAGAGTGGACAATGTTTGCTGAAGAACAAAAACTGAATTCCTATTTCTTGGAATATTGGGTGTGTAACATTTCAAAAAAATAATTAATACCCTGGAGAAGGAAAACTTTTACCATCTAGATTTGCAGTGAAAAATACATATTATTACTGCACAATATTCATTGTCCGGACATGTAATAAATTCTTGCTTTATGATGTGACTAAATCCTGTATAGTTGGTTGTGTATTTTTGTCTGCCTGTGAAATTAAAATTGTATTTGTCATCTCAAAGCATCATTCCTTTTCTATAATAGCAGAAGCAGAAATGGATCATCATGCAGGGTGGCAAAAGTGAGGACTGCAGATGCTGGAAAACAGAGTTTAGATCAGAGTGGTGCTGGAAAAGCACAGCAGGTATGGCAGCATCCGAGGAGCAGAAAAATCGACGTTTCGGGCAAAAGCCCTTCATCAGGAATGGCTTTTGTCCAAAATGTTGATTTTTCTGCTCCTCGGATGCTGCCATACCTGCTGTGCTTTTCCAGCACCACTCTCATCAAGCAAGGTGTCTTGCAAAATCAAGCTTCTAAAAATTAGACAATGGGTTAATAATGTTTAATACTAGCAGTTGTGATTTGGATATTATCTCTGTTCTGCAATTTGAATTCAATGAGATGTTGCTAAAAATATCTCTCATTTCAAATTTTATTTGAGTCCAAAAACATATCAGTCAAAAAAAGTACTGTTTGGAATCGAACTCCTTTATTATATTACTTAGAGGGATTAGTTTGACCAATATCCATAGAGGATATGGGTCGTTCACCCTCATCCCAAACCTGTTGAATCAAAGATTGGGTAGCTTTAAGGCAGGTTGGATTCCAACTTGAAACTTTTAACATTTTATTTCTTATGTAACTGTTGGAGAAAAACAAGCCACTCTGCCTGCCCACTACTTGCTCACAGAAACCATGTCTGTGATTAGCCAAACAGAGCCTACCCGTAATGCCACCAGCACCTCAATGTGACCACACTCAGCTCAGGAACTAACAGTGAAATGAGACATTACCTAAACAGTTTCCCGATGAAGGAATTCACTACCTAGATGACCTGCTCACTGGTTTTCCTACTCACAATAATATTGCCACTCCTGAAGCTCTGAGGGCATTCCTTGTCTCCCCAGGTACTCAATCTCTACAAAGCCTATGCAGACTAGGTGGCACCAAGATACCTGACAAAAGTGAACTCTACCCTGGGAACCTATTGAAGCCAGGATGCTAGCACCCTTTTCTGCAGATTAGCTAAGCCTCCTGTTACAATTGTTAACTGATGGATACTGGTGGACAAGCAATTGTCTTCTATTGACTTTAATCGAAACTGCATTCTCTTGTAATTCACATTTTACTTCTGTAACCCTCTAAGAACTGTCTGTATCTGAAACTCAGGGAGGAGAATCCTTGACGTAACTGTGCTAACTGTCCATTATGTATCAGTCCCGTCAATTTCTCCTCCCCACGATATCGTGAGAAATAAGCCAGTGCTCATCAATTTCACAAAATCGGTTTGTGGCCTCCATTTGTAATTGGACAATTCTCCAATAGTAACAAAGACTCGCCCATTCTGGGGGTTAAAGTGATGCCCATTGTCTTTAGCTTTCAACATTAACTGCAACGTCTCCTGCAGTCATTAGCTGAGATTTTTTTTATTCCATATCCTCTTCATCACAAAGAGCACCTACTTCTACATTTGTAGTATCACCCACCTCCACTGTATGTCAGCCTATCAACTGCTCAGTTGTAGCTGTGGTTCAGGAGTGGAGAAGGTGTAATGGGAATATCAGAAACAAGGAAGGAACTCACCACTACCTTCTTAAGAGAAATTATGGCTGGCCAATAAATTCTGGCCAAGTCAGTGATGCCCGATTCCGCAAAGGTCAAAATAAGAAAAAAAACTTTAAGATTTAGATTTAGATTTAGCTTTTATTGTGTTGTGTACTCAAGTGCAGAGGTGCAGTCAGTTCTGCTGTAACGCAGTAGTTCCATTCTCGTGCAATCCTGTGTTATAAGAAAATTGTGTAATAGCAGCGCCATTTAAACTAATAGGGCCTGAATCACGCTATAACCAATACACACTTTAAACCTTTGTGCTTTAGAAATAACGTCCCCAATTTGTCAATCATGTTATAGCAAATTTGTGTTAACAAAACGCGTGCGAGAGCAAAATGTTTTGTTACAGTGAAAAGTATACAATGTCACCATTCCCAGTGCCATCTTAGGTACACAGTTACCTTGGTGCAAAATCTGAGGTACAAAAATGGAAAAATATAGAAATAATTTTAAAAGTTTGGCAATTACAATTCTTCTCAGTATAAAATTAAAAAAAAATAAAGAAATGAAGTTAGAAGTTAAAAATTACAGTCCTTTTGTAAGCCATGCGTCTGCAGATGCTCCACGCTGCGCTTTCCCCAAGGGTATGGCCTTCCCCTGCACTGGGCACACTTTCACCCATGCTGTGCCAAGTCCCACCTGGTCTCAACAGTTGCCGACTGCCACTAAGGTTAAAGAATCAAACACAAAAGGTTTGATCAGTTACTTTAGAAAATAAACATTTTAAATCTCAGTTCAAAGAGAATCTGGTTTTCAGTGAATTTTTATTCAAGGTAGTTAGAAGCCATCACATGACACAGTAATAAGAGCTTAAATAATATTTTGTCAATCCATGATTTTTCAGACAGAATCCTCTTGGACAGTGGTTCATGAAGAAATACTTGGAAAGTTTTGGAGAAGACAAAGGAATCAATCATTTACTTTCATTCCTTTAACCACAAAGGCTGAGAGTGGGACAAACCATAACGATACTAATGACTAAGAGTAGTGATTGGGGTGTAGCCATGCTGAACTATGCAGCAACATTCTTAAATAATTGTTCTTCCCTGGCAGAGTTGGTGATGGGCAGATGGTTGAAGCACAAGTTCATTTGTTGAAGCAGAATCTCAAACAGAAAATTACACAAAGGTGACCATGGGCAAATAAGAAGTCATAGAGGAGGCGTAAAGAGAAAAACAGATGAACTGGCATAACTCCAGGCTTTGGGTGAATATGTTAGCAACATTAGTACAAGGTCAAATTATAGAGAACAGAGATCCAAAGCCTGAAGGCATGTCCTTTAAAAAAAAGTGAACACTCACAATCCTACCAAAGCAAAACACTGCGATACTGGGAATCTGAATTCGAGAAAAAATGCTGGAGAAACTCAACTGGTCTGACAGCATCTGTGAATAGAGAAACAGAGTCAGTGTTTTGAATTCAATATGCTCTTCTTTAAAGCTAGAAAATGATGTTGTTGACAGAGGAGGCAGAGAGCAAAGAACAAAGGGAGTGTTAATGGTGGTAAAGGAGGGATTGAGATGTAAAGTAGGTGCACATGTTCAGTTTGAAAAGGAGAAAATGGGTGTGGTCTGCTGAAAGGAAAGCCAACAAAATACAGCTAGGGTGGTGGAGATGATAGGGAGTGATGTGGAGATTGATTCCAGTCCTACGTGAGCCCCTAACTATACCTCTAGTGTGGCACAGTGGCTAGGGTAGCATGATAGCTCAGTGGTTAGCATTGGTACCTAACAGCACCGGGGACCTGGGATCACTTCCCACTTCAGGCAACTGTCTGTGTAGAATTTGCACATTCTCTGCATGGATTTCCTCCCACAATCCAAAGATGAGCAGGTCAGATGAATTGGCCATGTTAAATTGCACCTAGTGCGAGGTGCATTAGTCAGTGGTAAATATAGGTTAGGTAAGTGGGTTACTCTTTGGAGGGTTGGTATGAACTTGTTGGGCCAAATGGCCTGTTTCCGTACTGTAGGAAATCTAATCTTAATCAATTATGTCATCAGTGCTGCTGATTGCTCTCTTCCAGAATTTAAAAAATTATTCATTGTTTTTTCTTCCAAATTCTGTCCTTATCTTACCTTCCCCCAGTTCATTCCTGACACTTTCTTTTCTTTCCTTGATTTCACTATTTCCATTTCTGGGCATAGGCTGTATACCAATTTTCACCACAAACCTACTGACTGACACCGTTACCTCAATGGCACCTCCTCTTACCTTGCTTCCTCAATGGACTGCATTCCATTCTCCCAATTTCTCCAGCACTGACTCATCTATTCCAATGATGCTACTTTCTACTGTGCTGCCTCCGATGAATCCTCCTTTTACCTCAGCCAAGGATGACTCCCACATTCAACTGGCTCTCACTCATCCACCCCTTCCCAGGACAACAATAGGGTTGCCCTGGTCCTTGCTTTGCACACCACCAATTACTGCATTCAATAGAACATCCTCCATCATATCTACCACCACCAGTAGGATACTGATACCAAACATATCTTCCCCTCCCCTTCACTGCCACATTCTAAGGGGACGGTTCCCTTCATATCCACTTCTCAATCACACTGTACACCTTCTCACCACCACTTTCTACTGTCTCCAGTATCCATCTCCTCCACGTTGATTACAAACAGTGCTACTCGCCTCCCCTCAGCTACCATCCCTGCCATATCTTATTTTTACGTTGTTGGTTTGCCTCCCAGCACAGCCCAACCATTTTCTCCTAATATTTATATCTAATTTACATACCTATCTATCCTTGGCCCTTTGCCTTTTGCTCCGGGGCACCCCAAAGATCATTCTGCCTCACACTGTGTCAATAGCAGCAAAGCCACCTTTCAGTTCTGTTATAGGACCAGAGGAATTAGTAATGGGAGTCGGCAATTCAGCCTTTCAAACCTATTCTGCTATTTTACATGATCATGGCTGATCTTAACCTGGTCTCAACTCTACTTTCCTACCTGCTCTCCATAACCCTTTTTCTCATTTTTCATCAGAAACATATCAATTTCTTTCTTGAATCTGTTGATTGATTCTGCTTCCATTGCATTCTGGGGCAGGGACTTCCACAGATGCAAAACTCTCTGAGGTGAGTAGTTTCTCCTCATCTTTGCTCTGAATCTACGTCCTGTCATTCATCAGTCCCCTTTAATATTTTATATATTGCAGTCAGGAATCCACGCCCCCCCCCCCCCCCTCGGTTCTTCTACTTCCAATGAGTACAAGCCCAAGCTATTCAGATGTTCCTCGTATGACAGCCCTTTCATCCCATGAATCCACCTCCTCTCAACTACCACCAGTGCCACCCCATCCTTCCTCAAGTAGGGAGACCATAACTGAACGCAACACCCCAGGTGTGGTCTCACCAATACCTTATGTAATTGGAGCAACATTTATTTTCTTTTATAATCCATTCCTTTTGGAATAAATGCCAGATTTCCATTTGCCTCTCTAATTATATACTGCATTGGCTCTTCTGAGGAAGAGTCACATCAGGCTTGAAACATTAACCCTGTTTCTTTCTCCACAGATGCTGCCAGACCAATAATTTATTTTCCTAATCTCCAAACCTATTTCGGTCAAACTTCATTTCGAACATATTGGAAAACCATTAAAGTTCTAATATTATTACAGGTTGCAAAAACCAATGAATTTGAATGTCACCAGCTGTGGGGCTGGTAACAGAAAGCCTACATCAATCAACTCTGTCTACTAGTCTTCTCTTCTGGTTCCCAATGAAGTGGAAACTAGAGATTGTAAGGAACATGAAGTTAGCATTATCAAGGGGAAAGAGTAGGCAGAGAGCGGATGAACGCAAAAGAACTGGTGGTCTGAAGTGCATATACTTTAATGCAAGGAGTATAGTGGGTAAGGCAGATGAACTTAGGGCTTGGATTGGTGCCTGGGAGTATGACGTTATTGCGATTACAGAGACTCGGTTGAAGGAAGTGCATGATTAGCAACTAAATGTTCCAGGATATAGACGCTTTAGACAGGACAGGAAGGGAAGTAAAAGGTGGGGGAGGAGTTGCACTGTTGGTCAGGGATGATATCACGGCTGTGTTAAAGGAGGACACTGTGGAGGGCTTGAACAGTGAGGCATTATGGGTAGAGCTGTGAAGTAAGAAGGGTGCAATTATATTGTTGGGGCTGTAATACAGGTCTCCAAACAGTGAGTGTGAGGTAGAAGAACAAATAGGTAAACAGATTATGGAAAGATATGGAGGCAAGAGGGTGGTGATGATGGGAGATTTTAATTTTCCCAACATTGACTGGAATACACTTAGTATCAGAGGGCTGGATTGGGCAAAATTTGTAAGAAGCATCCAGAAAAGTTTTCTAGAGCAGTATGTCAATAGTCCGACAAGGGAAGGGGCCATATTGGACCTGGTGTTGGGGAATGAGTCAGGCCAGGTAGTAGAAGTTGCAATGGGTGATTTCTTTGGGAATAGTGACCACAATTCTGTAAGTTTTAGAATACTTGTAGACAAAGATGAGAGTGGTCCTAAGGGAAGAGTACTAAAGTGGGCCAAGGCCAATTATATCAAAATTTGGTAGGTGCTGGGAAATGTGGATTGGGAGCAGCTATTTGAAGGGAAGTCCACTTTTGATATAGGGGAGGTTTTCAAAGATAGGTTGAAGAAAGTGCAAGATAGGCATGTCCTTTTGAAAACAAAAGATTGGAAGGGCAAGATTCATGAACCGTAGATGACAGGAGAAATTGTGCAACTAGCCAAGAGGTAAAGGGAATCGTACATAAGGTCCGGGCAGCTAAGAACAGAATGGGCCTTGGAAGAATATCGGGAGGATAGGACCAATCTTAAATGAGCAATCAAGTGGGCTAAAAGGTGTCATGAATTATGTTTAGTAAGCAGAATTAAGGAGAATCCCAAGGCCTTTTATTCATATGTAAGAAGCAAGAGGGTAACTAGAGAAAGGATTTTAGCGAGTTTTGAGAAGATTTATAGCTCAGGTTGAGGTTCTGGATGTAGGTTCAGGTAAAGCAAGAAAGTAGGAATCATGTACACTGCTTCGCCTGAGGCCCACTGAAGATGTTACCTAGTAGGGTGACGAAATGACCGGAAATGAACCTCCCAGCTCAGTGAGCAAACCTATGTCCAGAACCTCAACTTGAGCTACAAATCTTCTCAAAACTCAACAAGACCTATGGGCGCATTACGCTAAAAATGGCCCAAAAATGGGAAACAAATGCCATCCAACAGAGTGCCACCCACGAACAGCTGTACTTCCTGCACAAATGCCTAAGGAAACAGGTACAATCTAAATGTCTTAAATACAAACCTCCCCCTAACACACCACTAGCCATAAGAATAGCAGAGTAAAACAGCCACAGAATGCTTAGAGAAATGATTAATGATATCCACAACAGACTCCGTAAATACAACCGGGAAATTTTGCACCAAAAATCTTTACTCACTCATGCAACAGACCATGAATGAACAGACACTGTACAACAAGCCACAGATATTAGACAGCAACAAACACAGAAAATGAAAAAAACTAGACCTGCAGAAGAAACTGGGTGGCACGGTGGCACAGTGGTTAGCACTGCTGCCTCACAGCTCCAGAGACCTGGATTCAATTCCCACCTCAGGCAACTGTCTGTGTGGAGTTTGCACATTCTCCCCGTGTCTGTGTGAGTTTCCTCCGGGTGCTCTGGTTTCTTCCCACTGTCCAAAGATGTGCAGGGTAGGTGAATTGGCCATGCTAAATTGCCCATAGTGTTCGGTGAAGGGGTAAATGTAGATTAGATTAGATTAGATTAGATTACTTATAGTAATCTAATGTAGAGGAATGGGTCTGGGTGGGTTGGTCTTCGGAGGGTCGGTGTGGACTTGTTGAGCCAAAGGGCCTGTTTCCACACTGTAAGTAATTTAATAAACTAGAGAAACTAACAACACTGACAACACAGAAGCATGGATAAAAAACTTATCTGACAGATCCTTAACAGACACTGAAAAAGCCATCTTACTAAGAGGATTCAATTACAACTGCCATAATGCGGACAAGAAAGATTTCTTAGTAGCATTAGAAACAACACTAAAAGACAACCAACTCACAGAAGAAACCCAGCAAGCCATCAGACAGTTGGTCGCACCAACATTAACCAGAAAAAAGGAAGGAAACACACTCAATACACAAGAAAGGAAAGCGCTGGAAAGACTAAAATAAGATAAAAATATTGTTATCCTACCTGCAGACAAAGGATGCTTGTTAGTCATTCGAAATCAAAGAGACTACAGACTACATTGAAAAAATGAACACACTACTTACAGATACCAACACGTAACCAACAAGTGGCGATAGACCCAACCCCACAACTAGAGAACCAAATCACAGCCCTACTCAAAAACACTTCAGAAATCTGGAGAAATAATGAAACCAGACAGATCCAACACATCACGGTTCTACAGATTACCCAAAATTCACAAACCAGGAGCCCCCCCAGACCCATAGGCTCACTACCTGGAACACCAACTTACAGATTAGCTAAGGAGCTACACCAAAGACTAAAATGTTCAGGAGAAGACTCATGCACTCCATCCACTCCACCCAAGAATTCCTGAAGACCATCAAAGATACTAAGATAGAAGAGGATGAAATAATGGTCTCCTTTGATGTAACAGCCATGTTTACATCAATCAACATTAACCTGGCCAAGGAAACACTGACTACCCTATTAGAAGGCCCAAAATACACATACACAAAATACCACTAACTTCATCAGCAAGGACAGTATTGTCAAGCTACTGGACCTACGCCTTACCATACACTTCACCTTCAACAACAAAACCTACAGACAAACCAATGGAACACCCATGGATCTCCTATGTCAGGGTCCTTAGCAGAGGCAGTAATGCAGAGACTTGAGCAAACAGCTCCGCCAACCATCCAACCCAAACTTTGGGTCCGCTAAGCGGATGATACCTTTGTCATCACTAAATGAAACAAATAAAGGAAACCTTCAAGACCATCAATAATACCCTTATTGGCATAGAATTCACTAAAGTGGAGGAAAACAACAACAAACTGCCATTCCTGGATATCATAGTCGAGCGAACAGCCAATAGGCAACTTCAAACCAGAGTCTACAGGAAAACAACACATTCAGACCAAATAGTGAACTACAGAAACAATCATCCCAACATTCACAAACGAAACTGCATCAGAACATCATTTCAATGAACCAACGCACACTGCAGCACAGAGGAACTATGCAGAGCAGAGGAAAATCACCTAAACCGTGTATTCAAAAAGAATGGGTACCCAATGAACATAGTCTACCAATTTCTCAGCAACAAACCCAAACAAGCAGCCAAAACGTGTCCAGAAACCCTAGCCACTCTCCCCTACATCAAAGACATCTCGGAAATGACTGCCAGACTACTCAGACCCCTTGGCATCGTGGTAGCCCACAAACCCACCAACACACTAAAACAGCAGCTAATGTACTTGAAAGACCCTATACAGCCAACAAGCAAAACTAATGTCATTTACAAAATACCGTGCAAGGACTGTAACAAACACTACATTGGACAAACAGGCAGAAAACGAGCCACCAGGATACATGAACACCAACTAGCCACAAAATGACATGATTCTCTTTCACTAGTATCCTTACATACAGATAAAGAATGACACCACTTCAACTGGGACAACACATCCACCTTAGGACAAGCCAAACAGAGACATGCTTGAGAATTCCTAGAAGCATGACATTCCAATGGGAACTCTAACAACAAACACATCAAGGTGGACGCCATCTACCATCCCCTGAGAGAAAGAACCAGAAATGACATCACCACAGGAAATAACATCACCAACCCAAATAAACCCAAACATATAAATAGAAAGCAGGAATCATGATCACTGTTTCGCCTGAGGCCCACTGAAGATGTTACCTAGTAGGGTGATGAAACATCTGGAAATGAACCTCCCAGCTCAGCGAGCAAACCGACATCCAGAGAAAGGATTGGTCCACTAAAGAATAAGGAAGGAAGGTTGAGTGTCAAACCTGAGACAATGGGTGAGATTCTCAATGATTACTTTGCATCAGTGTTTACTGAGGAGAGGGACATGATGAATGTTGAGATTAGAGATAGAAGTTTGTTTACTCTGGATCATGTTGACATAAGGAGGGAAGATGTGTTGGGTAGTCTAAAGGATATTAAGGTAGACAAATCCCCAGGACCAGATGGGATCTATCCCAGGTTGCTAAGGGAGGTGAGAGAGAAAATAGCTGGGGCCTTGACAGATATCTTTGTACCATCCTTAAACACAGGTGAGGTGCCAGAAGACTGGAATGTTGTCTGCTGTTCAAGAAGGGTAGTAAAGATATTCAAGGTGATTACAGATCAGTGAGCCTAACGTCAGTGGTGGGAAAGTTGCTGGAGAAGGTACTAAGGAGTAAAATCTATTTATATTTGGAAAAGAATGGGCTTCTCAGTGACAGGCAACATGGTTTTATCTGGGGCAGATTGTGCCTTACTAACTTTATAGAGTTCTTTGAGGAAGTGACCATGTTGGTAAGTGAAAGAAGGGCTGTTTATGTCATATACATTGACTTTAATAAGGCGTTTGATAAGGTTCCCCATAGTAAACTAATGGAGAAAGTGAAGTCACATGATGTACAGAGTGTTCCAGCTAGGTGGATAAAGAACTGGTTGAGCAACAGGAGATAGAGAGTAGTAGTTGAAGGGAGTTTCTCGAAAGAGAGAAAGGTGACCAGTGGTGTTCCACAGGGGTCAGTGCTGGGGCTACTGTTGTTTGTGATATACATAAGTATATAACTATTGAAAATCTTGATCTATTTTCACAAATTATTTACATTCTCACACATCTTCCTCCAAACTCCAAAATGCACGGCCTTTGTGGTGTTTTCATAGCTCTCCCAGAACTTGTTGTTATCACTGCTGATTGAGAATGATGGTCATTTACTGACTTGATCACCATTCTGGGAGTTAGAACAAAGAACAAAGCAGAAAGAAAATTTGCAGCCCAGGAACAGGGCCTTTGGCCCTCCAAGCCTGTGCTAATCCAAATCCACTGTCTAAACCTATCGCCCAAGTCCTAAGCAACAATATCCGTCTGCTCCCCACCTACTCGCACATTGTTGGACTTTGTTGGTCTGATCAGTAAGTTTGCAGATGACACGAATATCTTTGGAGTAACAGAAAACATAGGGGACTGTCAAAGAATACAAGAGAATACAGATAGATTGAAGAGTTGAGTGGAGAAGTGGCAGATGAAGTTCAATCTGAGCAAATGTGACATGATGCATTTTGGGGAGTCTAATTCTGGAGCAAACTATACTGTAGACGGAAGAGCCTTGGGAAAAGTTGATGAGCAGAGAGATCTGGGAGTTCAGGTCCATTTTACCCTGAAGATTGCTGCACAGGTGGATAGAGTAGTCAGGAAGGCATATGGTATGCTTGCCTTCGTCGGGGGAGGTACTGAGTATAAGAGCTGGCACGTCATGTTAAATTGTACAAGTCTTTGGTTCGGTCACATTTGCTGTGTACAGTTCTGATTGCCACATTACCAAAAAGATGTGGACGTTTTGGAGAAGGTGCAGTGAAGAGTTATGAGGATGTTGCCTGATATGGAAGGTGCCAGCTATGAAGAGAGGTTGAGTAGGTTAGGATTGTTTTAATTAGAAAAAAAAAGATTGAGATCTACAAAATCATGAAGGGTATAGACAGGATGGATAAGCTTTTTTCCAAGGTGAGGGATTCAATAACGAGAGGTAACATGTTCAAGGTGAGAGGAGAAAAGTTTAAGGGGGAGTCACGCGGAAAGTCCTTTACACAGAACGTAATAGGTGCCTGGAACTTGTTGCCAGCAGAGGTAGTAGAAGCAGGCATGGTAGATTCATTTAAGGTGCATCTGGACAGATGTGCGAGTAGGTGGGGAGCAGAGGGATACTGTTGCTTAGGACTTGGGTGATAGGTTTAGACAGTGGATTTGGATTAGCACAGGCTTGGAGGGCCGAAAGGCCCTGTTGCTGGGCTTCAAATTTTTTTTCTGCTTTGTTCTTTGTTCTAACTCCCAGAATGGTGATCAAGTCAGTAAATGACCAACATTTTCAATCAGCAGTGATAACAACAAGTTCTGGGAGAGCTATGAAAGCACCACAAAGGCTGTGCATTTTGGAGTTTGGAGGAAGATATGTGAGACTGTAAATAATTTGTGAAAATAGATCAAGATTTTCAATAATTATTTTTTTAAAAAATGATGTTATACACAGGGGAGGTGTAGAGTTAAGGTAATGTGTGTCACAGTGTTGATAGCAGGCATGTGCCAGAGGCTGAGAATACAGAAGCAATAATCTGTACTCAAGGGAGATGGATGTACTTACCCAAAACTGTAGAAAATGCAATGATACAAATAAAGGGGCTTGGCACAAATCTACCAGAGTCAGAACTTAGTCACTCTTAGGTACAAGACAACCCTCCTAGTGCAGAGAAGGCCATACCTTACTCAAAGAAACATCTAAACATTACTCAAAATAAGGAACCAAACCACAAACTAGTAGCTGTGGAAGTCGATGACTGACAGTGAATACTTATTGACAATCTGACACCAGAAATGGTGGCAGGAAAACTGAGAGAAGGATGGTCGAGAGCTAAACCATCTGAAGGTGATAGAAAGGTGGAAATCGTAAGCTATATTTTTGCAATTTTCCAGATTGAAATGTTAGCAAGAAACAACACTGGCGATGATATCAATGTCTTATAAAAAGAGGTGAAGAATGTGGCCTGTGTAGGATTGGAACAAGAATTGTTCAATTTGTCTGAGAAAGAGGCAGCCATAGCTAAGATGCATATTGGTTCCCTATATTTTACTTGGAGGGAGTGAATGTAGTTAAATACAAAGTTGTTCAGTGAAAAGGGTAAAAGGCTTAATTTACATAACTTCTTTCACAACCAATTAAGTTACTTGTTGAATTGCAGCCATTTTTGTATCATGTTCAGGTGTTTTCAAATTGCCTGGTTTCACTAATAATTTCTTTCTCAGTATGGACATTCAATCTCTCTCTCTACTTTTCCATTCACCACCAAAAATAACCTGAATTCACTTTATTTTCCTTGAACAGAAGGTCAGTGTTTGCCCAACCAGCACCATCCTCCTCTGCTGACAGCTTGCATCCAGACTGCGGCATTTTAGATGACAGATTCCAGAAGTAGCATTGAAAATATTTTAATTTTTTTTTGATACTAAAGATCTTCAAGGAGGCAAATTTTGTATTCAGATATGCCTCAAGATATCTGTTAGTCCACCAAAATCAAGTTTACAGAAATGAGATGCACTCTGGACCAACAGTGGAAATATTTATAAAACATATTTATGATAGCAGAGCAACACTACAAACTGTAAATTTTATTCACTGCAAAACAAAATGAATGAAAGAGAAAAATTATCAATCCTAGACTGGTTTGTCACATTTCCTAGTATCTGGTGAGGTGCTTATTGTACAGCGGATTATTTTGAAATGCAATAATTGTTGTACAGAAATAAATGGCTGACAATCCAGACCAAGGAAGATCCCACAGACTGCAGTGAGATGTTAAGCTACTTAAAGTCTGTTTCTTGGGATTCGTGTTTGAAGATGGTCTGCGAGTCAGGACAGAAACTTTGTCTCGCCAAAGTTAGAACACGTGACTGACAGCTGAACCACAGTACCTCTGTATTCACAACACAGTAAAATTAAACCATTGGAAACCGTCAAATAGTCACTCTGTTGGTTCCTAAGCAGACCTCTGAGGTACCAATCCCAGACTTTGCAAATAATTAATTTCCAGTCTCTGGTTTTGTATTCAAACAATTTATTAAGTACAAACTAGCATTAGCAGAAAGAAAATTAAACAACACATAAACTAATTAACGTCCATACCCTAAACTCAAAACATTTATTGTCAGCCTGATTCACACAAAAGATAGTTAGACAAATAAACACAGTTTAAGAGCTAAATACAAAAACAAAACAGAACTGGTCAGATTACTTAAATGCCCTTTACGATGCCTGGTTCGCAAGCATACTTGTGGACTCCTTAGCTATTATTCTGAAATAAAGTGAGGACTGCAGATATTGGTGAGTTAGAGTCGAAAAGCGTGGCACGAGAAAAGCACAGCAGGTCAGGCAGCATCCGAGCAGCAGGAGAGTTGATGTTTCGGGCATAAGCCCTTCATCAAGAATGTGGGGGAAGGTGGCTGAGAGATAAATAGGAGAGTGGGGGTAAAGTAGCCGGTAGGCGATAGGTAGATGCAAGTGGGAGGTGATGGTCATAGGTCAGAGGGGAGGGTGGAGCAGATGGGTGGGAAGGAAGATGGACAGGTAGGACAGTTCAAGAGGGTGGTGCCAAGTTGGAGGGTTGGATCTGGGATAAGATGGGGGGGAAGGGGAGATAAGGAAACTGGTGAAGTCATGTTGATGCTTTGTTGGTCAGGGTCAGCTTCTCTGTTCACCCTGGTACAAGACTTCTTAACTCAGCTTTCCTCTCTCTGGGTTACTGAAAGCTGGTGTAACAGATTAGTCAAGGACCCTTCACATCTTCATGCTGTCTCAGCAGCAGCTCAGAACTCTCTCTCAGAAAGCACAGTTCAAAACAAACCAACATTCATCCTGGTTCCACCCTGATAGACTGATTCACTCTCCCCAAGGCCTCAGTCACCATTCAACAACTGCCAACTGCTTGAACATAGAGTCTCCTTCAGGCACACTGGAACCAACTCCTAGGTCCTGACTTTGTTAATAGCCAATATCTGATATCTGTTTAAACACAATATTCTGGCTCAGAAGTAGCGGCTGGGTTGTGGAGTTAGGGCACAGGAAGTTATGGTGCCTGTTAGAATGTTTTGAACAAGGCTCACTCTGCAATTAGCCTCCAGGTCTGTCCTCACAAACAAAATTTGTTTGGTCTATTTTTTTCATTTTTAACCCAGGCTGTTGCAAAATCCACCAGGCATTTCTAGCTCATAATTCAAAATTGATAAAATAATTCAATAAAATTGGGGGAAAAATCAGCAAGCCTTCCAAGGAGAACATAATATGCACATGACCTATCAGAACAGCCAGATGGAGCACCCATTTGTTAAGATGAATCAACCCTTTTCATTTAGTGCACAGTACTAGAATTTATTGACATTGCAATTGATTAGAGATGCTTTATTTCCCCCAAAGGCTTTACTCATCTCAGCATTTAATGTGTTTTTTTTTTGATAATTTGGGCTTATGTTATGATGTTATGTGGTGAACTGGAGTAGACATAAAAACATAGAAGAAAGGAGCAGGAGAAGGCCATTCGGCCCTTCAAGCCTGCTCTGCCATTCATCACCATCATGGCTGATCATCCAACTCAATAGCCTAACCTTGCTTTCTCCCCATAACCTTTGATCCATTCGCCTCAAGTGCTACATCAAGCTGTCTCTTGAATGCATTCAATGTTTTGGCATCAACTACTTCCTGTGGTAATGAATTCGACAGGCCCACCACTCTTTGGGTGAAGAAATGTCTCCTCCTCTCTGTCCTAAATGGTTTATCCTGAATCCTCAGACTGTGACTCCTGGTTCTCGACACACCCACCATTGGGAACATCCTCTCTGCATATACCCTGTTTATTCCTGTTAGAATTTTATAAATCTCCATGAGCTCCCCCCTCACTTGACTGAACTCCAGCGAAAACAATCCTAACCTCATCAATCCTTCCTCATACATCATTCCCGCCATCCCCGGAATCAGCTTGGTAAACCTTCACTGCACTCTTGAGAGAGCAAGAGCATCCTTCCTCAGAAAAGGAGACCTAAACTGCACACAATACTCCAAGTGTGGTCTCACCAAGGCCCTGTATACCTGCAACAATACATCCCTGCTCCTGTACTCGAGACCTCTCACAATGAAGGCCAACGTACCATTTGCCTTCTTCACCACCTGTTGCACCACATGTTAACATGAGTTAACATGTGACAACATATGCTTTTACATCCATGTTGTAGTCAGGAGCTTTGGGTAGTAATGGAAGAAGCTCCAATATTCTTTCCATCATATGTTTGACCAGGAATCTTTCCTCTTCTTATTGACTACCATTGGCATGTACAGATTGACGCCCAGCCCATTGGGCTATGTTGTCAATATACTTTCCTACCCCATCAAGTCCTGGATTGGGACTTAAACCCACAGCTCTGACTTAGAGGCAAGGACACTACCCACTGTGCCACAAGAAGGCACTTGTGTTTATATACCTTCCATTGGGCATGCTGATTCCCAAAGTAGATACACTTTGGACAAAGTGGGAAGGGCTCATACTGGATCGAGTATCTGATTTATTAAGTGTGCCCACACTCTTGAATCTCATGACAAGATATTCCCTATGTTCATCCAATCCTCTTCCTTTAACTTCACAGATATGTCATCTGAGAGGTAACATGAAAAAAAAAGAGAAATGTATTCCCTGAAATTCACTGATAATTGAAAAAAACATCCCCAGGCATTATAAATTCTAGATTGCAGATGTGTTTTCAAAGTCACTGTAGAATTATACAGGAAAAGCTTTCACAAGCACCATCATTCAATGTACTAGAAAGGAGTATGAGTCAGACTTTTCCATGTGACTGCAGCAGAGGTAATTGTGCTTTCACCTCTTCTCATGCAACCTGCAGATCCCATAACATTTCTTCAATGTGATACAGCCATTTGAGTGTGTTTCCTCTGAATTAGCTCCAATTAACATACCATACCTCCAGTGAGCATGGCATCTAGTGGGAGTATGGGGCTGGTGAATTTACTGTAGGAAAATGAAATAGTATATCTTATAGCTATGCATTTATGTATATTATGCCTAGAAACATGTTCCTACTTGTAGGAGAGACTAGGGCTCATGCGCACAGCCTCAGATTGAAGGACCAACCCTACAGAAGGGAAATGAGGAGGAATTTCTTCAGCCAGAGGATTGTGACTCTGTGGAACTCAGTGCTGCAGAGGGCTGTGGAAGCCAAGTCATTGAATACATTTAATGCAGAGATTGATAGGTTTTTGATTAGGAAGAGGATCAAGAGTTATGGGGAGAAGACAGGAGAATGAGGTTGAGAAGCATATCAGCCATGATCAAATGATAGAGCAGGCACGATGGGTTGAATAGCCTAATTCTGCTCCTATAACTTGCAATCCCATGTTAGACTTAATGTCATGAAACTATGGAGTCAAGAATCAAAACTGAAAGCTTTCAGTGACTTATTCTCCTGACTGTATAAAACTGTGCTTCCACCCCCCCAATGCTTTCTCATTTGTCCACAAGTCCATAGACATTAGACAGAGGTGACTTTGTGTTTTGATCATTTCTGGCAACATAATTGATGTTAGATGGTCCAGCCAGTTTTATTTTCAAGTTTATACTTTCTTACATTTTGATAATTATGAAATAAGTATGAGTAACCAGCTCAATGGAGTCTGCAGAGATTCTATATAATTCCTGGCTCCATATTATTGGGAAATCCAGGACCCTGTCAAAACCACATTCCTACTTCTCCTGCTTCTCTTTGGTAAAAGAGATGATGAACTCCATTAACATCAGAACAGTGGCTCAGTAGTTAGCACTAGTGTCTCATAGCACTAGGGTCCCAGGTTTGATTCCAGCCTTGGGTGACTGTTTGTGTAGAGTTTGCATGTTCTCCCTGTGTCTGTGTGGGTTTCTTCCCACAGTCTAAGGATATGGAGGTGAATTGGCCATAGTGCTAGGTGCATTAGTCAGAGGGAAATGGGTCTGGGTGGGTTACTCTTCAGAAGATCAGTGTGGACTGATTGGGCTGAAGGGCCTGTTTCCACACAGTAGGGAATCTTATCTTAATTTGGCACATTTAACATAATGAATGTTCCCGAGGTGATTTACAGGAGCATTAGAAAACAAGCAATGCTGAAGAAACACATGGAAACATAAGGTCAGATGGCAAAAAGTTTGATCAAAGAGGAAGAATTTGATGAGTTTTTTAAAGGGGTAGTGTAAGACAGAGAGGTGTAGGGAGGGAATTCCAGAGCTTGTATTCTCAGTAATTGAAAGAACAATCAGCAATTGTGGAAACATTATACTTGTGAAGGCAAGTGACAATGGATAGAAGAGTGTAAATGTCTACAAGGATTGTGAAACTAGACATTCTAGAGATAAAGAGGGGAAAAGCCATGAAAGGGTTTGAAGACAGAGATGAACATCTTAAAGATAAGACATTGCTTGACTAGGGGATAATGTACATCAGCAAACATGGTGGCGGCTGGGGAATTCTATCATTCCCCCAATGCAGTGATGTTAGGCAAACTGGAAAGTGTGACTATCTTGTCTCTGTCACTCAGGAGGATCTGCTTCAGTAGAAATTAAGGAAGATATTGATCTTGTCTGACAACACTGTTCATGCCCAACTGTGCAATGCAGGAGCTGTATTTTTCATGTACTGAACAACATGGTTAATTGTGAGCCAGCTGGGAAAATACAGAGAGTTTGGAAAAATTAAATTCTCAGTATTAAAACAAAAATACCAAAAAGTTTTGACAGTGAAACAAGAATCTTATCAGTGAGAAGTGATTATTTGCATACATTCACATTTCATTACTACCTAATCTCATGTTGTTCATACATAATTTCCTATTTTCCCATGCACCATAAGAAAAAGAACATGAAAATAATTTCCAACATAAAACTCCGAGCAGGTTTCCTGAAATTCCGATTCACTGCTTGCTTCCCTAGGCCTCCATCTTGAATAGCAGGCTCCAAAAATCTCAGGATATGCTCTATGGGCAGTCACCACCTGCATCCCCATTAAGGAAGACTTGCATCGGGCACACACCAGTCTCACCACATCATCATGTTGTAGCTTGTCCTTACTTAGAACACAGTTTTCTACTTCAATGCTGCACTTTGGAAGGAACTGGCATTTTTCATTGCCATGATGCTCCCGCGGCTCTTTGCACAAAGGGGCAAGTACCCAGTCAATGCATTGGACCAGTGTGTGTCCCTCAGGAACCCTCACATGATCTATTAGCACTCACTCATCTAACATGGATGCTTAAAGCAACTCTGTGTTGTCTTACTCACCTTGTCTTTTGCCACCTCTTTGGGAACTTAAAAAGTTCACAGCCCTGCTAGCTAGTCTTGCTGTTTAATGCAGAAGCAAGTCAGGCAGCATGTCAGCTATACTAGTAATGATAGTCAAGGGCTGGTCATGTTACTGTATGGCATTTTGCTATGTCAATATCATACCTACAGCATATATCACCAGGTTATGCAGCAAAAATACTGCATGTGCAGCAAGTAAGCAGCCAGGTCTCAGCGTCTAGGGAGACTCGTCCTGAATCAAGTAAAGAGGGAAGTGCTGCCATTACTAAAAATCTGTTGAAAATCTGATATATCCCACATAGCTTCACTGGAAATGTGATCAAGTCATAGAGTCATAGAGATGTACAGCATGGAAACAGACCCTTTAGTCAAACCCATCCATGCCGACAAGATATCCCAACCCAATCTAGTACCACCTGCCAGCGCCCGGCCCATATCCCTCCAAACCCTTCCTATTCATATACCTATTCAAATGCCTCTTAAATGTCACAATTGTACCAGCCTCCACCACATCCTCTGGCAGCTCATTCCATACACGCACCACCCTCTGCGTGAAAAAGTTGCCCCTTTGGTCTCTTTTATATCTTTCCCCGCTCACACTAAACCTATGCCCTCTAGTTCTGGACTCCCTGACCCCAGGGAAAAGACTTTGTCTATTTATCCTATCCATGTCCCTCATAATTTTGTAAACCTCTATAGGGTCACCCCTCAGCCTCCGACACTCCAGGGAAAACAGCCCCAGCTTGTTCAGTCTCTCCCTGGAGCTCAGATCCTCCAACCCTGGCAACATCCTTGTAAATCTTTTCTGAACCCTTTCAAGTTTTACAACATCTTTCTGATAGGAAGAAGACCAGAATTGCACGCAATATTCCAACAGTTGCCTAACCAATGTCCTGTACAGCCGCAACATGACCTCTCAACTCCTGTACTTAATACTCTGACCAATAAAGGAAAGCATACCAAATGCCTTCTTCACTATCCTATCTACCTGCGACTCTACTTTCAAGGAGCTATGAACCTACACTCCAAGGTCTTTTTGTTCAGCAACACTCCCTAGGACCTTACCATTAAGTGTATAAATCCTGCTAAGATTTGCTTTCCCAAAATGCAGCACCTCGCATTTATCTGAATTAAACTCTATCTTCCACTTCTCAGCCCATTGGCCCATCTGGTCCACATCCTGTTGTAATCTGAGGTAACCCTTTTCGCTTTCCACTACACCTCCAATTTTGGTGTCATCTGCAAACTTACTAACTGTACCTCTTATGCTCGCATCCAAATCATTTATGTAAATGACAAAAAGTAGAGGGCCCAGCACCAATTCTTGTGGCGCTCCACTGGTCACAGGCCTCCAGTCTGAAAAACAACCCTCCACCACCACCCTCTATCTTCTACCTTTGAGCCAGTTATGTATCCAAATGGATACAGCACAGTCACACCACAGGTTATTGCTGCTGTGATCGTAGAGTTATGAAGACACAGAGAAATGGAGAAACACATGCATCAGCAAGCCGCAGGCTAGCAGCAATCTCTAGCAGCTGCTGAATAACGTCCACATGCAGGAGTTGCAGTTGTTGCTTCCCTCAGGTTACAGAGGATTACACAGGAGACAGAGTCTGTCGTCCTCAAATCCATTTTCTCCAGATGAGTGAGGCACAATATGGTTGCAGACAGAGAATGCTCTGGGACACTGTCACAGAACTGTGTCATCTGCTGGAGTGAGGCCTGTGACCTGAAGGACCTTCCTATCCCAGTGGCCAGCAAGGTGACAGCTGCAGTATGGACCTGAGTGATATTTCATAGCACTTAGCCCACAAATCTAGCAAGGCTCTGACTTATGCAATTGGTGCATCACCTGCCTAATCTCATTTCCCCATAATAAGGTCTGTGCTAAAGCCCAGGTGGAAGGCTTTGCCAATATTACTGGATTCTGCCAGGTGCAGAGCTCTCTTTGAGAGTGAAAGGACTGATCCCATCAATGTATATGTCATCTGTGATCATCAATGCCACATCTTTGAAATCTGTGCCAAGTGGCATGGAGGCTGCCGTGATGCCTCTATGCTTGAGAACTTTTACGTTTCATGTGTTGTAAAAATTGTTACTATGTGATAGGGACTACCCTTTGCAACCAAGGCTGATGCTCCATTATATAAGCCTCCAACTAAGGTTCAGTGTAGATGAATTTCAGCTCATTCTTTGGTCAGGGATATCATGGAGCAAACAACATGCATCCTGAAGATAGGGTTCTGGTGGTCCACATTCAGTATATAGTTACTCCAGTAGGTCAGAAGATGTACATGATGCAGGAAGAGGTTCACCCTCTAATTTTACAAAACCTTTCCATGATCTACTAGGCATAAGTCAGGAGTGCAACTGAAAATTGTTTGCTTACCTGGACTGGTTCAGCTCCAACAATAGTCAAAACCATCTAGGGTAAAGATTTGATCAGCATTCTGTGTACTAGCCTGTCTTTACCACAACTATACTTTAGCTGCCAAGGGTCAGTTAGCTCAGTTTGCTGGGCTGTTGGTTTATGATGCCAACAACATTGGTTCAATTCCCAAACCAAATGAGATTACGCTGAAAGGCTTTCCTTCTCAATCTTTCCCTTCACCTGAAGCATGGTGACCCTCAGGTGAAATTACTACCAGTTGCTTTACTCTAATGAGAGCTTATGGTCTCGTAAGACTATGGTGACTTTACTGTAGCTGTACCTCATACTTTCTATAGGATGCAAGTTGCTCAAACTACATTGTTAATATTTCTCAACCTTCAGCTCAATGATTCCCCCTCCCTGCACCTCCAAATGACTCACCATCCTGACTTGAACTTGATTTACCATTGTCACTTGGGATCAAATCTGGAATTCCCTTCACAGTGTTTTGCTGTGTCACCACCACGAGGTGCACAGACATGCTTGGATAGAGAAGGATGGAAAATAAACATTAGCCTTACTAGCAGCATCAATATTCCGTGAATTTATAAAACACAATACGAATCACTTGCACACAAATTAACTTGATATTGTATCACAAAGACACAATGCAGAAAATAGTGATCCATACAAACTCCTGGAACTCGCTCCTGAATTATATTGTAGATAAATACAGAAAGTGATTTGCTGTCATTCAAAACGGAAGTTTGTCACCACCTCTTAAGACAGTTGGGATGGGGAATAAGTGTTAACACAACCAGCATCCACTGAAGGAATAAAATAAAATCTTCATATACAATAATAATGGTAGAATTTTAAAGACATAACTATTCTTCTTCACACACCTGAAATGCTCCTATTGAACTTCTTTCTGCAATTTTGACCTGGATTAAGTGCATTTAGTTTAATCACCTTGTTCCATATTAAACAGCGGCACCAAGGAATCGAGGATGTTGGTGTTAACTATTGTACACAGAATAGCTCTGGTAACAACAGTTCAATCAAGACACTGTGAGTCAACCATGAAAAAAGGGTTACTGGACTCAAAATGTTAATTCTGCTTTCTTTCCACAGGTTCTGTCAGACCTACTAAGTTTCCACAGCAATTTCTGTTTTTGTTTGTTACAGGAATGGAGAATAATCGAAAGGAGGATATCTCTGTGCTGCAACTATTGGAACTTCAAACAAAAAAAACAAGAGAAAAGTAAGTACTGAAACTTGAGTTCAAAGTAATTTCACCAGTTGCATCCCAAATGTAACTTTACAGCAGCAATAAAAACACAACTGTAGGAAAACAATGTTGGTTTTGACACCTTTCTAACTTATAAGATTTCTTACAGCCCTAAAATCCCCCCTGAATTTTCTATACATCCTACTCTGGCCTCTTGTGCATCCCTCTTTACCTCATGGCTGGTGTCCATCCATCCTTTCAGCAGTCTAGAATCTAGGTTTCCTTTCTTAGAATCTGCTGCCCTTTTCACTTTTCTCTATAAAACCATTTAAAATAAACTCCATGACCAAACTTCTAAAATCTCTAGGATTGACGCAGTATTTGTATATTCTGATCATGCAGCTGGGAAGTTCTTCCTTGTTAAAACACAATGGCTAGAGTCTTGCCACATGAACTCCCACGAGCAGGAGGAGATCTCGTTCTGAGGAAGGTGGCTCTATGTCAAGGACTCTTGCCATGTAAATAAAGGGTAACTTGGTATCATAATACCAGCCTCTGTGGAGTGATTTCTGTGGTGATGAGAGAAAAGCATGCTCATGAAGAAATTTGCTCAGAACATTTGCCCTTGCGCTAGGGGGTAAACATTTCTGGCATTATGCCATTATTTAGGAAGCTTGAATAGTTTGATTTGACCGTTGAAGACTGGGCCCAGTATATGGAAAGAATGTGTTACTTTTTCAGGGCAAATAATATTGAGACAGTTGAAAAGCAATGAGCACTGAAAAGCAATAATTCTCCTGGCAGCTTGTGGACCCACAGGTTTTTTTTGGTAATAGGAGTCTTATTTCCCTGAGGCACCAGATACTAAAATCTTTCAAGAGTTGATGGATTTAGTTAAACCATATTATAACCCCAAGCCTCCTTGAATTCTGAGATGCTATGGGTTTTGCTCAGCAATTCAAGACCTAGGGGAAGCTGTACTGGTATTTTAGATGAGGTTAAGATAACTAACTGGCAAAGATATGTGACTTTGTTTTAACCCTTAATGAGATGCTGAGAGACCATTTTGTATGCGGGACTAATGATGTAACCACACAAAAGTGCCTACTAGCTGAAGCCCAACTGGACTTCAAACAGGCACTACAACTGGCACCATCATTGGAAAATAGAGCTAGTGGAGCATATGCTTGCAGGATATTCTGATGGAAGTGGTCAGACTCACTAGTCCGATAGCACTTGGGGAATACAATTGCATAGCCTCACTCAGGACATATCCAGAGCAGAGGGACTCTAGGTCAGCCCACATTTGCCTTACATTCAAAAGTCGAGGTAGAAATCAGGAGGCTGGAAAGAGAAGGAATCATTGAACCTGTCCAGTTTGTGGAATGGGCAGCACTGTTTGTACTGGTTGTGAAGTCAATTGGATTGGTTCACAATTGTGAGGATTTTAAACAAACTGTAAACTGCTTTTCGCAGCTGGACAAATACCCGATACCTTGCATTGAGGATTTATAAGCAAAGCTGGTTGGCTGGCCTTTGTGAAGCTGAACATGAGCCATGCGGTTGAATGAGGATTCCCAGAGGTAAGCCACAAATAATACTTATAAGGGTTAATACCAAAATACGAGACTGCCAGTTGGGCTATTGTAAGTCTGTGCAACACTTCAGCAGATGATGGAGAACATTTTACAATGGTCTACCTCAGGTCGCCATTTATATAGATGATGTGATAATGACAGGGAAGACTAATAAAAAGCACTGAGAGAATTTAAACAGAGCCCTTAGATGTTTCTCCCAGGCTAGTGTATGCATTAGAAGGAAAAATAATTTATGTTCCAGGCAGCTCAGGTGATCTATTTAAGCTATAGATCCGACAAGACTGGGTTACACCTGTTGGAAGATAAAGTGAGGGTGATCAAAGGTGCTCCAGCTCCCATATCTGTAGGTCTTTCCTTGGATTGGTGAATTATTATGGACAGTTCATACATGACCTGGCCTCCATCCAGACACCTTTGCACCAACTCATAAAAAAGGGAGAGCCTTGGAAATGGGTCATATATCCAAGCCATCGCTTTCAGAAAAGGTAAGAAACAGCTATCATCCTGTAAGGAGTTAGCACACTATGATCCCAAGTGAGATCTTTCATTGACATGACCTTACAGCATTGGGGTGGTATTAGCTCATAGGTAGCCCAATGGAGAGAAACTCCCAATAGTGTATGCATCTAGGACTTTGGATAACACAGAGCGTAAATACACCCAGATAGAGATGGAAGGTTTGGTAGTTATACTTGGACTCAGGAAGTTCCATTAAGACCTTTATGGATGTAAAATTGTAATAATAATGGACCTTAAACCCCTGTTAGGTTTACTTAAAGAGAAGCTTGTGCCACCCATAGCTTCAGGCCGAATTCAGCATTGGGGTTCTCAAGCTAAGTGTGTATAATTACAGGTTGGAACACCATCTGGGAGACTAAGTAGCAAATACAGATGCATTGAACTGCATCCTGCTGGCAGATGCACCACTGGTGGTAACACGACTAGAACAGTCTGTAATGGTTTTAAATTTTCTGGACACACTTCCAGTCACAGCAGACAATATCAGACTTTGGATGCAGAAAGATCCAGTCCTGTCAAAATTGAAACAGCTGGTGGTGATGGGGGACACCCAAAAGGTCATCACAACCAGAAATGAAACCTTTTTGGACCCGGAGAGACCAGATCACAGTGGAGAATGGCATATTATTATGGGGAGCAAGTGTGATTGACCCAAGAAAAGGTTGCTGTCAGATACTGGTTGAACTCCACCAGGGTCATCCAGGGGTTTCCAAAATCAAGACGTTGGTGGGAAGTTATGTCTAATGGCCAGGATTAGCTGCAGACATAACCATGTTGGTGGGGTGGTGCCCAGAGTGCCAACAAAGACATAAAAATGCTGCCAGTGGGTCCTCCACATTCATTGAAATGGCCAGGTAACCCTGGTCTCAGTTACACATCGACTATGCCAGTCCTTTCATTGGGTCAATGTTTTTAATCATTGTGAACATCCATTGAAAGTGGCTGGACGGACATAGAGTGCATTCATCAAACATAGGGATGGTGATAGAAAAACTGCGCACATCTTTTGCAATATACTGACTCACAGAAGTGCTCGTCACAGATAATGGGCCATTGTTTACCAGCAGGGAAGGTAAGTATTTTCTAAAGTCAAATGGTCTTTGTCATATAAGGACAGTTTTGTGCCATCCATCATCTAATGGTGTGATAGAAAGAGCAGTCCAAACTTTGAAGGTAGACTGAAAGAAACATTCAACAGCTTCATTAAATACCAAACTGTCCCTATTTCTATTGGATTATAGGACCACCCTTCATGCAACTACAGGAATAGCTCCAGCAGAGTTGTTACTGGGGACAAGACTGTGCACCAGGCTAAATCTGATCTTTCCGGACCTAAGGAGATGGGTGAAATGGCATCAGGAACACCAATATGGGTCACAAGACTCCACTAAGTAGGAGAGACAGCATACTTCGGGGGATAAAGTTTGGTGCAGGAGCCATGGGAATGGCCCTACATGGGTAAAAGGCATGGTTGACATGAGGTCAGGTCCAGTGGTGTATAAAGCTTGGAAAGGTGATGAACCCGAACAAGCATGTGGATGATATGAAAGCAAATGGTGTTGGAGCAAAACATGCCAGGCTCCTCAACTACCTTTTCAACTGTTCCAGAACGCATGGGTTCTCCCCTTCCATCAAACATTGAAGGAACCTCAAATGCCCAGATACTGGGCATGATGCATTCCACCACCTCAATGTCTTTGCCACCTGAAGAAGAGAATGAACTTCTTCTGAGACAGTCCAGATGTAAAAGGTGAGTTACTGTATGTTACATACTGCCCATATCAGAGGGAGAGTTGAATGAACTTGACCCAGTGCTAAAATGCCCCAAGAGGAGCTACACAAAAAAAGAATTGGCCTATGTCTTTGGATTCAGAGAGAGCTATAATGATTGTAACACGGTCAGCCAGGTGGACATCATAGAGTGACAGTTCCCTGACTGGGGCTGTTAATCTGGTCCAATAAGTGAGTCCTGGCTGATAGATAAAAACAGGTGTGTCAGACATCCTGTAACTCTGAGTGCTGGCTCTGAGGGGGCTGGATCAGTGTCAAGGACTTTCTCCATGCAAATAAAGAGTGACTAGGTGACGGGATACTGGCCTCTGTGGAGTTATTTCAGCAGTGGGATCTGTGAAGGCATATTCCCGGTGGTAATGAATGCAACGGTTGTCACCACGGATGCTGACACAATTAAGGATGAAGTTCCAGCCTACCCAAGTGCTTTCATCACAATAAAACTTTGCAACCTAAACAGAGCTACTGTTAGTGATAGATGTCACTGAGGTGGCAACTCCAACAAGAGGCCAACACAAAGGGCAAGGTACCCTCAAAGGGGGTAAACTGGAATGAGAATTCTGGTGCCTAGGCAACAAGTTCAGGCAATCAGGGACAAATAGCCCTGGTGTGCATGTGATGCTGTTACCATGGAGGTTGACAAAGCAGTTGAGCCAATTAACTAGCCAACAGTGACAGCTATTTCCCTGGAACCCTGATAGATAGTTTTCATTTGACAATGACTCCACATGAAAGCGGAGAGTGGCCCTTAGTTGATCAATAATTGGGCTTCTACTGCGTGGCCATTCGGCCAACATTGGACTGGGAAAACCTGTCACCTTAACGTCCCTCTGCATTGTTCTGCCTGCATTCCACCATTCTCCCCGCCTCTTATCTCCTGACACCAGGCCAGTAAAATTCCAGCCTATTTTAATATCAAGTTATTATTACTCATCTCTTTTCAGGAATTTTATTTCCCTTTGCAGGACACTGGTTAATGCAGTCATGCAAAATTACCTTTCTGCACTCTTTAAACCCAGCCCATTAATCCTTTTACTTGAAGTGCATAATTAACTATTTCCCTTCATTTCTATTAAAGGCACAATTATCAGGTTCATTAATTCCAAATTTTCTATGACAACTTATTTTATGTTACACCATTAAATTTAAGTACTTGAACATTATAATTGCACAGCACATGAAATCTGCCTTATCCAAATACTATCATTTGTAAAATTTATTGGAAATAAAAGAATCATACTAAAATGAAGTTCATTAAATGCTCCTATTATAGATATGTTACTATCGAAGAGAAAGGAAATTTATGCCAGCAAGTTAATCTGTTTGCTGCCAGGGGAAGTGAAATCCTGTGGAGTTGTGTTCTGTTTTCAGCTGGGGACTGGAAATCAAGAAAAGAAAGTTGAGTGCAGAATCGATTGTACTATCCCCTGGATGTGGATTAGTGGTGCTGGAAGAGCACAGCAGTTCAGGCAGCATCCAAGTAGCTTCGAAATCGATGTTTTGGGCAAAAGCCCTTCATCAGGAATAAAGGCAGTGAGCCTGAAGCATGGAGAGATAAGCTAGAGGAGGGTGGGGGTGGGGAGAAAGTAGCATAGAGTACAATGGATGAGTGGGGGAGGGGATGAGGGTGATAGGTCAGGGAGGAGAGGGTGGAGTGGATAGGTGGAAAAGGAGATAGGCAGGTAGGACAAGTCCGGACAAGTCATGGGGACAGTTACTGAGCTGGAAGTTTAGAACTAGGGTGAGGTGGGGGAAGGGGAAATGAGGAAACTGTTGAAGTCCACATTGATGCCCTGGGGTTGAAGTGTTCCGAGGCGGAAGATGAGGCGTTCTTCCTCCAGGCATCTGGTGGTGAGGGAGCGGTGGTGAAGGAGGCCCAGGACCTCGTTGATTCTATCCCTTGGATGACTGAGCCAGCAGTAGTTTTCATAGGTAATGTCAACAACTCAACAGACATTTATTATAGTTATTTTATATATGTGTGTGTATGTGTATGGGTCACAGGCTCTTCAGTATCTGGGCTAAGACCAAACTACTCAGTTAAAAATAGTAGCATGCTTCCACTTGCATGTCATGCTTCAAGTGGCCCTAGTTCAAATGAAATCTGAGACCCCAGTCACATGCCATGATACCATGATGAATATGTCTCTTAGATGTATCACATATACCGGCTGTGAGATTTAGATTGGCCAAGCTTGAAATCACTGACTCACAAAGTACTGTAGGCTGCTCTGAAGCAGGCAAGTTTGACTTGTTCGATTAAAATCATAGTCATAAAGTCATATAGCATAGAAACAGACCTTTCAGTCCAATTCATCCACGTCGACCAAGTTTCCCAAATTAAACTAATCCCATTTGCCTGTATTTGCCCCAAATCACTTTAAACCTATTCTTGTTCCTGTCAAAATGTATTTTAAATATTGTAAGCATACCACTTCCTTTGGTAGTTTATTCCACAGATGAATCACCCCGTGTGAAAATGTTGCCCATTTTCAATCTTTCTCCTCTCACCTTAAACCAATGCCTTCTAGCTTCAAACTCCTCTCCCCTAAGGAAAAAGACCTCTGTTATTCACCTTATCTATGCCCCTCATGATCTTATAAATCGCAATAAGGTCACCCTCTCATACTCAGTCAAAAAGATCCTCACCTATCCAGCCTCTCCTCATAACCCAAACCCTCCACCCAGGCAACATTCTGGAAAATCTTTTCCGAACCCTCTCCAATTTAATAATATCCTTCCTCCAACTGGGCAATCTAAAGTGGACACAGTACTCCAAAAGCTGCTGCACCAACATCCTCCACAACTGCAACATGATATGTCAACTCCTGTACTTAGAGTCTGATAAATGAAGGCAAGTGCGCTGAACACTGAGATGTAAAGGAATTTGTTCTTCCAGAGGGTAATTAATGTCTGTAATTTCTCCCCCTTCATATGCTAGCTCATTGAGTGCAAATATTTCTCCTGATCTCACAAAAGGTAACATCTTCAGTGTCAGATTTGATGCTATCCCCTTCCAGCCATTCCACTCCCCCCTCCCTCCCCACCCCAGTGAAAAATGGGACATGGGAGATGCCATAGGGAGAAAGAATGCAGTTAACGAGGCGAGGTTTGTATAACACAAAGAAAAAACCTGCTTTGTATAACACAAAGAAAACCCCTCCAAAGTAAAAAAATTGACACAACCCACAAACTTCACCAAAAATATGTAAGATTCAGCCCAAAAATTCCATACGGTTTTATCCAATGATCACATTCTGTTATCGTATGGCTAGATTCATCCAGAGAGTGATCGTTTGCTTGATAAATGAAATCTAGTAGTTGGCACAACTGTGTGGAACATAGAACATAGAATATAGAACGTTACAGTGCAGTACAGGGCCTTTGGCCCTGGATGTTGCATTGACCTGTGAAAATAATCTGATGCCATCTAATCTACATCATTTCATTATTGTCCATATGTATGTCCAATGTCCATTTAAATGCCCTTAATGTCGGTGAGTCTACTACTGTTGCAGGCAGTGCGGTCCACGCCCCTACTACTCTCTGTATGAAGAAACTACCCCTAATTTCTTTTCTAAATCTATCACCCCTCAATTTAAAGCTATGTCTCCTCGTGTTAGCCTTCACCATCCGAGGAAAAAGACTCTCACTGTCCACCCTATCTAACCCTCTGATTATCTTATACATCTCAATTAAGTCACCTGTCAAACTTCTTCTCTCCAATGAAAGCAGCCTCAGTTCCCTCAGTCTTTCCTCATAAGACCTTCCCTCCATACCAGGCAACATCCTAATAAATCTCCTCTGAACACTTTCCAAAACTTCCACATCCTTCCTATAATGCGGTGACCAGAACTGCATGCAATACTCCAGGTGTGGTCTTACCAGTGACTCGTACAGCTGAAGCATGACCTCATGGCTCCAAAACTCAATCCCCCTACCAATAAATGCTAACACATCATATGCCTTCTTAACAACCCAATCAACCTGGGTGGCAACTTTCAGGGATTTATGCACCAAGACACCGAGATCTCTCTGTTCTTCTACACTGCCAAGAATTTTACCATTAGCCCAGCACTCTGCATTCCTGTTATTTTTTCTGAAGTGAACTACCTCACACTTTTCCACATTAATCTCCATTTACCACCTAGGCAAAAGTGAGGACTACAGATGCTGGAGATCAGAGTCAAGATTAGAGTGGTGCTGGAAAGCACAGCAGGTCAGGCAGCATCCGAAGGGCAGATTTGCTGTGCTTTTCCAGCACCACTCTAATCTATTTGCCGCCTCTCAGCCTAGCTCTGCATCTTATCTATGTCCCTTTGTAACCCACAACATCCTTCATCACTATCCACAACTCTGCCTACCTTAGTGCCATCTGCAAATTTACTAACCCATCCTTTAACACCCACCTCCAGATCATTTATAAAAATGACAAACACTGTGGCCACAAAACAGATCTTTGCAGCACACCTCTGGTAACTGAGCTCCAGGATGAATATTTCCATCACCCACCACCCTCTGTCTTCTTTCAGCGTGCCAACTTCTGATCCAAACCACTAAATCACCTTCAATCCCAAAACTCCATATTTTGTGCAATAGCCTACCATATGGAACCTTATGAAACGCCTTACTGAAGTCACACGTTGAGCTCATAGACACAGCAAGCTGCAGACATGTGCAGAGTGAACTGAATATTTCTACTAGGACCATGCATTCCAGGCATTGCTTTGCTTGTATGAAAGAATATATTTAGTCCTGAGCAGGTGTACCGCCTGTGAGTTATGGCCCTTTGATATGGAAAGAATGCTGAAATTGGCATCAGCAGCAACGTAACCTGGATACTGCTGAGTTTCAAACAGAATCACTCTAATCCTCTAGGTTCTGGGAGAAAGGATCTGAAAAGCTGCATGTATTTAGGGCCATGTCGAGTGGTTGAATAATGAGATTTATTTTTCATAAATGTCTGCATTATTCAGGCTATTCTGCGGCTTCATCCCTCCACTCACCTCATACCCTTCCTCTCTGGTCAGATATCATATCCTCTTTGCCTACTATTAGCGTCAGAATGTTCAACCATTATACCTTGCTCACCAGAATTACTTCATAATCCCTTTGATCCTACACATCACTCCCTGCCTCTTCCATTACTATTTTGCATACCAAACATTATTGGTCTCCCAACTCCTGAGCCACGTTCTTGAACATTAACCTAGTCATACTTTACTACTTTGAAGTCATGACAGAAATGCAAGCTCTTCTGAAATTCATAGGGAAGTATATTTTTGAGAGGTTTTAGGGCTCATTACAGGATACTCCTGATGAGACTCTTCACTTCAGATGAAAGATTTGACATATATTCCAAACCCCTGCTACCCTGAAACACTGTTGTTAGCAGTAACTTGCTCGCAGTCCACAAACTTCTGAAAAATATACACTGGCTATCCATTAATGGTACCAGTGAGTGCATGATCAAATCCCGTGAGCCTGCTACCTCCTGACAACCCACACTGCCTCCTAGCCTTCAAAACTTTATGCCCAACATAGCTCTCCATTTCTAATTTACATCCAATTTACAACACATTCGGTCTGTAGTCCATTATTCATGCTCCATATGAGATTCTTCCCATTCTAATTTATCACATTTTAAACTTCTATTCCTTTTTCTGTCAAACAAGTATTTCCTGCTCACTATGGTCGAGCATGTCCTTGCATTCATTTAATTAGTCACCTCTATATACCTCAACCCCCTTGACCTGTCATTGCTCCATCCCCTCACTACACGTATTCTAGGAAAAGCACAAATGCATTTTTTAAAATAGGGCCTTACAGCAGAAAATGAGCCAAAGTGAGACACTCTACTAATACAAGCTGCATTAATACTCAGGATCCAAATATGAAGAGATTTGTACTGTGATACAATGTCACATACAACAATACAGTTCAGTGTACAACTCAAAGTGTCAGCAACCCCAACTGATGCCCAGTAGTTTCCTTAGTGTACTATGAACTAAAATTTAAAAAGCTATGCTACAATGGATGATTCTGAAGTAGGCTTTTGTAATGTACCTATGCTAGCTTTGAACCAAAGTTAATGGTCCCATACAGAATTGAATAACAGCTAATAACAGGTAATAAAGCAATGTGTTGAACCAGGTTACTTTTCAGGTGATTACTGCAGGCTTGAATTGTTTATTGAGTCTGGGTTGTTAAAATGAGTTGTGCTTGCTTCTGACAATATGGAGTTGCTGCAGGTGCCCATCTTCAATCAAGAGGTTTAAGACAACAGTATAACTTGTGTGCAAAACTGTAAAATCTAGGCAAGAAAATAATTCACCGAGTGTTGCTTCGAAGTGGTGTGATGCAGCCTATTGTTGAGATCAGGTGTGGAGGAGTTGATTAGTGCTTCGCTTTTCCCTCTCATCTAACCACAACTTTTAGAAAATATGCATCAGTTCCATGAGTGCTTAACCGTTTCCTTGTTATCACCATATTTGGTGGTCCTACTGCTTTCGCCACGAAGGCAATTTAAAGTTGAAGATGAGGGCGGAATCTTATCAGGGCCTGAATGACGTGGGCTATTGCATGATTTGTAGTAGAATCATACAAGAACTCCAGCAAGGCTTATCATAAAGCCAGGAACAACTTGCTGCATCTTTTATACATTCATTGAGCCGTGAGGCGGTTTCTCACTGGGCACCACTGCCAATGAAGGGGGATGACAAATGGCTAAAGTCGTTATTCATGGCACAACTTGGCTCATTAATATGGAGCTTTCTATCTTACCAAACTCACTGACCAAACTGGATGTCGAGAATTCTCAACAAAGAAGTCAGGGTGGGTACAGTACCCAGCGCATTCAGCTCACTCCTTGCTCCAAAGGTTCTACATGTTGGACTCCAGGCATCAATCTCTTAGGGCACACTGCATGGACACTGGTCCCATTGCATGGATACGGGTCACACTACATGGACACTGGCCACACTGCATGGATACGGGTCACATGTAACCCACATCATGGAAATTTCTAATATGTGCAAGCCTCGAGAACCTTCATCTCTGTTTCACTTACAGAATGCTCTCATTTGCTGTAATAAATATCACTCACTCTGGGCCTACCTGAATACTTTCAGCATCCTGCTTTGCTGTGACTTTCTGTGCTTTGCCCCTTTAGCTAAAGATACACATTGTACTTCTATCTTGCCTTGACATTTAGCTCAGACACAAAGCAAGGAGACTTGACTTGGTTGTGAGTAGTCTTCAGTCAAGACAGAAGAGATGGCTTTCACCCAGTGGTCCAACACAGCAAATCAAGGGCAGTCTTCGATTCCAGCCCAAGTGTTTAGACATGGTCATGCAGGATGCTCCCCACATAAGACATGAGGAACTGAATGTCAAGCAGCCCACCACTCATCTTGACTCTTTTTGCCTTATCATGGGTTGTTTCTACCTTCAGAGTGAGGCAGCTATTAAAAGAGATGAAAATGGGTGACACCTTTGCAACTTTTGGTACAGGTGGGGAGATGACCCAAGCCAATGAGTGACTAGAAACTCCTTCCTTGGCCAGAGTCCCATTGTCTAAATGATGAGGTCTAATGGCATGTCTCCAACCAGTTAGGTAAATGGAGAAAATCAATGGATGCTTTGCTAATAGAACAGGAGACAGTCTCCATTCAATTTGTTCAAGGTAACTGTTGGTGGTATAGCTATGCAGTATAGTTGTCTGTATTTCAATAGTTACTGGAATAGATAAGGTACAGAGATGCAAATGTTCAATAATCTTTGCATATGAGCCTAAGTCAGTAGAATGTGACTTATGGTTTCATAACACTATGCTGATTCCCTAGGGACCGACAGTGCAAGGATAGCTATCTGCATTGTCCACACAGTTTTCTTTAATGATAGCAATTGAAAAACCCATTGGGGTTCTCAGACAGGGATCTGGCATGTTATTTGCTCCAAGGATATCAGCGCAATCTGTGCAGCAACATTTTGAAGTAACTCTGTGCAAATAAATTCTTCTCACTGCCATTTACTTTCAGCAGATTTTCCTTTTGCAATCAATGAAAAATCATTTTTTAAGCAATGGATTTGCTTCAATAACACTGGCTGCTCGACTGGGCAATCAATTTTCTTTAAACAAAGAATGACACAACTGCAGAAATCCACTTGCACAAAATAAATATCTTATTTGATAGCATTAAATGTGTCCAGAAAAGGTGCAGCAGCATTGACCCCCTTCCCACCAAGTTTTGATTTTCTGAGGTCCTCCTACAAAAGGCACATTTATGTCCCAAATCAGTCAGAAATCTACAAAACAAATACAATGATTTCCAGTTTCTGGTGATTGTCATGTTGCCAGTTTCCAGTTACCGATCATTGCATTTCAGCTGTGTCTTTTCTTCAACATAATTATTGTTTTAAATAGCTGATTAAAAATGAACAAACAACTCACCATTTCGAATGTCCCATACAATAACAGGTATTGACATTGTATACAAAGTTCTTGACTAAGAGCCTGTAACACATGGGTTATGAGTTGAATTCTCTTTCACTTTAAATTACTTGTCACCTACACAGAGAGAAAAGATATTTTACTGTGCACCCTTTGTAATGAAACTCAAAAGGAGTTTTCTTAAATTCAGTGCATTTACGATTTTACTGCAAATAGCAGTGAGAAAATAGCTGACACAAATCGCCCTTTGTATTAAATCTAACGGTTTGAAATCTGACGATAATTAGAGTAGAGCTATATACACTCTGACAGGATAACATGGTACTGATAGATGGCTAGCTGTTCCTGTCTGGAATGTCCCTGACACTGCTACTTGAAGGTTGGGAGTGTACAGGTCTCCTAAAACTCTGCCAGTTGTGAGTTTATGTTTTAAATTTGGAATGGCATTGTGGATCAACCCACATAACATGGATTGCAGTGGTTCAAGACCAACTTGTCAAAAACAAGTAGGGATGGTCACTAAATGCTGGCCAGCCAACAATGCCTACATCCCATAAATTAATTTTAGAAAGTCTTTAATGATGCTGTCCCTTTAGCAATGTTATTTTGCTCTTGTTTGTTTTCAAGAGGGTTTGTAAAGGTAGAGGTGCCAGTATGTCTGGAAATGACTACATTAACAATGGCAGAAGAGTGGTCAGTTCTTCCAGTTCAGGTGTTTTTCTAGTTTGGTTTGTTTTAACAAGCAGTCAGAAGCTGCTGGTAGCAGAGAAGCTGTCACTGTGAAAAAAGGTTTGATGTTTCAACAGATGTTTCTTGTCTGACTCTTTTCTCTGCAATCTCCACTACCTGTAAGAACCTGAGTTTGAATTTACCATTTGCCAAGGATGTGTTTATGGGATGATGCAGGTATTGAACAGCTCTTTTGCTCAGTTTCAATTTCGAGTTGGTTGGATTTCCAAATAGTTATTCTAAATTCTGTTTTCTTTTGTTCACATTTCAACCTTAGTGTGTAAATACGTTCTGTTTTGCTTAAAGCCATGTTATTTGACCAGCTGCATCACACCTGGAATATCCACCTCATATTTACCTTTATAATAAAAAAAGTTAGAGTCTGGGTTACCTTCTTAAGATATTTTGAGGGCATCAGACCTGATTGATTACAAGTCACATACTAAAAAAAAAATTGTTGGCAATAATTTCACTTAGAATAATTATTGTAGTTTGTGCTCAAAACTCATGGGGAAAAATACTCTTCAGAAGGAAAAAAAACACAGAGACAGCGATCCTGATATGTAGCAATGTTGTGCGACCTATTTATTGAAATGAAAGTATGTAGCCCTATAACGTGCTGCTGAATGACTGCATATATACACAATATAAATGGTGGATGAGTTCCAAAGTTCTCTGGTTTGACATTGGTGGTCTTAGTACAGGAGAGTTTGAGAGAAGTCCAGAAAAAAATATTGTGTAGGCAGTGGAAGAAGGTAGCCTTCAAAGCCAGTTTGGCTCCCTTGGCCTGGATGCAGTACCATATGAGCATCATTGACCTCACACTGAAGTGTTTATGAAAGCATTTTCAAATATGAAGACTTTTGCAACTGAACAGATAACGCCACACGCTATTCCATTCTCCATCCTACCTTCACTTAACTACCAGAAATTCAGATATTTAACCCAGTGACAGTGAAAGAATGGCAATGTATATCCAAGTCAGGATGTTGTGTGACTTTGAGGGGAGCTTGCAAGTGATGGTTTTTCCTATTCATCTGCTGCCCTTGATCTTTAATGTGGTAGAGGTCACAGGTTTGGAAGTACTGTCAAAGCAGCCTTTAAGAGTTATTGAGGGGATCTTGCACATAGTACACAAGGTATCAATGATGCAGGGAGTGAACCTTGACAATGTGGATGTGCTGTCAATCAAGAGGACTGTTTTTCCTGGATGTTGTTAAGCTTCTTGAGTATTGTTGAAGCTTCAGTCATCCAGATAAGTGAAAAATATTCAATCACAATCTTGACTTGTGTCTTGTAGATGGTCAACAGGTAGTGGGGAGATAGGAGGTGAGTTACTCAGCACAGAATTATGAGTTTCTGACTTGCTTTTGTACTCAGTATTTATATGGCTGGACCAGTTAAGTTTATGGTAATAGTCACTCCCAGCATGCTGACAGTAGGGATTGAGGGACTGAACTTCAAGGGTTGAGATTTTCTCTTGGCTTAGCTCCTCTCTTGTTGGAGATTGCCATTGCCTGGCATGTATGTGGTATGAATGTTATTTTTCACTTATTGGCCCAAATCTGCATGTTGTCCAGGTCTTTGTACATAGGGACACGGACTACTCCAGTTCGTGAGAGGTCAGTGGCAGTCATTCCATAGATTCCATTTTGCAGGATGTTAGGGTGTGTACTTCCAATCTGCCAGTGCGAATGCTGTTGTTGTCAGTCAGGCAGCCCAGCCTACTGCTGCCCATGCAAAAGATGGTGTAATCTCAATCGGGGCCTTGAGGCCAAAGATGCTTGAGGTCATCGTCCAAGTCTTTGAAGGTCAGCAATCTTTCACCAGCGACCCTTCCATGACTGAGGTAGCACTTCAATGGATAGACACTAAAGCCTTGAAAAAATGCAAGGAATGTTTGTTTATAATGACTTTTATTTCAGCATGTTTGATCATGGTTTGCCTACCAGCATGATTCCCATTGTACATGTGATGGCCATGTTTGCACACACAGCTCATCATAGTCATTAACCAATGGGTAGGTCTTGTATCTAGCAGCCACCTACTGGTTTGACTCAAACATTGATAGAATAGTAAAACTAGATGGCCAGCTTTCCCCTGCAGGATACATTGTTGGTCATGGTCGCACACTAACTGCCCATTCAGGAAGTGGAACACTTTGTGGCTGCAGCACATCTCCATGATTAGATATAGCGCCTACAAACCTTCCGTGCTGCTCTTTATCCAGAAAGAATATAGTGGTTTCCCCACATAAAGAGAATCAGCGACTACCCTGCATACACAGCAGACTGGGAGATATTACCTGCTCCAAACACCAAAGGATCCCAACATGAAAAGTTGACATTCATGGCTTTGCAGCTATTGGCAGCACTTTCTTGGCCCTGTTGCTGCAGAGCAGACAGGTTTCAGTGAGAACCTCCTTTTTCAAAAGGGAAATGTTGCAAACACTGTGACTGGTTGAGGTAGATGTGGGAGAAATTCTTCCCAAGACCCTAGCTGGATAGGTCTCCTGCTAATCGCTCATCTTCCTCTCTTTGTGCGTCTGTCTGTCTCTCTCTCTCATCTTTTCCTCATTTTTCATGCAAGTTATTTTCCTTCTATGTGTTATCTCTGCTCATTCTGCCGACTATGACTTTAAATAGCATAAGAAATCTCACAGCAATTGCTGAGGGAGACAGGCAATACCAGAGAAATCAATCAGCAACTGCTCTGGTCTGCCCAGTACTGTAAGAAACCACAGAAGATTGTGTGCACAGCCCAGACCATCACAGAAGCCAACCTGCCATACATTAAGTCCGTTTGCACACCTCATCATGGAAAAGCTGCCAATATGATCAAAGACTCCCCCCCGCCAACCTTCACACCCACTCCAGTTACAGGTTCCGCCCCCACTCCCAGATCCACACCCACACCAGATCCCAGCTCCCAGCCCTGCCGAGTTTTCACCATCCCCCCAGACCTCCCCCTCACTGAGGACGAACGATCAGTCCTCAGCAAAGGACTCACCTTCATCCCCCTCCGTCCACGCATCAATGAATTTAATACACGCTGTGACGTCGAACAATTCTTCCGTCGCCTTCACCTCTGAGCTTACTTTCACAATCAGGACTCCCGCCCACCTTCCAAGGACCCCTTCGCCCACCTCCAACACACTGCATCCACCTGGACACCCCGCACTGGCCTATTACCTGCCCTCGACCTCTTCATTTCCAACTGCCGCCGGGACATTAACCGCCTCAACCTGTCTACCTCCCTCCCCCACTCCAACCTCTCACCCTCACAATGCGCAGCCCTCCAATCCCTCTGCTCCAATCCCAACCTCACCATCAAACCAGCGGATAAAGGGGGCACAGTGGTAGTCTGGCGCACTGAGCTCTACGCCGCTGAAGCCAAATGTCAACTCGAGGACATCTCTTCCTATCGCCCCCTCGACCATGACCCCACCCCCCATCACCAAACCATCATCTCCCAGACCATACAGAACCTCATCACCTCAGGAGATCTCCCACCCACATCTTCCAACCTCATAGTCCGGGAACCCCGCACTGCCCAGTTCTACCTCCTTCCCAAGATCCACAAGCCTGACCACCCTGGCCGACCCATTGTCTCAGCATGCTCCTGCCCCACTGAACTCATCTCTTTGTACCTCGACACTGTCCTATCCCCCCTAATCCAGGAACTCCCAACATACGTTCGAGACACCACCCACGCCCTCCACCTCCTCCAAGACTTCCGTTTCCCCGGCCCCCAACGTCTCATCTTCACCATGGATATCCAATCCCTCTACACCTCCATCCGCCATGACCAGGGCCTCCAAGACCTCCGTTTTTCCTCTCCAGACGTCCCCAACAGTACCCTTCCACCGACACTCTAATTCGTTTGGCTGAACTGGTCCTCACCCTTAACAATTTTTCCTTTGAATCCTCCCACTTCCTCCAGACCAAAGGGGTAGTCATGGGCACACGTATGGGCCCTAGCTATGCCTGTCTCTTTGTTGGCTACGTAGAGCAGTTGATCTTCCATAATTACACCAGCACCACTCCCCACCTCTTCCTCCGCTACATTGATGACTGCATTGGCGCCACCTTGTGTTCCCACGAGGAGGTTGAGCAATTCATCAACTTCACCAACACATTCCAACCTGACCTTACATTTACCTGGACCATCTCTGACACCTCCCTCCCCTTCCTGGACCTCTCCATCTCCATTAATGATGACCGACTTGACACTGACGTTTTTTACAAACCCACCGACTCCCACAGCTACCTGGATTACACCTCTTCCTACCCTACCTCTTGCAAAAATGCCATCCCGTATTCCCAATTCCTCCGCCTCCACCGGATCTGCTCCCAGGAGGACCAGTTCCACCACAGAACACACCAGATGGCCTCCTTCTTTAGAGACCGCAATTTCTCTTCCCACGTGGTTAAAGATGCCCTCCAACGCATCTCGTCTACATCCCCGCACCTCTGCCCTCAGACCCCACCCCTCCAACTGTAAGAAGGACAGAACGCCCCTGGTGCTCACCTTCCACCCTACCAACCTTCGCATAAACCAAATCTCCGCCGACATTTCCGCCACCTCCAAACAGACCCCACCACCAGGGATATATATTCCCTCCCCACCCCTTTCCACCTTCCGCAAAGACCGTTCCCTCCGTGATTACCTGGTCATGTCCACGCCCCCCTACAACCCACCCTCCCATCCTGGCACTTTCCCCTGCCACCGCAGGAACTGTAAAACCTGCACCCGCACCTCCTTCCTCACCTCTATCCAAGGCCCTAAAGGAGCCTTCCACATCCATCAAAGTTTTACTTGCACATCCACTAATGTCATTTATTGTATCTGTTGCTCCCGATGCGGTCTCCTCTACATTGGGGAGACTGGGCGCCTCCTAACAGAGCGCTTCAGGGAAAATCTCCGGGAGACCCGCACCAATCAACCACACCGCCCCGTGTCCCAACATTTCAACTCCCCCTCCCACTCTGCCGAGGACATGGAGGTCCTGGGCCTCCTTCACCGCCACTACCTCACCACCAGACGCCTGGAGGAAGAACGCCTCATCTTCCGCCTCGGAACACTTCAACCCCAGGGCATCAATGTGGACTTCAACAGTTTCCTCATTTCCCCTTCCCCCACCTCACCCTAGTTCTAAACTTCCAGCTCAGCACTGTCCCCATGACTTGTCCTGACTTGTGCTACCTGCCTATCTCCTTTTCCACCTACCCACTCCACTGTCTCCTCCCTGACCTATCACCTTCATCCTCTCCCCCACTCACCCATTGTACTCTATGCTACTTTCTCCCCACCCCCACCCTCCTCTCACTTATCTCTCCACACTTCAGGCTCACTGCCTTTATTCCTGATGAAGGGCTTTTGCACGAAACATCGATTTCGAAGCTCCTTGGTTGCTGCCTGAACTGCTGTGCTCTTCCAGCACCACTAATCCAGAATCTGGTTTCCAGCATCTGCAGTCATTGTTTTTACCCAGTCGTGCTATCCTACATTTTCTTCCATCAGGCAGAAGCTTGAATACACGCACCAGTAGGTCCAAGAACAGCATCTTCCCTGCCGTTATTAGACTGATGAATGGACTCTCAAACTTCAAGTAATGCTGACCTTATTAGTGTTGAACTTGCCTAGCACACAGCCTGTGCAGTGTAACCTGTACACCTTACTCTGTCCAAGTTTTTATCACCCTAGGATCTATACGTCCTTGCTTACTATGATCTGCCAATACGACTCGCAAACAAAGCTTTTCAATCTACTTAGGTACACGTAATAATAAATCAAATCAATCAATCAAAACTCCACCAGAAAATGTGCTCCAACAATGCCTAGGAGGAGAAGTTAAAGATCACAAAGAGTAAAATTGAAGGCAGAAAAAGAGAAAGTGAGGACGGCAGATGTTGGAGATCAGAGTCGAGAATGTGGCGCTGGAAAGACACAGCAGGTCAGACAACATCTGAGCAGCAGGAATCCTGATGAAGGACTTACGCCTAAAACGTCGATTTTCCTGCTCCTTGAATGCTGCCTGACCTGCTATGTCTTTCCAGCACCACATTCTTGATGCAGAAGAAGGTTCGCAAGGCTAAGGATGGAGAGAATATTAAGATTCAGGACAGGAGGACAGGGAAATTATTTTTTCTCTGCCATCGCAATTTGAGAGCAAACTGTCGAGATACATAAAAGCAGATTGCAAACATGTGCATAGGTATGTAAAATAGAAATAACAGTACAGGTGATGTTGACATAGTCCCACAGGACCATTGGCCTGCTCTATCCCAGAGATACATTGGCCAGCTCTAACCCAGAGGATGATAGGCCTACTCTATCCCAGAAGGCCATAGGCCTGCTCTGTCCCAGAGGATCATAGGCCTGCTTTGTCCCAGAGGACCATAGGCCTGCTGTATACCAGAGGACCATAGGCCTGCTCTATCCCAGAGGAACATAGGCCTGCTCTATACCAGAGGACGATAGGCCTACTCTGTCCCAGAGGACCATAGGCCAGCTCTACCCCAGAAGACCATAGGCCTGCTCTGTCCCAGAGGACCATAGGCATGCTCTATACCAGTGGACCATAGGCCTGCTCTATCCCAGAGGACCATAGGCCTGCTCTATCCCAGAGGACCATAGGCCTGCTCTATACTAGAGAACAATAGGTTTGCTCTGTCCCAGAGGACCATAGACCTGCTCTGTCCCAGAGGACCATAGACCTGCTATGTTCCAGAGGACCATAGGCCTGCTCTATACCAGAGAACCATAGGCCTGCTCTATCCCAGAAGACCATAGGCCTGCTCTATACTAGAGGACAATAGGTCTGCTTTGTCCTAGAGGATCATAGGCCTGCTCTATCCCAGAGATACATAGGCCAGCTCTATCCCAGAGATACATTGGACTGCTCTATCCCAGAGGACCATAGGCCTGCTCTACCCCAGAAGACCATAGGCCTGCTCTATCCCAGAGGACGGTGGGCCTGCTCTATAACAGACACCATACGGCTGATCTGTCCCAGAGGAAGATAGGCATGTTCTATTCCAGTGGACCATAGGCCTGCTCTGTCCGAGGACCATAGGCCTGCTCTATCCCAGAGGATCATAGGCCTGCTCTATACCAGAGGGCCATAGGCCTGCTCTATCCCAGAGGACCATAGGCCTGCTCTATCCCAGAGGACTATAGGCCTGCTCTATACTAGAGGACAATAGGCCTGCTCTATCCCAGAGGACCATAGGCCTGCTCTATCCCAGAGGACCATAGGCCTGCTCTATACTAGAGGACAATAGGCCTGCTCTATCCCAGAGGACCATAGGCCTGCTCTATACCAGAGGACCATAGGCCTGCTCCATAGTAGAGGACCATAGGCCTGCTCTATCCCAGAGGACCATAGGCCTGCTCTATCCCAGAGGACCATAGGTCTGCTCTATCCCAGAGGACCATAGGTCTGCTCTATCCCAGAGGACCATAGGCCTGCTCTATCCCAGTGGACCATAGACCTGCTCTATACCAGAGGACCATAAGCCTGCTCTGTCCCAGAGGACCATAGACCTGCTCTATACCAGAGTACCATAGGTCTGCTCTATTCCAGAGGACCTTAGGCCTGCTCTATCCCAGAGGACCATAGGTCTGCTCTATGCCAGCAGACCATAGGCCTGCTCTATCCCAGAGGACCATTGGCCTGCTCTACCCCAGAGAGAGAAGGCTGGTGGTGGTAGTTTACCCTGAATGTTGCCATGACCCAGGTGAGAAGTTGAGAAGGAGAGCCCTTCAATGGTAATGTCAGCTAGTGTAGGTACTGAACCCACGTCTTTGGCATCACTCTCCAGCTGTCTAGACAACTGAGCTAAATAGAAATAGATTGGAGAAAGCAAATTTGGCCAATTCAAGGCAGAGGCAGGTTGCATTATTACAGTGAATAAAGGATTAGCAGAAACATTAAACACATACTTTGTGTCTGTCTTCATAATAGAAGACACTAAAAGCTTCCTTGAGATAACAGGGAGCCAAATTTCTAGCAGGAATGAGAAATACATGTAGTTGTAATCAGTAGACATAGAGATAATACTGAATGAGAAAAATAATAAAACTAATAGAACTAAGTGGCAACAAATTGCCTGAATGTGACAGCTTGCAATCTGGTATTAAAATAGGTAACTGCAGAAACGGTGGATATACTGATTCGATCTTCTCAAATTTCTTAAATTAAAGAACCATTCCCTACAATTAAAAGCTAGCAAATGTAGGCTCTCTTTTTTATGTAAGGAAGAAGTGAGAAACCAGGGTATAATTGGGCCAGTTAGTCTAACATCAGCAGTAAGTATAATGCCTATATGTATTATTAGAGCTATGATTTTAAAAAGTACTGAGAGAATTATAATGTGATTATGTAGAGTCAATACACATTTATGAAAGGGAAGTTATATTTGACAAATGTATGGTGTTTTTGAGGATGTCACTAGAAAGGCAGTTGAAAGAACATTTAATTAGGCATCACGTAAGAAGTTATTACACAAAATTAGGACTCCCAGGATTGAATTGACGATTGACGACTGCACAAAAACAGAGATTGGGAATACATGAGACATTTTCAGGTTGGCAGACTATAAGCAGTGGTGTACTTCCAGGACCAATATTTGGACCTCAGCTATTGCTGTCTATGTTAATTACTTAATAAGTGAACAGAATGCAATGTAACCGAATTTTTCGATGATGTAAAGTTAGTTGAGAAAGTAAGTGACGAAGTGAATGCATAGACATAAAGGCACACATCTGGTGTGTGCAGATGTGATGCAGTATTGCTAAGTATTAAGATTACCCATTTTGAAAGGAAAAAAAAATTAAGAAACAGAATATTTTATAAATGGTGACGTATTGGAAAATATTTGCATTCAGAAGGACCAGGTGTGTCCTTGCACATAAATCAGAGAAAGTTAAAAATACAGTAAGCAATTACAAAGGAAAGTACTATTTAAGTCTTAATTACAAAGGGACTGAAGTACAGTACAAGAGTAACATAGTCTTACTACAATTATGCAGTGCGTGTGTGAACCCATATGTATGCTATTTGTGTCTCAATATTTAAAGAAGGACAAATTTGCCTTTGAAGGTTCATTAAACTGGCTCCCTGGATGAGAGGATTGCCCAGTGAAGGGAAATTAAATTAATTGGGCCTATTTTCACTGGTGTTTAGAAGTTTAAGAACTGGCCTCATTGAAGCAGACAAAGTTCTTAAGGATCTTGAGACACGGTAGGTGAGTAAAATATCTAACTTGGTAAGGAATACAAAACATCAGGTTGGATTTAACACATCAATAGGTTCTCTGCATCCACCATATTCCCCACAACCTTGATGAAAAGCACTTATGTTTATAAACACTTAATGTTTGGAGGCGCTAAAGTAGATTTAGGCGGGGGCTTCACCACTTCATTTGGGCAGAAAACCTTGGCTCAAAGAGCAATAAGGCCATTACTGGGACATAGCCACCAGAATGACCTCACTAGCTCCATACCCTCTGCCCATACCGATTGAGTCAATGAAAGCTACCAAACTGGATGTTTAACATGAATATCTCCTGCTGCTGGTTAAATTGTAAAGTTGGTGGGATGCAGCACTAACCAGCCATCTAAGGACCTCAACTGGCACACAAGCTGGCAGGCTGCCCTGCCTCCCCCAGTCCCTGACAAAATTGTGGTGGGTGGGTGAGAACATAGTAGGCAAGGCGAGGTGGCATTAGGCTGTACATCACCTCCCCCATTTGTAAAAGTGCCACGAGAATTATAAAATCCAATGCATGGCATCACAGTCTCAGAATAAGGCACAGCCACTTTGACCTGAGGAGAAATGTTGTCACTCAATGTGTTGAGAATATGTAGAATTGCCTAACCAGGAGAAAGCTGTGCACAGTTAGATTTTGAGTCCATTCCATCACAGGTCACTAGCTTTCTGGTTACCAAGGAAACAAAGAGAAATAGGGATAGTGATGTTATAAAATTTCTTGATTTTGCTGAAATGTAAAGCAATCATGAAGGCCTAAGTGGTTTATGTTGCAGCTCCAATTTTTAGTGTTTTGCTTTTTGATCTTATTGAATAATGGAGCAGTTTCTAGCGATTGCCCGGTTTACTCTGGCTTCTGTTTTGAATGTCACCCTAATGTTGGCCCGTCTAGGTGAGCCCAATCTGACTGTGTCTGCAAAAACAAGCAATGGATGGACACAAAACAGGAGGTTATTTAAGAAACACGGCAACACCAATGCAAGTTCCTGTATATTTTAAAGTTCATATTTTGCATATTTTTGTATTCTTGAAATGGTCTGCAGAACAAAGAGTTCAACTGAAAACACTGTGACCTCCCTGTGCAACTGTCCAGTCTATTTTAGATGGTGTCACTGCTTGTAGAACTCAAGAGACTTGCAATTGCTAGAGATGACAGAGTGATGCAATCTGATGCTGCACATCCACTGCTAATGGACAAAGTTAAAAATCATACAACACCAGGTTATAGTCCACAGGTTTATTTGGAAATACAAGCTTTTGGAGCGATGTTCTTTTGTCAGGTTGCTACCTGATGAAAGAACAGCGCTCTGAAAGCTTGTACTTCCAAATAAACCTGTGGACTATAACCTGGTGTTGTGTGATTTTTAACTTTGTCCACCCAGCCCAACATCAGCACCTCCACATCATTGTTCATGGAGGCAAGACAAGGGAAGTCAAGCTGTGAAGAAGTTGAGAGAAAGATTACTCTGAGAGGCCAAGTCGAGGACTACTATTTGAAGCAACACAACCTGAGGCTTGTTGCATTATTGTGTACAGAAGTTTAATTATTTGCTGTGTGAGGGCTTTTCAGTAAATTTCTGTGTCTTCTATCTAATGACACTCACTTGTCATCGTTTTTCTGCTTGCAATTGCACAGTGGGTTAAATGTTAACTTACACTCAAAGCGGAGCAGGTGCTATGTCTACTCTAACTCCCTTTATTTGATCAGCTGTGATCAAATCAGCTATGATTTAAAAGCTGGTTTAGGGCTATTTTAAATTGCAGAAGGTAAGGATTCCAATGCACTGGCAAGCTCCTTTATATCTCGCCCTCTCGTTTTAACAGAAACAAAATTTCTCTGAGAAAACCACATCACATTGCAGTAAACTCCTCAAAGCCATTATCTCCACTTGTTGGAAGTGACATCTAACAATGTCACTCAGTGTATTTAGCTTCTAATTCCATTAGTTCTGGTCAATAGATGTGTCTGGAGTGGCCTTGCACAATGTGGTTTAGAACTTGCTGTACAATATGATAGGAGAATCTGTTCAGAGTTAATTGTGGAGAGCACTTATGTGGAAGGATGCATTGTGTGTGATATTGAGTTGCATGTAATGGATTGTTTGCTTCGTGGATGAACAGGTTAAAGTATTATGTAGCTGAGCTGGAAGGGTACTAGTTGTACAATGATTCACAAGATGCTTATACTCTGTGGTACTTATACCAAACTACCATTATTCACATGTGAGTTGAGAGGAATGCTGACAGACTCTTCTCCCATGATGTGTAGGTCCAGAGCTGATATGATGAGTGCAATAGCATTGTGACTAAACTACGAGACTAGTAACTCAGAGTCGTGTTCAGGTCCTTCCATGATAAGTGAGAAAGTTCAACGGATTAACTTACTTTTAATTTGCACTGAGAAAGAAAACATCAGTAACAGAAGCCAAATCTTATTGCTATCATTCCAGCTGTGTTGAGTTTTGCGGAGGACTTTTCATTGCAAGGACTAACAAAATTTCTCGCCATGTCTTACCAAAGCTGCATCATTAACAGCCCACTCTGTCTCTATGCCATCCCTAATGTCAACCTTATCTTCATCTTACTGCATGCCTTACCCAGAATAACTTGCCACTCAGTGGCTATCTGCTAACAGACCACCATTCCTGGTACTCACACCATATTTAAAAGCTGTCTGTCTTCATGGACAGGTTGGTGCTTGCTATAACGAGCCATGTCCAGCCCCCACAAAGTTTGTTGAGTACAAGGTGGCATCTGCACTCCACTGTCTTAACCATTGGCCCTCAGAGCTGAAGGCACAGTGACAGGGGAATAGGGAACCTGGTTGTGGTGTTGGGGAGCATCGCATCACTGCAGCAGTTCCTCAGTTTGGTATTCTCAGTCTAGTCACCTTCAGTTGATTCAGCAATGATCCTGATTCCACCATAAGGTCAGAGGTGGGGATGTTCGCTAGTGATTGCACAACATACAGCACCATTTGCACCTGCTTGGATACTAAAGCACTCTATGTCCAAACGTAGCAAGATCCGAGCAATATCCAGACTTGGGTTGACAAGTGGCAAGTAACATTTGCGATACCTAAGTACCAGACAATGACCATCTCTAATAAGAAAGAATCTATCACTCTTTGGCATTCAGTGGAATTACCATCAAAGAATCTCTCCCTATCAACAATGAGGGTTGCCATTGACTAGAAACTGAACTGGGCTAGCCATATAAACACTGCAGCCGTGACAGCTAGTCAAAAGCTAGGAAACCTGTTACAAGTAACTCACCTCCTGCTTCCACAAGACATGTGCCCAATCAGCAAGGAACATGTCAGGAGTGTGATAAAATACTCCCCACTTGCCTGAATGAGTGCAGCTCCAACAACACTCAAGAAACTTGAATCCATTCAAGACAAAGCAGCCCATTTGATTAGCACCACACCCACAAACATTCACTGTCTTTACCACTAACACAGCAGCAGCAGTGTGTATTATACACAAAACGTGCTGCACAATTTTGCCATGGCTCCATAGACAGCCTTCAGTACATATGACCACTACCATCTGGAAGAACAAGGGCAGCAGATATATGGGATCATCAGCATCTTCTAAGTTCCCTCTATGCCACCTACCATCCTGACTTGGAAATATATAATCTTTCCTACAGTGTTGCTGGGTCTAAATCTTAGAACTCCCTCTCAAATGGCAATGTGAGTCCAGCAGCGGCACATGGACTGTAACTGTTCAAGAAGGCAGCTCACCATCACTTTCTCAAAGGCAATTAGGGACAGGCAATAAATGCTGGCCAGCCAACAAAGTTCACATCTGCTGAATGAATAAAGAATGTCCCTGAAAATATATTTACCTTCTGTGAATTCGCACTGAGAATACTAGCTGCTCCTCGCCCAACCCACCCCAGACAAGTACTGACCCCACTATTCTATCCGTCGGAAGGGCAGCGCAAGTTCAATCATAAATTTTATTGCCAAGCAGGTTTAACAGACAGTTTTGAAATAAATAAAACAAGTCTGAAATTAAATAGTTTTAGAAGTAGGTCACATTCCCTTTACCATTAAAAAGAAATCCTAGAGGACATTTCTCAATGCTGTCTGTCAGAAAGCATACCAGATGGAAAATGCGTTTGAAGAACTTTGTTTCTGCTTGTCCCTGCTATCTCATGTGGCAGAAATGTTCATCTTCTTATTTTCCTCTGGCTTTATTTAATTTATGTGATTTTATTTCTGCAATTGTTGTTTCCTATCCCTTATACCGGGCTTCAATGTCCTTTGCTTCATGATGTCGCAGAATACTTTACTGATGAAGATTAAGAGCAAAAGTGCTTCGGTCAATGGTCTGTCAATGCAGTAATCTCATTATCATTTTCTAAGTGGATTTCCCACTTGATTTGCAACAAAAAAATTGTTTGATTCTGTTTCAGCCAGGTGAAAGATAGGACAACCCCTTCTTTTTCTCACTATTTGTTTGACCGCAATGGGTTTCATTTTCATTCAAATGGTTGCCAGCTGATCAAGTGCTTAACTGTTTATGTTCTGTGACTGTAGAAGACATTAAAAAGTTTCCTTAAGATTTTAAAAAGCAAATGAGAATGTATTGCATTTAACATTGTTTAAGAAAATAATTAAAAATGCTCCAACTTCCACACACACATTCCAAACGCACACACATACTCAAATGAAAAGCAATTCTTTGGGGAGATACATTTTAATTTAAAGTCCCATAAAGTAAGAAGACTCTTTGGGCTGGTGACTTGACTACTTTCTGAGTCCAGCACCAAAGTGATTTAAAGATGTCAACAGATAATGTATCTGCTCTTTTTTAAGATACCATCTGCTGGATTGACCTCTTTTGAAAGACCTCTGTCTCTGGCACATGGAGAGTCAACAGCAGACAGGGTTTGAAAATTTCATGTGAAGAAAGATAGAGACAGAGTGCCAGATGGGGGGAAGTGAATTTAAGAGCAATTTTGTTATCACTAATCAGTTACTGTCACAGGTAATATAGATGTATGAATGTCTCTACAATCTAGTCTGTTCCCTCCTGTCACACTACGACCATGGCCCTTAAAGGATCATGAATTATTTTTTCAACAGTGACTGATGACAATGCGCTAACCATCAGCTTGGAAGACAGAGAGATACAGCATTACATTCTGAGTACATCCCACCTACGACTGTACAACTATTAGCGGTTAGCACAAACACATTGGTAAGGTTTCAAAAACCGAAGGTGCCAACTTTAAAGGGTGCCAAAATTGAAAATGCCAATAACTGAGCATAGAATTGAATTCCAACCTAATTCTTTTCCATAGTTTATGTGTGTGCATATGTGCGCGCGTGTGTGTGAAAGAAAGAGAGAGAGAGAGAGATACATAGCATGTATGACTTACAATAAAATTGCAAAGGCAATCAAATATTCACAACTTAAACTTGGACATGGCCTTTGAGAAACATCAAAATTAAGGCTCAAGGACTCATTATGGCTCAACGTCAGGAAAGGTGGCACGTTCACCACAGACTTGGAGAAAAATGCACAATAAGGCACTACCAGGGAGCAATCTCAACTAATGGTGCTCCTGTTAAACAGAAAGGGTGCAGGCAGGAAAGAAAAAAAAGACAATCTAGGAAAATAAGGCAGTCCGAACAAAGCAAAATGATTCTCCTTGTCTGCACTGTTTAAAGCCATGCAGCTCTGCAGCAATATTCAAAAATACAACAATGAATCTATGTCCAGAAGAAACTATCAACCTCATTAATGAAGAGGAAGGGAAACCAAAAATTATAGGATTAGGATATTTGTTTTTCTTAGGTTATCATCTCAGATTGAACATGACTTTCTTCTGCTCAACTCTGACGAGTTCAGAGATGGCTACTTTCCAATTCCCAATCTGCAGTCTCTGCCGTATCTGGTCAAGTGCGGTGGTTGAGTAAATAGATAGTTGGAGATTCCTGTGTTCTCTGCAATGTCTCAAATTTGCCTCTGGATGTTTTCAAAAAAAGTCTTGTGGTGTCATCTGTACAAGCCTTTGTTTGGTCAGATGTGTGAATCTAGTACAGCTGGCTTTGAATGATCAATGCTTTGATGTTTGGCATGTGATCTTGGACGGGGAGTCTCTTGTTGGATAACAGGCTTAATAACTCTTATTTTAATTGACAGAATGCATCAATCATGTCCAACCACATGTAGCTGGAACCTGACAGAGAGAGAGGAGAGAAAGTTTCTGAAGATATCCTGCAACAGTCTGTTTTGTGACAGGGGAAATGGTTTGTAATAGCATGGTTTCCATGCAGGTGGAAAGCACCCAGAGCCCTATCTTGATAAAATACATTGGACTGCTTTCTTTTTGCCACAGATTCTGGAGGATCTTATAAAGGGTCTGCTGGTGATACTCTGCGGCAGTTTGTTCCAGTTCACAAGAATATAGGTTTATAGGGAACATTGCTGCCCAGTTTTCCATGCTCTCAGTCTCAGGTTTGAGATTTTGGCCCTGAAATATTCTTTGCCTCAGTCAGCCAAAGACTGAGATGAAAGATTAGATTAAACAACTTTGGAGGTTGTTAGAGGCTTGGACATTAATGGTGGGATGTAACAAATCAGGGATGTGTAAAAGATTTATGTTCGGGGAAAACAGGATTCCCCAAGGGTTTTGGGATTGGAGGTATGTTGGATCTTGGCTTGATGTTCGTGCACGAGATCTCTCTTTGCGTCCCTGATCATCTTTTAAACATAATTCTGCCTTTTCTTATATTCATGCAAGTCAATCTTTCATCCTTTTTCTCTGTAAGATTCACATGAATTCACATGTCATATGAATTTTAATTTATTTACTTTGAGTTTATTATTTTTTGGCTCAAATTTAACATTATTTTTTTAAATGATGCTCCACTTGTCATCTATTAAGTATTAGAATGATTGATCTGATCTGATTGCTTTAGTTGTTTCTCTCATTTTATTCCACTTAGTCCTTTAAAAGTTACACAGCCAGTTTTTTTTTGCCTTTGGTGTTTCTGACTTTTCAATCGTGTTGAACTGAATTATTCTGTAGCCACTATCCCCAAGGAACAGCAACTCCCATTTCCTGTACATTTTGTTTAGATTATTTATGAACGGCAAGCTAAAATGAGTTCTGGACAAACTGTTTCCTAATGTACTTATTTATGAAGCAGGCATGCATTGCATTCACAAACTCTGATTCAGTATCACATGGGTTTACCAGGTTTGTACCTGGTTGATTGAAATGTCCCATTAAAATGATTTTCCGATTCACACACATCCTTCCAATCTTTTCAAAGAGCGATCTATCACATGCCACTTGGTTTTCTGTAGCATGGTGGTGTTCGTTTGGATTTTGTTTCACGTTTGATGTATCTACCCAGAGGGTATGATGCTTCACCTTCCTCTTTCCTCAGCAGCATCTTTGTAGATTGATCAGGTAAGGTTTAAATGTAAGAACTCAACTGAGCTATTTTAATTCAAATATAGTTTGAGAATACAATACCAGACAGCTGCTTACTAATACAGCCATAGGCCACTAGTTTACTGTATATTCCACAAAGCTTTGGTATGTACACACCATCTTTCATATCGAGAAAATGTTGCAAGGTGATTCACAGAGGTGTAAAGGAATAAAATGGAGCTCAAACTAAAGAAAGAGACATTTGTGAGTAGAGGGATGCTGCCATTGTACCACTCTCTTTGACAGGGTCTGAAGAACTATTTAGTTTACAGAGGTAGAAAAACAACCACAAGTCAGTCTGAGCAAGAAGAACATCTTGTCTTAACAAGATATAGTTGATTCTATTATAGCAATTAGATACAAATTTCATTCATATGGAAAACGTTAGTGTTAGGACTATGAGGGATACTATGGATATAAGGCATCAATCCAGAGGTCTGAGGATGGTATACCTTATCACCATCCAAGCTTGTATGATATCAGCTGATTGGCTGAAGCTCAATTCAGTCTCCAACAGTAACCATTTCAGGACCATTACATCATACAATAATAATATTGACAGATGATGGTAACATGAGCTAATGCTAACATTTATTTCTACTAAGAATATCTGAAAGCAATGCTTAAACTTAATCTAATCAACACCAAAAGATCAAAAGACACTTGGGAGTAGAAAATCTGTGACCCCTTAAGGGATGCTACATCTCCAGGACCCAATGTTGTACAACAACACCTGTGTAACTGAGCTCCTCACTCCTCTGGTAAATAAGTAAAACAGTACACCAAGCTCAAGAAACACACCGAATTGATCTTCAAAGCTCACTCACACATAATTCTAGGTTTTTTTACTCAACTATTTAACAATGCAATTGTTGGCAAGAAGTCAACCAATTCTCTAAATCCAAGATGGAGGACAGGAAAACTTTCTGGCTGTAACAGGCTGCTCTTTTTTGAGGTATTTTAGGTGTTGAAGGTGATCTTCTCAAATTCCAGGAGCAGCAATTACTGTTTTACATGTTTTAAAAATTTTTTTGGAACATTGGAGGGGAAAAAAAAATCAATAAAACAGCATTTTCAAAAGGGAGTGGTACAGACAAAGGCCAGCACACAATCAGTCAGTGCAGGAGAGAGAGAGAGAGAGAGAGAGAGAGAGAGAAAGAAACCCACACTGCTAACTGACACAGCAGTGAACCTGCGCAATTACTGCCTTTGCTGTTTGAATTCATGTATCGCTGAACATCGGAGTGCATCTGGGAAAATTAACAAATAGTAAAATTCACAACTGATCTTAGAGGAAGCTGTTTGGGAGAGCTCACAGCACAGAAACAGATACGTGAATAGTTTTAAGTATAGCCTTGCTGTCAGTCTGCAGCAGTGGGTAGAGTGGGTTCTTTCTTGACTATTTGTTGTATCCAGACATGTCTCTTGATTAAACTTAAAAATATAAGCCAGAAGTATGAAGTTAGCCTGGAGAATGTTATGTAGAGGAATAAAACAATGCTATTTTCTGGGTCTAAGAGTGAAAGAAGCAAAAATGGCCTTGAGTAGAGTGATAAGCTTTTCTTATTAGATGTGGGAGTTTTGGGAGAGTTTACATGTTACTGAGGATTATATGTGCATTAAATGCCATTGGTTATGAATCCTATCAGATCGCATGGATCGGTTGGAGATACAGTCAGAGGCAATGAGCAAGGGGTTGTGATGGATGGCAGTTTTCGGAAGGGAGAAAAGTCACAGATACAGTCACATACTTGGGTTAACTCCAGGAAAGGTAAGAGAAGTAGGCAGATAGTGCAGAAGTCTTCTGCGGCTGTCCCCATTTCAAACAAGTATACTGTTTTGGAAAATGCAGGGGGTGATGGAGTCTCAGGGGAATGTGGCACACACAGCCAAGTTTCTGGTATCGAGACTGGCTCTAATGCAATGAAGGGTATGTTGGGTTCCAAGCGATCAATTGTGTTCGGGGACTCTCTAGTTTGAGGCACAGACAGACGTTTCTGTAACCAGCAGTGAAAAATCAGAATGGCGTGCTGCCTCACTGGTGCCAGGATCAAGGATGTCTCAGAGAGCATCCAGAATGTTCTCAAGGGGGAGAGGGACCAGCAGGAAGTCATTGTACACATGGGACCAACAACATAGGAAGGAAAAAGTATGAGATTCTGAAGGGAGAATAGAGGGAGTTAGGCAAGAATATAAAAGGGAGGTCCTCGAGAGTAGTAAAATCTGGATGACCCCTGGTGCTACAAGCTAGTGAGGGTAAGAATAGAAGGATATAGCAGATGAATGCATGGCTAAGGAGCTGGTGTATGGGAGAAGGATTCAGATTTTTGGATCATTGGAATCTCTTCTGGGGTAAAAGTGATCTGTACAAGAAGGACAGATTGTGCCTGAATTGGAAGGGGACTAAGGTACTGACAAGGAGATTTGCTAGAGCTGCTCGGACGATTTAAACTATTAAGGTGGGGGGGGTGTTGTGAGTGGGACCCAGGGAGATAGTGAGGAAAGAAACCAATCTGAGACTGGTACAGGTGAGAAAACAAGCGAGTCAAACAGTCAGAGACAAAGCAGAGAACAAGGTAGATCAATTATTTCAATGCAAGAGGCCTAACAGCGAAGGCAGATGAACTCAGGGCATGGTTAGGAACATGGGATTGGGATATCATAGCAATTACAAAAATGTGCCTCAGGGACAGACAGGACTGGCGGTTTAATGTTCCAGGATACAAATGCGACAGGAAGAACAGAAAGGGAGGCAAGAGAGAACGGGGAGTGGCGTTTTTGATAAGTGATAGCATTACAGCTCTACTGAGGGAGGATATTCCCAGAATTACAGCCAGGGAAGTTATTTGGGTTGAACTGAGAAATAAGAAAGGGATGAACACCTTATTGGGATTGTATTGTAGACCCCCTAATAGTCAGAGGGAAATTGAGAAACAAATTTGCAAGGAAATCGCAGTTATTTGTAAGAATAATAGGGTGGTTATGATAGGGGACTTTAACTTTCCAAACATAGACTGGCACTGCCATTGGTGTTAAGGGTTCAGATGGAGAGGAATTTCTTAAGTGTGTGCAAGAAAGTTTTCTGATTCAGTATGTGGATGTACCGACTAGAGAAAGTGCAAAACTTGACCTACTCTTGGGAAATAAGACAGTGCAGGTGACTGAGGTGTCAGTGGGGGAGCACTTTGGGGCCAGCGACCATAATTCTATCAGTTTTAAAATAGTGATAGAAAAGGATAGACCAGATCCAAACATTGAGGTTCTAAATTGGAGGAAGGATAATTTTGATGGTCTTCGGCAAGAATTTTCGAAAGCTGATTGGGCACAGATGTTCGCAGGTAAAGGGACGGCTGGGAATTGGGAAGCCTTCAGAAATTAGATCATGAGAGTCCAGAGACAGTATATTTCTGTTAGGGTGAAAGGAAAGGCTGGTAGGTATAGGGAATGCTGGATGACTAAAGGCATTGAACGTTTGGTTAAGAAAAAGAAGGAAGCAAATGTCAGGTATAAACAGGATAGATGGAGTGACTCCTTAGAAGCATATAAAGGCTTCTAAGAGGGAAATCAGGAGGGCAAAAAGAGGACATGAGATAGTTTTTGCAAATAGAGTTAAGGAGAATTCAAATGGTTTTTACAAATACATTAAAGACAAAAGGCTAACGAGGGAGAGAATAGGGCCCCTCAAAGATCAGCAAGGCAATCTTTGTATGGAGCCACAGGAGATGGGGGAGATACTAAACAAGTATTTTTCATCAGTGTTTACTATGGAAACAGACATGGAAGATATAGAATGTAGGGAAATAGATGGTGGCACATTGAAAAATGGAGAAAGTGCTGAATGTCTTGAAATGCATAAAAGTGGATAAATCCACAGGACCTGATCAGGTGAACCCTTGAATTCTGTGGGAAGCTAGAGAAGTGATTGCTGGGCCTCTTACTGAGATATTTGTATCATCGATAGTCACAGGTGAGGTGCTAGAAGACTGGAGGTTGGCTAACGTGGTGCCACTATTTAAAAAAAGTGCTAAGGACAAGCCAAGAACTATAGGCCAGTGAGCCTGATGTCAATGGTGGGCAAGTTGTTGGAGGGAATCCTGAGAGACAGGATGTACATCTATTTGGAAAGGCAAGGACTGATTAGAAATAGTCAACATGGCTTTGTGCATGGGAAATCATATCTCACAAACTTGACTGAGTTTTCTGAAGAAGTGTCAAAGAGGATTGATGAGGGCAGAGCAGTAGATATGATCTACATGGACTTCAGTAAGGCGTTTGGCAAGGTTCCCATTGGGAGACTGGTTAGCAAGGTTAGATGTCATGGAGTACAGGGAGAACTAGCCATTTTGATACAGAACTGGCTCAAAGGTAGAAGACAGACGGTGATGGTGGAGGGTTGTTTTTCAGACTGGAGGCCTGTGACCAGTGGAGTGCCACAAGGATCGGTGCTGGGTCCACTATTTTTCGTCATATATGTAAATGATTTGGATGTGAGTGTAAGAGGTATAGTCAGTAAGTTTGCAGATGACACCAAAATTGGAGGTGTAGTGGACAGTGAAGAGGGTTACTTCAGATTACAATGGGATCTTGATCAGATGGGCCAATGAGCTAAGAAGTAGCAGATGTGGTTAATTTAGATAAATGCAAGGTGCTGCATTTTGGGAAAGCAAATCTAAGTCGGACTTATACACTAAATGATAAGGGAGTTGCTGAACAAAGAGACCTTGGAGTGCAGGTTCATAGCTCCTTGAAAGTAGAGTTGAAGGCAGGTAGGATAGTGAAGGAGGTGTTTGGTATGCTTTCTTTTATTGGTCAGAGTACTGAGTACAGCAGCTGGGAGGTCATGTTGCAGCTGTACAGGACATTAGTTAGGCCACTTTTTGGAATATTGCGTGCAATTCTGGTCTCCTTCCTATCGGAAAGATGTTGTGAAACTTGAAAGGGTTCAGAAAAGATTTACAAGGATGTTGCCAGGGTTGGAGGATTTGAGCTATAGAGAGAGGCTGAACAGACTGGGGCTGTTTTCCCTGGAGCGTTGGAGGCTGAGGGGTGTCCTTATAGAGGCTTATAAGATCATGAGGGGTATGGAGATGATAAATAGACAAAGTCTTTTCCCTGGGGTGGGGGAGTCCAGAACTAGAGGGCATAGGTTTAGGGTGAAAGATATAAAAGAGACCTAAGGGACAACCTTTTCACACAGAGGGTGGTACGTGTATGAAATGAACTGCCAGAGGAAGTGGTGGAGACGAATACAATTGCAACATTTAAAAGGCATCTGGATGGGTATATGAATAGGAAGGATTTGAAGAGATATGGGCTGGGTGCTGGCAAGTGGGACTAGATTAGGTTCGGAAACCTGGTTGGCATGGACAAGTTGGACCGAAGGGTCTGTTTCTGTACTTATATCTCTATGACTCTTAGTAAGTATTCAAGATGAGAGCTGAAATAGTTTGTGATGGTAAGAACATACTGTGTTGCTCTGCTATGATTCAGTCATTCATTTTCATTCAACTTTCAGTTTTTAAAAAGTCAATTGCAATTTTTCCGTTTTTTCCTCAACTGCAGATTGTGACAATAAATTAATTTCCAAAATATATCAGTGACACTTCAGGGGAATCAATAGCTTTAAAATTGATAGAGAGAGATCTAGTGATAGTTATGTTTGATGAAGATTCCTAACTTCATAAATAGTTTCAGCCCTCACAGGGATATGGGTTTGATTTATGAGAGCTGCTGTTAGCACAGTGTGCTGGTGTAAAATGAGTCAGAAATGCATTTATATCTCTTTTAATGGAAGCACAAATTGAGGCAAATGTCACAAGGGCTGCAAACGCCCTATTACCTGTTTTTTGTAACATACAAGAGTTAGAGATCTACTCTGTGGGTTGTAGAAACAGCTCGGAGCTAAACTTGCAAGAAAACCACTTTCTTGGCCATGTTATTAAAATGGTCAATCAGTGCCAAAGCAAGTTTACTGAATGATGCTCTATAGAAATTCTTTTCTCAGCCCATTATTATGTCCATTTCACTCTTGGATCTACTCTTTTGCAAAGGTCAGAAGTTGCTTGGGAAGACCCTACAGGGAAAATTCTAGCAGTATAAATTAGATAACTTCCACAGCCCAGGATCCAACCACTAAACTGAATCAACAGAGACAAGTTCTCATAATGCAAACTGTGCAGTAACACAACCCTTTGAAATCTTATGTGGGAAGTTTCCTGACAGTACCAATTCTGCAGCAGTGTCTTAACTATCTCACTTCCTTATTCACAACAATCAATCTTTTTCCCTTTTATTTTCTTCCCACTTCAGTTGTTTGCTCAGTCAGTCCTCCTCTGTTTCTGTGTCTAGTTAATCAATCTCTGTATACAAAGCTAGACAGTGCTGATGAAGTATTCTACTAAGGACTCAAAAAGTGTGGCGCTGGAAAAGCACAGCAGGTCAGGCAGCATCCGAGGAGCAGGAGAGTTGATGGAAGGGCTTACGTCAACATTCCTGCCCCTCAATGCTGCCTGACCTGCTGTGTTTTTCCAGCGCCACACGTTTTGACTCTGATCTCCAGCATCTGCAGTCCTCCCTTTTTCCCATTCTATTAAGGAGTCAAGTTGAACTTTGTTCTCATGTTCAAGATGAATTTGGTGCAGAATTGTGATGTTTGGTAGGTTGGAGGCAATGGGGCGGGGTGAGGATTGGTCCCTGGTCTCTCACACTAACTTCAATGTAAGATTGCATTTGAAAAAGAACGAGACTAAATTGCTGTGTTTCTCTTGCCTTCCACTGATGATTTGGAGGGGGATTTTGAGAGGCCCTGTGGAAATCATTGACAGCACCCACCTTATAAATAAACCTTCTCCAGCAGAGACTCACTGCACAATGATCAATATTTTAAGCCCATCTCAAAATGAACTACAGTCAGCTAACTTATCAAGACCAGGAATAGATCCCGGGACTCTTATGGCATTGTGCTATTCCAACTGTATTCAACCATTAACCGATCAAGATCTGCTGGATGAAACCAAGAATCTGTGGAATGAGAAAAGACCAGTTGGCTTAATCTGTCCATGGATTACTACAAATTGCCCTTCCATAAATTCTATACATTTGATTGAATTACCTGAAAGAATATATTAATTTTGCCTGAATCTGAGGAAATAGTTCAAAAGCTCAACAATATCGACCTATACTTACAGTTACGTTAATAAAACATGCTAGTTCTTTTTGATGAAGAGCAGATAGATGTTGTCATAGCTCCAAAAGTAATGGTATTCCCACAGTATTAGGTTATATCAGTTAAAATGCCACACCTCTCTGAGATATGCCAGCATAGCAAGAAGTGCAATTCAAATTGCTCAATCATTCTCCTGCAAACTGGATTTGACTGAAGTGATGAAATTCTATCATGTTATTAGTACATTCTATTGATAGACACTAATTCCAATTCAGTCTCTGGAACTAATAGGTTTCAGGTTCTAGGTTTGCTGGTGTGAGATAAAAAAAAGCAATAGCAAATTAAAATATTCACCGAAGAACACATCTTATTAAATGGAATAGTGAAAGTTGGGTGGATGAGTGAAGCCAGGGACACCAGAGTTCAAAAAATGAATGCATTGAGAAACAATAGCGATGCAGTGGTAGAGTTTAGGCTGAATTTGTGACTCCCAAGCAATTACACCAATTTGAGGAATTGTCTTTCTTCCATAGGCTGTCATTCAAATACTTTGACATCACTGAATGAGAAGTCTGCTTTACACAATGCAATGTTTTAAAAGATCAATATTTTACAATTAATTTTTGTTGATTCAGTCCTTTCGTATATTTAAGACAGGTAACCTGAAGTTTGATTAATGCTGCAGAAAGTGGTTTATCATAAAAAAAATTAATCTGAATGTCCAGTAGCCCAGCTATAAACTAATTATAAATTTCTGAAAATGATATTTAAGAAGTTAAAAAAAAAACTACTTCCAGTTAGATTTTACTCCTGTTCTTTATTCCTTCATAAATTCCATGTCACTGTCAAAGCTTTTAAAAGTTTAAAAGACTATGTTACACACATACCAAGAATGAAGCTTAATTTTGAAACACTTCTCAAGGCCTGCATTAATTGTCAGAAACTCATAATGGTGATTATCTCATTCAAAGACTTGGTTATTTTATGGTAAAAGGTGTCTTAAGCACAATGTTTATAAAACTTAATACAATAGTAAAAATACTTTTATTCTTCCGTGGCTTTTGGTTGACACTGTCAATTAAGATCAAAATTCATTATTGTAGCTGTCCAAGCTGAGTTAGGTTAGTTCTGGGGAGTAAATCTTCAGCATTTTTGCTGGAGTGTTATCAGTGCCTGTAGTTTTTACAGTATCCAATGCCGACAGCTATTTCTTGATATCATGTAGAATGAATCAAGTCGGTTGAAGACTGGCACCAGTGATGTGAGCAACTTCAGAATGAAGCTCAGATGGATATCATACACCAGGTATTTTTGGCTGAAGAGTCAGCCTTATCCTTTCGCTGATGATTGAGAATGGGATGTTTGTGGAGCCTCCCCCTCTGGTTAGTAGTTTAATTGCCAACCATTTTTCACAAGTAGAATTTGTGGGAGGACTGCAAAGCTTAGCTCTGGATCCAGTGATTGTGAGATTGCTTAGCTCTATCTGCTGTACCTACTCCTGCTGTTTGATATGCAAGTAATCCTGTGTTGCAGCTTTGTCAGGTTGATATCTCATTTTTACTTAGGCCAGATGCTGCTTTTGGCAAAACTTGATTAAACTAGCATTGATACGCTTGACTTGATAATGAGCTTGAGGTGTATGTCAGGCCATGAGATTACAGACTGAAATTGAATACAAATCTACTGCTGGTACTAACTGGATTTTATTCTCACAGTGATTGTGCAATGGTCACTCTTACCAATACTTTATGGACAGAAGTATCTGTCGGTCATAGGACAAGGTCTAATTGATGTTTCCTTTTGACTTGTTCAGTCACCACATACTATAGGTCGGACTTGATGAATTCTATTGAAGGCAAAAAAACTGCTACAGATTGGTGATTCTGCTTCTTCACGATAATCTGAATGGAAAGGCTGTGGTACAACTTGACTACATGCATGCGCTTGAGACTTATCTCGAAGTAAACAACAATGTCCCAACTTCCATGGACAAAGTTGTTCATTATTTAAATGGTGGGAGGATTGCCACACATGCTTCAATGGAAGGCCACTACTTTCTATAAAGCATAATCCCCTGGATGCCAGGAAACAGTGGGGTCATGCCACCATGAACATGAGGGGTTCGCTAGCTGGGTCAGCATTTATTGCCCATCCCAAGTCCCCCTTGAGAAGATGATGGTCTCCTTAAACTGCTATAAACAATTTTGTGCAATATAACAACAATGCTCCTTAGGATGCTCTGCTCCAACACTCTGGCAAAATACTTGGACAAGAGCAGGACATTGAAGTCTGCGACCTCCTTGCTCTTCTTCATCTCATTCTAGCTTTATGTTGAGGATGTCAATTCTGCATTTACATCCACATTGTTTTCAAAGACAATAATCACTCTGAACTTGATCTCTTTTATTACTGAAGGCTTGCTCTTGCGCTGATAGTCTTCTCTGCCTTCTCTTTCCCAAGGGTTTGTTTATCTTTTGTTGGTTGTCGCTAATCATTCACACTCCTGTTCAAGTTGTACAGCAATATCTTCCCGTGTTAGTGTACATCTAAAAAGAAGAGGAACGCCTAGCAAACTCATTGCTTTCAGTCAGGTTGATATCTCATTTTTACTTAGGCCTGATGCTGTGTGACTTCAAAAGAGCTGAAAATTTAGTTTAGCAGCCACCTTTAAGGCTGTTAGGCCACTACCTATTGCTAAACTTGATATGTTCAAGCTCCATTTTGCACTCAGAGTTTGCTATGTGTTGCTCAACTGGAGATGACGTGCAGGTTTTGGTTTCTGTTTCTTTACTGAGAGAAACCAATCTGTGTTTCCATGGGCTTGCTAATGAGACTCAATTGCAGATTTTGGCTGACATTTATGAAAATTAACCATCTCTGAAAATCCCATATTGGCATGCCTCCAATTTGAACATACATTTTTCCTCTTCGCTCTTAGGTAGCTGGCATTGGATGAACAATCTCTCAGTACACTATCACAATGTGGCAAGTGCATTCTGTTTCTTACCCCACTTTCTGCTGGTAGGCTTTCCGTGTGCTCCAATAGCTCCCATACCTGTGTGCTGTGGTACAATGCAGACATCAAGCACTTTGGCAAGGATGGTGTTGTGCTTCTTGTGTGTGTCTAGAGCTGCACTCATTCAGGCATGTGAAGAGCATTCCATTATAGCCCTGTCTTGTGACTTGCAGATGATAGAGGCATTTACAATTGTCAAGCACTTACTGTTCAATTAAGTCATTCTACAGCTTTCTACAGTATATTTCTTGCTGTGGATTGTATTTTTCTCTCATTCACAATGAGTACTATGCACGCTACCTCCAGAAATTCAGTGGCCCATTCAGAGTCAACCACTTTGAAGTGGGTCAGTATTAGGGTGGCACATGGGCTCAGTGGTTAGCACTGCTGCCTCACAGCGCCAGGGACCCGGGTTCGATCGCCACCTCAGGTGACTGTCTGTGTGGAGTCTGCATGTTCTCTGTGTGGGTTTCCTCCGGGTGCTCAGTTCCCTCCCACCATCTAAAGATGTGCAGGTCAGGTGAAATGGCCAAGCTAAATTGCCCATAGTGTTAGGTGCATTGGTCAGGGGTAAATATAGGGTAGGAAGTGGGTCTGGGTGGGTTACTCTTGAGAGGGTCAGTGTCAACTTGTTGGGCTGAAGGGCCTGTTTCGATACTGTAGGGAACTTAATCTATTCAAATATAGGACAGAACAGGTAAAAATGGCAGATTTGTTTCCCTATGTGGTATTAGTGAACTAGATGGTTTATGACAACAAAAGGTGATAGTCCTATGTGCACCATTACTGGAACTGGCTTCCAATGACTAATTTTAATTATTAATTGAATAGATTAATTATTTGAATGTAAATTTCACAGGCCTCTGTAGTGGGATTTGACTCTGCATTCATAGAACCTCTGGCAGAGCCTTTGGATTGCCAATGTTACACTGTCTCCAGAAGCCTGAGATTGTGCTTTTGTGTTTAAAGTTCTGTGATCTTTTGCACTGTTTAGTACAATATCAGGGGAATTTCATTGCATAACTGGCACAATTGAGCTGTGCCTCCTCACCCTGAGCTGTTAAACTTTTAAATTCCATTTTAAAATGGAATTACAAGTAGAACATACAGAAATTAGAATTAAATAAATCATATATGAGACTGAACTATGAAGTATTTGATCTATTTTTGATGTCTTATTGAAGTATTGCTTTGGTGAAAAGCTGCAAACAATTATTAAATATTGATATGCTTACTGTCAAATGTTTTCAAGCAAAAGAATAGATTATATTTTAGATTTTCATTAGAAAATAAAACCTTGATTATTTATATCTGATGATCAGACATCAACCTCAAACGTTATCTCTTTGCTATTCTCCACAGCAGGACTGAATTTTATTTCTAGACTATTTTGGAAAAGCAGTTTCACCTCAGTGTCATCTTCACATTAAACTTTTGTTTTAATCGATGATTTCCAGAGAAATTGAGGATGTATCTATGGAAGAAGGAGGTTTTAGAGGTTTTGGTAATATGAAGTGCACAACTCATACAATATATGAATTATTTAAGAGATGTTTAATCAAAAAGACATTTATGTCAATTTTCCTTTTGGAAAATATGTCTTTTATTGTAACTTTATTCTGGCTGTTCAATTCTGAGACTAATTTAATGAAAATACACAATAAATCTGATTTTACTTACCATTTATTGACATTGTAAATGAAAATTAATTATCCAATTATTGTTCATCTGAAGCAAGATATAAGTAACATGAAAATATCAATTTTAAGTCTCTGGCTCTTTGAATGTCTGTGACGGCAGGATTTTCATGTTTGGCATGACTTTGTTACTACATATAAGAGCAAATGATGAACATAATCTGACATCAACCAATTGAAGGTTGAGCTTTCCATAGCGTTTTGCAAACTTTAAGGCGGGAACCCGAGCAAAGGTTGATTCCCATAAGTAACAGAATCTGTGATAATAATGCTGCTGTGCATGCAAACAAAATGCTTACCGGGGTAAAAATAGGCCTGCACCCATTTCCAGGCATGCAGCAGACCTGAATTATGCTCTGGCCATGTCTGTTCTTATTGAAGCACACAGCTTGCTGTCTCCTAATTTTCATTATTAACAGCATTCCGTCAGACATGGCCTATGCTACTGGCTCTCAAAATGCTCACATAGGGGCCTGGCAGAGAGAATGCAGTTGAGCAAGCACAATGAAATACTTGAACCATTGAAAGACCCACAATTCAGCCTCTTGTCACTGTCAAAGTCTATGAAGGGGTTCAGCTCTAATGTAGCTGAGAGCTTTGCATAGATCTTGGAGCTCCTGTTTTTTAGTGTGCAAGGGTTGCTTCTGTGATACTTAGAATCATAGAGATATACAGCACGGAAACAGATCCTTCAGTCCAACTTATCCATGCCGACCAGATTTCCTACCTAATCTAGCCCCATTTGCCAGCACTTGGCCCATATCCCTCTAAACTCTTCCTATTCATATATACCCTGTACCCATCCAGATGCCTTTTAAATGCTGTAATTATACCAGTCTCCACCACTTCCTCTGGCAGGTCATTTCATACACATACCACCCTCTGTAAAAAGTTGCCCCTTAGGTCCCTTTTATATCTTTCCTGTCTCACCCTAAATCTATGCTCCCTAGTTTTGGACTATCTTCCATATACAAACTCATCTTTTCCTAACTACCATCAGTTCTGAGGAAGGGTCACTCAACCCGAAACATTAACTCTGATTTCTCACCACAGATTCTGCCAGACCAGCTGACCTTTTCATGCATTTTCTAATTTTGTTCTTGATGGTTATGATTTATTCAATAGTTATCATGGGTAAGATATAAGAAACTGAAAATGTGTTGCTGGAAAAGTGCAGCAGGTTAGGCAGCATCCAAGGAGCAGGAGAATCGACGTTTCGGGCATAAGCCCTTCTTCAGGAATGGCTTATGCCCGAAACATCGATTCTCCTGCTCCTTGGATGCTGCCTGACCTGTTGTGCTTTTCCAGTAACACATTTTCAGTTCTGATCTCCAGTATCTGCAGTCCTCACTTTCTCCTCTAAGATATAAAAAGTGAAGCTTACTCAACTGGCTAACTGTTCAACTAATCTCTGATTCACAACTGATTTCCCCTACCTATTCCCCATCCCTGATGCCCTTATAGGCATCTCACACTTGCCTATCCCGACCTGACCATCGTCCCCAGCATCTACTTCCTTTGAACTGACCTGATTCAACTTCAACTTCCAGCGTTTACTACTGGTGCCCTGAACTATCATCCCCAAATGTACTTCCTTGGAACTCCCTGACCTCAGACTACCTACCAACCTCTCCAAAATAACAGGCATATTGTCCACCCAATCCACCCCCACACCCCCGCCCTCCCACCCCAGATGTGGTATCTGACCCAACTCCTATCAACAATACTTTTCCCAAATTCATCCACTCGCCTACTATCCTACCAACCTACCACCCTACCCTCCTACCTCACCCACTCACACTGATTCACTAGATATTATTAAATAACATTGAAGGTTCAAACAAACTGTCAAAATAAGTTGTTCTTCATGTTCCATATGAGGTGCCTTCTGGATATTTGGTGGCAATGACAGTGTCATGTGTCATGGGAACACTGTTGAAGACACAGTTGTCCTCACCAAACATGGAAGTACAATCCAGCATGTATTGCAGGGCTCCTCTGGTGGATATAGCTGTGCTTCAGCACATTGATTATCTGCACCATGATGTTCCATAACTTTCATTGCATGCACAATGCCCTTGTGTGGCCTGTTGCAGAGGGAATTCTCTGGACAACTATTGAGTAGGTATCCCTAGTTTCGTAGAAGATTCTTATGATTCTTTGTGGTGGCTCAAAGATAACATTTAGATTAAATTCCCTATGGTATGGAAACGCCCTTCAGCCCAACAAGTCCACACTGATCCTCTGAAGAGTAACCCACCCAGACCCATTCCCCTACATTTACCCCGACTAATGCACCTAACACTATTGACAATTTTGGATGGCTAATTCACTTAACCTGCACATCTTTGGATTGTGGGAGGAAACTGGAGCACCTGGAGGAAACCCGCGCAGACAGTCGCCCAAGGTGGGAATCGAACCTGGGTCACTGGCACTGCAAGGCAGCAGTGTTAACCAGTGAGCCACCATGCCGCCCAACATGGAAGGCATATGGTCCCAGGATAAAGTAATTTTGCTTGGAGTCTGGAGAACAAACTTCCCAGGAGCTGAAAAACCACGCCATGTTCTTCGTGACCTGCAATACATTATCAATGATGATGAGCACCTCACCAAGACCTTTCCCATTCCTCCACTGCTTGCCTTTAAACAACCGCCAAATCTCAAACAAACCATTGTTTGTAGCAAGCTGCCTGGCTCTCAGGACAACTCCATACAACCCTGTCATGGGACCACCATTACATGTGGGACACCTCCCACCTTGTACATGGCAGGTACTCATGTGACTCAGCCAATGTTGTCTATCTTATATGTTGCAGGCAAGGATGCCCTGAGGCATGGTACATTGGGGAAACCGAGCAAAGGCTACGACAACGGATGAATGGGCACCGTACAACAATCAACAGACAGGAGTGCTCCCTCCCAGTTGGGGAAACACTTCAGTGGTTCAGTACATTCAGCCTCGGACCTTTGGGTGACCATCCTCCAAGGTGGACTTCGGGACAGGCAGCAGCGAAAAGTGGCCAAGCGTAGGCTGATAGCTAAGTTCAGTACCCATAGGGAGGGCCTCAACTGGGACCTTGGGTTCATGTCACATTACAGGTGATCACCATTGCACTGTACACACACACACAGCCACTCCTACACAGACACTCCTTCACACACACACACGTACACACACACACACACGGACACATATACACAGACACACACACACACTCTTACTGACACACACATTCCTACACCCACACAGGCATCCTCTCAGAGACTTAGACCACTCTACACTCATGAACACACATATACACTCTCTCTCACAGACAGTCACAACCCCCACCCCAGACATGCACGCATATATTTTGTGGGGTGAATTTGTACTTGCAGAGTTACATTGTACTTTGCTCAAAAACTGCATGAATTCATGTAAAACTCTGTTTTCTCACTTTTTAGATTAGAATCAATCTAAACATCATGGCATAGACAGAGAACACAGGGGGCTAACACCTTCAACATATTGTCTAGCTAATGCCCATTATTACAGCTAACCTGAGAATGCAATTTTTTAAAAAAGCTTTTGTGATTTACACATGAAAGAAGTGAAACTATCAAGGTATTCGAACAGATGAAAGACTCAACAGACAATTAAGGTATTTTTCAATGTATAATTTCAGTTACATCACGCTGTAAATTTTTGCTATAAATTCTGTGCCATAGAATTGTGTCCTCCACAATCACCTGATGAAGGAGCGGCGCTCCGAAAGCTAGTGCTTCCAATTAAACCTGTTGGACTATAACCTTGTGTTCTGTGATTTTTAACTTTGGAGGACAAACATTCACCTAAATAATCTTAGAATAGTTACGCACAGAAGATGGCTAATTGTTTACAGCAACAAGCTGTTTCTCTGTAAGAACAACTCAGTGTGATCCCACTCTCTTATTCTTTCCTGAAACTTTGCAATGCTCTACTCTTCTGGTGCTTATCTGATTGAATGCCCAGATGGTATCTGTTTCCAATAGCATATTCCAGATCCTAACACTGTTGTTGTAAAATTGTTTTTCCTCATGTCACCACGTATGGTTGAACACTGACTGCACATTAACAGAATGATAGCCCCTCCTGTTTATTCAGGTATGATTATTGAGGATTTTGATAACGCCAATTTTATAGGGAAGATAGATTGCGCCTTTGCAAATGAGTCCTTGATAATGTTAGCATAAGAGGTCAGGAGCGAGGCAGTCAGAAAATGAATGGAAAGTTTAATGAGCAAGAAGAGCTCAGGAAACATTTGGACAGCTAAAACTGTGGAGTTCAGGTTACAGTGATTTGGATATTCATCAGAGAGAACAGAGAATGGAATGGAAACGCAATAACACCTCAATAAACGCAAGTCATGAACTCCTCAAATTTGGTGTTAGAAGTAATGATGTGGGATGAGGAAGAAGGAATTAGTTGTACAAAAGAGAAACTTATTCTTGTTTTCAGAATGATCTGAAATAGTAATCAGTTTTGGTTGAGGAAACTAAAGTTGAAAAGTGAAGATATGCTAACCTGAACTTGGCAATTGGCGCATTTAGTTAGGCTTTATCTTATATCATTATGGCTTGTGGTTCCTGTACCACGAAAGCAGTACAGTTGAAGGAAGGTAATTTTAGGGAGGGAGATCTTTGTTTTTTTTAGATTTAGGTCATCAAAGACAGGTGCTAGGGTGCAGTTACGGATATTGACTGAAGAGAGGTCATGAATAGTGAAAGTTTGAAGATAACTATTCTGGGAATGTGTCACTTCAACATGTGAGTATGTTTTGTCCATAGGTGGATGATGAGGGAAGGAAAATTGAATATATTCTGTCAGAAAAATGGAGACATGATCACGGGTGAAATTCATGAGGTATTTTGAGAGACTAGCGAAATCGGCAACAAACGTCTTAGAGAAGAAATAGAAAAGAGAAAACAAAGAGGAGTTTAAATGTTTTCGATCATGTAACATTTTCACTTTTAGAAGGGTCAATTTGCAGGAGACACAGATCGACAAAAAAAATTGTTGAGACATCATAAGGATAAAGATAATTATGTGATGAGTAATTATGAGCTGGATTACAAAAGATAGCAGAAGCAGATGAAGTGTCAATTCATGAGAATTAGACAACGATGGAATATTGAGAAAGGAAAGGAAGGGAAACAATTTGCAATCTTTTTATGGTGCATATACAATGAACTAGATTTAGTCTTAAGTCCTAAATCTAAGACCCAGATCCTAAATCTTCTGGATTACATCATTTTAAAATTCAATGACATAGCTTGTCAGTGATTTAGATCATGGTGCAGTGTCACTGAAACAGCCAGGGATGTGGAGGGGATATGGATTGAAGAGTTTATTTGAATGATAATATTCGAGGAACATATTTGGGGAATGATTTCAAAAGGAGAAATCATTCTGCTGAATTAGAATGGTGTGTATCTTGGTTCCAGAGCTAAGTCCTGATACTCAAACTGCATTCTGCTACTTTGAGTCAAAGGCCACATTTTAGCTGTGAGCCAAGACTTTGAATATTGATCAGAGGTAGACTTCTTTCTAAAGCTCACTTTAATGCCAAAGCATGTTCCATTGGAGCTACTGTATCGTCATTGGCAGTCAAGCTGATTTTTCCATCTTTCTTTTCCGGTATATAGCTCTATCTGCATATTGAGTGAAATTGGCCAAATCAATGTACAGTGTAATCTGCCTGGCTCAGAATAATACCAAACAATATGTCCATTAAATAAAGTCAGTTGGCAAGCACTACAAAGAGGTTTACTTAATTCACTTCATTAGAAGGTCAAAAGTGGAGATGTTCAGTCACATTTGCAACTCCTCGGAGGTGAAGCTGTCCATGACCAAATGAAGTAAGATCTGAACAATATCCAAGTTTGGACTGATAAGTGTTCAGTAGCATTCACGCCACAAAAGTGTCAGACAATGACCATCTCCAACAAGAGAGAATCTAACTATTGCTGCTTGACATTCAATGGCGTTAACATAATTGAATCTCCCACTATCAACATCCCGGAGGTTAATAATCACCAAAAACAGAACTTAACTAAGCCACATAAATACTATGGCTACAACAGCAGATAAGAGGATGGAAATCTGCAGCAAGCAAATCACTCTTGTCTCCACAAACCCATACTACGGTCTGCCAGGTACAAGTTTGATAGAATCCTCTACACTTGGTGGGAATTAACTATAACTCCAACAAAACTCCAGAAGCTTGGCACCATCCAAGACAAAGCAGCCTGCTTGTTTAGCATGTAATCTAATAGCTTTCACATTCACTCACCTCACTACCAATGCACAGCAATAACAGTGTGTACCATCTTCAAAGTTCACTACAACTATTTATCAAGTTTCCATATGCAGCTCCTTCTAAATCAGTGACCGCTTTCACCTAGAAATACAAGGGTAGCAGATATATGGGAACATCAGCCCCTGCACGTTCTGTTTCCAAGCAAACTCACCAACCTGACTTGGTACTTTATCACAATTCCTTCCTTGTCCTGCATCACAGCTTTGTGGTGTTCCGACACCTTAATGACTTCATTGGTTCAAAAAGATAGCTCACAACTACCTTTTCAAGGGCAATAAGGGATGGGAAAGAAATGCCTGCTCAGCCAGTGAAAATCACATCCTGTGATTGAATAAAATAAAAGGCGAGGGTGAACTTCGAATGTTAAATCAATGTAAGCTTACCATAGAATAACAGATTGATGTAGCGGAGAAGGAGGATTTCTGGTCAAGAGTGTGGTGCTGGAAAAGCACAGCAGGTCAGGCAGCATCTGAGAAGCAGGAAAATCTACATTACGGGCAAAACCCCTTCCTGATGAACGGCTTTTGCCTTAAACATCGATTTTCCTGCTCCTTGGATGCTGCCTGACCTGCTGTGCTTTTCTAGTACCACACTCTCGAGTCTGATCTCCAGCATTTACCGTCCTTATTTTTGCCAAGGAGGATTTCCAGCCCATTGTCCTTGTGCTGGCTCTTTGAAAGCTTTTCCCAGAGTACTTCAGGAAGTGGCCCCCGAAATAGTGGGTGCAATGGTGGTCATCTTTCAAGATTCTTTAGACTCTGGAACAGTTCCTACAGATTAGAGGATAGCAAATGGGACCCAGTATTTAAAAAAGGACAGAGAGAAAGTGGGTATTCATAGACAAGTGAGCTTAACGTCAATAGCGGGGAAGATGCTAGACTTATTATCAAGGATTTTTGTAGCAGACCACTTAGAGTCATAGAGTCATAGAGATGTACAGCATGGAAATAGACCCTTCAGGTTAACTATTACTAATTCCATAAGGGTATTAGTAATAACATTAGCAAATTTGCTGATGATACTAAGCTGGGTGGCAGGGTGAAATGTGAGGAGGATGTTAGGAGATTACAGGGTGACCTGGACAGGTTAGGTGAGTGGTCAGATGCATGGCAGATGCAGTTTAATGTGGATAAATGTATGGTTATCCACTTTGGTGGCAAGAACAGGAAGGCAGATTACTACCTCAATGGAATCAATTTAGGTAAAGGGGCAGTACAAAGAGATCTAGGTGTTCTGTACACCAGTCAATGAAGGTAAGCATGCAGGTACAGCAGGTAGTGAAGAAGGCTAATAGCATGCTGGCCTTCATAACAAGAGGGATTGAGTATAGAATCAAAGGGGTTCTTCTGCAGCTGTAGAGGGCCCTGGTGAGACCACACCTGGAGTACTGTGTGCAATTCTGGTCTCCAAATTTGAGGAAAGACATTCTGGCTATTGAGGGAGTGCAGCGTAGGTTCACGAGGTCAATTTCTGGAATGGCAGGACTACCTTACGCTGGAGAGACTGGGCTTGTATACCCTTGAGTTTAGAAGACTGAGAGGGGATCTGATTGAGACATATAAGATTATTAAAGGATTGGACACTCTGGAGGCTGGAAACATGTTTCCGCTGATGGGTGAGTGCCAAACCAAAGGACACAGCTTAAAAATACGGGGTAGACCATTTAGGACAGAGATGAGGAGAAACTTCTTCACCCAGGGAGTGGTGGCTGTGTGGAATGCTTTGCCCCAGAGGGCAGTGGATGCCCAATCTCTGGATTCCTTTAAGAAAAGGTTGGATAGAGCTCTCAAGGATAATGGAATCAAGGGTTATGGAGATAAGGCAGGAACAGGATACTGATTAAGGATGATCAGCCATGATCATATTGAAAGGTGGTGCAGGCTCGAAGGGTAAAATGGCCTACTCCTGCATCTATTGTCTATTGTCTATAACTTGTCCATGCTGACCAGATACCCTAACCCAATCTAGTCCCACCTGCCAGCATCTCGCACATATCGCTCCAAACCCTTCCTATTTATATACCCATCCAGATGCCTTTTAAATGTTGCAATTGTACCAGTCTCCACCACTTCCTCTGGCAGTTCATTCCATACATGTACCACCTTCTGAGTGAAAAAGTTGCCCCTTGGGTCTCTTTTATATCCTTCCCCTCTCCCCTTAAACCTATGTCCTCCAGTTCTGGACTCCCCCATCCCAGGGAAAAGGACTTTGTCAATGTATCCCATCCATGATTTTATAAGGTCATTCCACAGCCTCCGATGCTCCAGGGAAAACAGCCCTAGCCTATTCAACCTCCCCCTATAGCTAAAATCCTCCAACCCTGGCAATACCCTTGTAAGACTTTTCTGAACCCTTTCAAATTTCACAACATCTTTCCAATAGGAAGGAGACCAGAATTGCACACAATACTCCAACAGTGGCCTAACTAATGTCCTGGGCAGCCACAACATGACCTTCTAACTCTTGTACTTAATACTCTGACCAATAAAGAAAAGCATACCAAACGCCTTTTTATCCTATCCTATCTACCTGCGACTCCACTTTCAAGGAGCTATGAACCTGCTCTCCAAGGTCTCATTGTTCAGCAACACTCCCTAGGACCTTACCATTAAGTGTATAAGCCCTGCTAAGATTTGCTTTCCCAAAATGCAGCACCTCGCATTTATGTAAATCAAACTCCATATGCCATTCCTCAGCCCATTCGCCCATCTGATCAAGATCCCATTGTAACCTGAGGTAACCTTCTTTGCTGTCCACTACACCTCCAATTTTGGAGTCATTTGCAAACTTACTAACTATACCACATTTTCTCACATCCAAATCATTTATATAAATGATGAAAAGTAGTGGACCCAGCACTGATCCTTGTGGCACTCCACTGGTCACAGGCCTCCAGTCTGAAAAACAACCCTTTACCACCAAGCTCTGTCTTCTACCTTTGAGCCAGTTCTGTATTCAAATGGCAAGTTCTTCCTGTATTCCATGAGATCTAACCTTGCTAACCAGTGTCCATGGGGAACCCATTTTGGGAAAGCCTTACTGAAGTCCATATAGATCACATCTACTGCTCTGCCCTCATCAATCCTCTTTGTTACTTCTTTACAAAAGTCAATCAAGTTTGTGAGACATCATTTCCTACACATAAAGCCACGTTGACTATCCCTAATCAGCCTTTGCCTTTCCAAATATATGTACACCCTGTCCCACAGGATTCCCTCCAACAACTTGCCCACCACCGACGTCAGGCTCACTGGTCTATAATTCCCTGGCTTGTCCTTATCATCTTTCTTAAACAGTGACACCACATAAAGACTGGAGGTTGGCTAATCTGTGACTATCGATGATACAAATATCTCAGTAAGAAGCCCAGCAATCACTTCCCTAGCTTCCCACAGAGTTCTAGGGTACACCTGATCAGGCCCTGGGAATTTATCCACTTTTAAGCTTTTGAAGAAATCCAGCAGTTCCTCTTCTGTGTTTATGGTCATTTTTCAAGATGTCGCTATCTATTTTCCTACATTCTATATCTTCCACATCCTTTTCTACAGTAAATACTGATGCAAAATATTCATTTAGTATCTACCCCATCTCCTGTGGCTCCACACAAAGTCTGCCTTGCTGATCTTTGTGGCACCCTATTCTCTCCCTAGTTACCCTTTTGTCTTTAATGTACTTGTGAAAATCCAATCCTTTAATAATCTCCTTAACTCTATTTGCAAAAGATCTCTCATGTCCCCTTTATGCCCTCCTGATTTCTCTCAAGTATACCCCTACTGCCTTTATACTCATCTAAGGATTCATTTGATTTATCCTGTCTCTACCTGACATATGCTTCCTTCTTTTTCTTAACCAAGCCCTCAATTTCTTTAGTCATCCAGCATTCCCTACATCTACCTGCCTTTCTTTTCACCCTAATAGGAATACACTTTCTGTGGTCTCTTGTTACCTCATTTCTGAAGGCTTCCCATTTTCCAGCCATCCCTTTACCTGCGAACATCTGCGCCCAATCAGCTTTAGAAAGTTCTTGCCTCATACCATCAAAATTGGCCTCCTTCCAATTTAGAACTTCAACTTTTAGATCTGCTCTATCCTTTTCCATCACTATTTAAAAACTAATAGAACTGGTCACTTAGAAAATAGTGGAAGAATAGACTCAGTCAGCATGGACTTATAAATGATTTGGAGACGCCTGTGTTGGACTGGGGTGTACATGGTTAAAAATCCCACAACACCAGGTTATAGTCCAGCAGGTTTTTTTGGAAGCACTAGCTTTTGGAGCACTGCTCCTTCATCAGGTGGTTGTGGAGTATAAGATACCTAAGATGTAGAATTTATAGCAAAAGTTTACAATGTGATGGAACTGAAATTATATATTGAAAAAGACCAGAATTGTTTGTTCAGTCTCTCATCTTCTGGAATGACCATGTTGGTTTCAGTTCTTTCATATGTCAATCACAGAACTCTTAAAAGTTGTATTCTCAAGTGAACTTTAACAATTGGTGTCATGCATTTAAGGTGTGGGCTGTCCTGTGAGAGACTGTCTGTGTCACAATGGTCAGACTAATTCTAATCTAAAAAATGGATTTACAAAATTTTACGTGGATTCTTGCAGTTTTTGAGCAAAGTAAAATGTAATTCTCTAAGTACAAATTCACCCCACAAACGTATATGTGTAAGTGTGCATGTGGGTGTGTGTGTGTTGGGGGAGGGAGGTGCGGGGGAAACAGGTGAGTGCCTGTGAGAGAGTATGTGTATGTGTGTGACTATAAAGGGGTATAAATCTGTGAGAGGGTGCATGTGGGAGTGTGTGTGTATGAGCGTGTGATGGAGGGTTTGTGTGAGTGTATGGGTCTATAGGAGAGTGTGTCTGTAGAAGTGTGTGTGTGTAGGCGTATCTGTGTGTCTGTGTCTGTATGTGTGCATCATCTGTGAGTGTGCATAGTACAATGGGGTCACCTGTAGTGTGACATGAACTCAAGGTCCTGGTCAAGGCCTTCCCCAAGGGTACCAAACTTAGCTATTAGCCTCTGCTCAGCCACTTTTCGTTGTTGCTTGTCCTGAAGTCCGCCTTGGATGATGGACACCCAAAGGTCTGAGGTCAAATATCCTGGACCGCTGAAGTGTTCTCCAACTAGGAGGGAACACTCCTGTCTGTTGATTGTTCTGTGGTGTCCATTCATCCATTTCCAAAGCTTCTGCTTGGTCTTGCCAATGTATGATGCCTCAGGGCATCCTTGCCTGCAGCATATGAGGTAGACAATGTTGGCTGAGTCGCATGAGTACCTGCCATGTACATGGTGGGAGTTGTCCCCACATGTCATGGTGGTATTCATGTCGACACTCTGACACGTCTTGCAGCATCCACTGTGACAAGGTTGTAAGATGGTGTACTGAAAGCTGGGCAGTTTGCTCTGAACAATGATCTGTTTGAGGTTTGGAGGTTGTTTAAAGGTGAGAAGTGGAGGTATGGGGAAGATCTTGGCTAAGTGCTCATCCTCATTGATAATGTGTTGCAGGCTGCGAAGAACATGGCGTAGTGTTTTGGCTCCTGGGAAGTACTGGACAATGAAGGGTACCCTGTCAGTTGCAGTTCGTGTCTGTTTCCTGAGGAGGTCATTATGGTTTCTCACCGTGGCACGTCGGAACTGGTGGTCAATGAGTTGAGCATCGTACCCCATTCTTATAAGGGCATCCGTGAACACTTCCAGGTGCCTGTCACTTGCCTCCTCATCTGAACAGATCCTGTATATGCGTAGGGCTTGTCCATATGGATGGCTGTTTTAATATGTTTCAGGTGGAAGCTGGTGAAGTGTAGCATCATTAGGTTATCTGTGGGTTTGCGGTAGAGTAAGGTGCTGAGGTGCCCATCCTTGATGGAATTGCATGTGTCCAAGAATGAGACAGATAGTAGAGAGTGGTCCATAGTGAGTATGGTGGTGGGATGAAACTCGTTGATGTCACTGTGTAGTTGTTTCAGTGACTCCTCACCATGGGTCCAGGGGAAGAAAATGTCTTCAATGTACCTGGTGTCCAGTGTTGCTTGGAGGCCCTGCGTAGAAACCTGTGCATGAAAATGTTGGCATTTTGGGGTGCACATTTGGTCCCCATGGCTGTTCCGCGTGTCTGGTTGAAGAACTGGTTGTCAAAGGGGAAAATGTTGTGGTCAAGGATAACACAGTTATGTTGTAGGATGGTGCTCAGAGATTTGCAGTTGTTGCTGTTGAGTACTGAGGCTGTTGGTATAGAGTGCTGAAACAGCCATTGTGACAAGGAATGTTCCCGGTTCGACTGGTCCATTATAGTCCAACAGTTTATTTGAAATCGCGAGCTTTTGTCACCTGACAAAGGAATGGTGCTCCGAAAGCTTTTTATTGCAAATAAACCTGTTGACTACAACCTGGCATTGTGTGATTTCTGATTCTCAACTCTGAAATCAACCAATGAAACTGCTCTCTAGTGTCAATACATCCTTTCTCAAGTAAGGAGACCAAAGCTGTAGACAGCAATCCAGGTGTGGCCTCACCTGCATAACCTCCCTGTTATTAAACTCCATCCATCTAGCAATGAAGGACAATGTTCCATTTGCAACATTAGGACTTCAGATCCTAATTCAAGGTTCTCTTAAGGTTAATGTGCAGGTGCAGCTGGCAGTTAGGAAGGGAAATGCAATGTTAGCATTCATTTCAAGAGGACTAGACTACAAGAGCAGAGGTGTACTGCTGAAACTGTATAAAGTTCTGGTTCAGATGGTATCTGGAATATTGTGAGCAGTTTTGAACCTCGTATCTAAGGAAGGAAGCACTGACATTGGAGTCGGTCCAGAGGAGATTTATAAGAGTGATCCCAGGGATGAAAGGCTTGTCAGACGAGGAACAGGTGAGGACTCTGGCTTTATATTTAGTGAAGTTTAAAAGGATGAGAGGAAATCACATTCAAACTTGCCGAGTGTGGAGAGGCCTGGAAAGAATGGTCATACCGAAGATATTTCCACTAGTAGGAGACTAGCACCTGAGGGCACACCCTCCAAGTGAAGGCTTAATCCTTTAGAACTGAAATGAGAAAGAATGTCTTCAGCCAGAGGCTGGTGAATCTGTGGAATTCATTACCACAGAAGGCAGTGGTGACCAAGCCATTGAATACATATAAGACAGAGACAGATAGGTTCTAAATTAGTAAGGGGATTAAAGATTATGAGGAGAAGCCAGGAGAATTGGGTTGAGAAACATATCAGCCATGATCAAAGTGTGGAGCAGACTCAGTAAGCCAGATTTGGCTTCAATATCTTATGGACTTACAATTTCAACTATGCAATCATGGGAAGTTGCTATTTAATACACAACTATTTCAACAGCAAACTCTAGTAAAATTGTTGAAATGAATGCATTCAGCATCAGAATCCTTTCTGTCACTGAAACCATTCAAACTTCATTTATCGTATTTCTGTTGTCATCAAAAATGCCTCACCAGCAGTCATCTATCCCTATATCTCTAGGACTAACAAATTTGAATTTCACCTGATGAACTGCTTTCACATTAATACTGTAGAAAGGAACAAATACTAATGTGTTTAACACATTTCATAACATCAACAAGAACCAAAGTGATTTTATTTGCAATGATTTTTTTTGTGATGTGCTATGCCAGTTGTTAGCTTTTAAAGGTGTAACAATGGAGCTGATTTTAAAGTGATAGCTGAATGTGTCAATGTTGCAAAGTGTAAATGATGACATAAAGTCAATAGTAACCTCTCCATTATTGATGCTGTTCAGCCAGTAGCATGGAGACTGCCAGAAATAAAGACAATTTGTAACACAAAACGCAAGTGCTACAGATATGATTGTGTTTTTTAAAAAATGTGTACGTTTGTGTTTCTTTGTTAATCTATGAACAAGACAATAGAATTAATATGCACAACTTCATTCTTTGAACTTATACTTCCACCTACAGTTTTAAAAATAATCTCTGTCAGTTTTAGATAAAGCAAAACTAATCTATTTATCTCTCTCACATGTTGGAAAATGGATAGAAAACAGTGGTCAGATGGATGAGTGAGATAAACCTGAAGAAGGAAGTTTGTCAGTGTAGGCATTAGGATCTATATTCACTGACAATTTGAAACCTCAGGGCACTGAGATATAACCTTGGTTGTTACTCATTGACCATAACTCAGCAAAGTCTCAAAGGGACTGCTGCCAGACGACCTGTAATAAGGGTGATGCACACAGTTCATCATTGAGAATGTGGATCCTTGTCCTTTTTCAAAAGATGCATTGGTGAGAAGTAGTTTTTAAAATTACAGTTAAATATGAAAAATGCCAATGGACAAGTAAGACAAAAAGGAATAATTTGTATTTGTCAAACATCCTTTGCAATGTAAGGATGTTTAAAAGTTTACTTCTCAAAGGTTGTCACACTTTGCAATTTACAATACAATTTACATTTCCCCGAACTGGTCTGTATCAATGTTTATGCTGCACATAAGCCTCCTTCCACTTCACTTTATCCCATTCTATCAGCACATCATTCTATTCTGTCCTCCTTCATATACTTAACAATTCCACCTTAAATGCATTTCGAGTCATAGAGTCATAGAAATGTACAGTGTGGAAATAGACCCTTCCATGCCAACCAGATAACACGTTAGTCAACCTCCAGTCTTCTGGCACCTCACCTGTGACTATTGATGATACAAATATCACAGCAAGGGGCCCAGCAATGACTTCCCTAGCTTCCCACAGATGTGCTGTTCAGATCAACCAACCAAGTAGCAATAAGTTTCACATACTTAATTCTTTGGGGGTAAAAATATTTCTGTGGAAGTCTACATTAGGTTGATTAGTGACCACTTCAAAGTTGATTATCTTCTATTTTTGGACTCAAATACAAATGAAAACATCCTCTCTCTAACAGCATTGTCAAACCTTCTCACAGTTTTAAACATTCTATCAGTACACCCTTGAATCTCCTCTCTTCTGAAGATGTCAAGAAACAAAATAAACATAATAATATTGTAACGTAAAAGGAGAGGAGGGATAAAGAAAGATTGAACAAGTTATAGCAAGTTCATGCAGTTTTTATGTAACCGTAGAATAATTTCCAACTTAAAGTTGTAAGAGTGAAAACCTCAATTTCTTTACAGTCCGGCTAGCTCATTTATTATTTAAATAGTTTTTTAAAAATCTTAATCATTAATTCATAAATGGGATTGAGAACAAACAAGTGGAAATCAATTTCAATCAAGCATGCTACATACACAGACCTCTGAGGTGATATAATCATATACTCCTTTTAGGTCTCACTTACCAACAGAAAAAATAATCATGAAACGTTATTCACAAAGGAACATAAAAGCTTACTTCTTAAAACGATTTACCTTAACCAAATATTTTTCAACTCAGGGAATGAAAATTTAAGCTTTTTTATACTGTCTTGTCTCCCCTGAATCATCCAGTTCAGTCTCAGAAGAGGAAATCTCCAATGAGTACCTTTGTGTGCTTCCAAAATTGTTTGAGAAATAATTACCACAGATATCAGAATTGCACACTCACTGAGAAGGAACTTTATAACCTGGAGACACCTTCCTTCAGAAGCAATTATTAACTACAATGTGGTGACTTTTAAATTTAATGAGTCAAGACATTTGTTGAAAAAGTATGCAAACAGGTCACAATAAGAAGGATAAAAGATCATTCTAATATAGGACAGTGTTATGTTTCCCAGACATAAACAATGAATTGTTCAGTTACCGTTCTTATTTAAACAAATGGGTTTGCTTTCTGATATGTGTTGAGGTGTCACAAAAGATAATGTATCAAAATTCCCTGGCATCTCTTCACATCTTCAATAAGAAATTGTCAGAACCTACAGAGAAAAGTGATAGGAATGTGGGCATAGACACAGGATCATAGGTTTTGTCATGAGATATTTAAAAATTGCAGACAAAAACATTTAATCATCGCTATTCAGTACAAAATGAAAAAATATAAATCACCCCATGAGGGTCTCAAGATAATGATTAAGATTAAAAAAAGCTAAGTAAATAAAAAATGAGCTACTGGACTGTATAGAAATTGAAGTTTTTCACAATACTGATGCTCCTGTTGCTGGTTAGAAAAGCCTAAGCTTCAGTTGGGACTATGCTGTCAGGTGAAGTGCACAACTGATCCTGATGATTTTCTCATTTCCGTCGAGAGTTATAATGTTAACAATTACCTGAATCATGACAGTGGTTAAACAAAGCCTTATCTTTAATATGTTGCAAGCTCTTACTTTGCATCAGAGTGTCTGTGCAGAATAACTGCTGAACTTCGGAAGTAGGTCATAAAGGTGTGGCTCACATCCAAAAGCATTACTTTTTCTAGTTGCTCATCAGTTAATTGTAACAAATAACACTGAGTTGTTTGTTTTAGCTTAGGAGGTAACATTTGACTGCTGCTGTATAGATGCATATAATTAAAAAGGACCCATTTATTGCTGCTGAAGTACAATTGTAACATTGCCAGAAAGAAAGATTCAGCCATTGGAGATCCTTCCAAAGACAGGATTTTCAAGTAAATAAGAAATTGAAGAAGAACCTGCGTAGCAATCAACAGTTCGATTACTATCAGAACACATCACTCAACTGATCAATAAGGAAGAAAAACTGACAGAAGATTCACCCTCTTCTCATTATGTTTCCATTCTTAAACACTGCAAAAGAAATGAAAACGTACTTTGATAGTATTAGGACTACTGTTTGTTGCTTTCATCGAGAAATCTCAGAGAGAAGCAGGTTGCCATTACAATAATGTAAAAACAATGACTGCAGATGCTGAAAACCAAATACTGGATTAGTGGTGCTGGAAGAGCACAGCAGTTCAGGCAGCATCTATGCCATTACAATAATGTCTATGAAACTTTACAACTCCACAAACAGTTGTTTTACCGTCTGGCACACAAGAAAGGTTAAGTTATGGTTATTCAATAGAAGCAAACACATTGCTGTGCTAGTCACTCCTCTGAATTATATTTCAGGCGTTCAGGCTGTCTCATCTTCCATCAACATTTGAAGGAATTCTATAGCTGCTTTGGTAATTTCCAGTGGAGGATTACAAAGATACCATGTCGGGAATGTATCAGAATCCACAATTGAGGAAACCTAATCAATTTACTTAGAAAGTCATAAACAAAGTCAACACGTTTTTATGATTGGAAAATGGTATTTGACAAATTAATTAGTATTTTGAGCATCTAACAATTAGGCTAGATAAAGGGAACCGATGGATGCATTGTATCAGGACTTCTAAATCTAAGGCTAGTTTGTAAGAATTGTTTACAATGGATATCTGCATCTACTTATTGCTGTATCAATGTTAAACAAAGACAGATGGTAAATAACAGCCTGAATTTCTGTCTCAGACTGGGAGTGCATTTGGAATCTACAAATCCAAATTGAGAGAAATTGGACTGGAAGTTTGGATTTATATTCAGGAGTCATTGCGTTTCTAGGGAACCACTAAACAAGTGTGAAGGATCCTGGATGTAAAGGTGAGTTGGCTGGAAAACGTTCCTCAATATGTCAGCAACAAAAATAAAGTAAACAAGGTAATTCATTCCTCACCTTTCATATTTCAGACCTTCTTACACCCTACACTTCCCACGGCCCATCCATATGACCACATGCCCTCCATACCAACTTGTGGCCGTTTCCCATAGCCCACAACCCTTCAGCCAACCCCTTCCCATCTTCCAGTCCCATTGTCCTTTATTGTCCTTATGTTAATTTACTGCCAACCTACGTAACCTATCCAGCACCTTTTCCCCTTACACCTAACATGCCAATTCATCCAGTATGCAGTACGGGCAAACTTCAGACAATTGTGACAATGGAATGTTGTGAATCTAGTCGGGCACATTGACCCAGTAATTGAAACCCTCAGGCTAATGTCAACAGACAGGGTAAGATAAGAAGAGATTTGAAAAAAAAACTCTAGAAATGTATTCAAAGATGTAACGGGTAGGGCTTTTAAATGCCTCAATGGCTTTGGATTGGTGCTTTTTGTAGCTTTTCTTGGAACATTTGACAGATGCTTTTGAGTGGTCCTTTTGACATTTTCACTTGAAACTTTTCACAAGCGTATCTGACAGGTAATGAACAGGACAGCTAATAAGGTAATGATTTTCTTTGACACTCATACATGCCTGCATTTAACAATTCCAAAATACACTTCATCTTCTCCTAAACTCACTTCACATGCGCATCCACAAATTTGGCATCTGCCATTCTTACAGGGGTGAGATGGGGGGGGAGCAGATTGTGGGGGCATCTTACCACTTACAAAGGCATCCTGGGGTCATCTGAAAAAGAGAATTGTATGTCCCCAAAGTGTACCTTGGAAATCCAAATGCAACCCAAAGTTCAGACCTGCTCCTATAAGGTCTAAGCAGCACACGTAACCTTTCAGACAACTGGGAAAACAAAAGATGGTGAAGTTGTCTGTTATAGGCTATGGACAACTGCCTCTCGGAAATGCACATGTAGAAAACACAACCTGCCCCCAATCCCACCCTTGTATAAATAGTAGATGTTGTGTTCAAGGATGGGAATTTGATTCCCAGGATTGTCAGGGAAAAGGCTATCATACGCTTCAGCCTGGCCATTGAAAAAAGCAGGGAAGTCAAACCTAAGTGTGTGACAGAAAAATTAACTCCCTCTGGGATATACTGAGAAGTAATGGTGTTGAGACAGTTGGGGTGATATATTTACCATGTTTCTGAATAATTAAACTTGTGTTAAATGTGAATACTTGATTTATTATATTTCATCTTCATTTCTTTTACAGAATAAACTGCATTTTTATTGCTAAAACAAAAACTGCAAGCATTGCATTTTTGGGTTTCGGTAAAAGACCACCTTTCTTTATGTTTTTCAGTCAAAGGAATGTGAATCTTTGGGATTCTTTGCTATGGTGGGTTGTTGAATATATTAATGGCTGGAATAGCTACATTTCTGAACTGACAGCCAGACTACTACGACCACTAGGACTCATAACAGCACACAAACCAACAGCCACTCTCAGACAACAACTCACCAGGACAAAGGACCCGATACCCAGCATTAGCAAAACCAATGTAGTGTACAAAATCCCATGCAAGAACTGCACAAAACACTACATAGAACAAATAGGAAGACAACTAATGATCCGTATCCATGAACACCAACTAGCCACAAAATGATACGACCAGCTATCCTTAGTTGCTTGTCATCTGCGTGTGTGGCTACATGAGTTTGACTGGAACAACACTACTATTATAGGACAAGCCAAACAGAGAACAGCCAGGGAATTCCTAGAGGCATGGCACTCATCCACTGATTCTATCAACAAACACATCGACCTGGACCCAATATACCGGCCACTATAGCGGACAGCTGGAACTGACAACTGGAAGCGGCAGATTCAAACCACTACAAATGCCAGAGGAAAGATCACAGAAGCGCTTCACAGGAGGATCCCAAGCGCTGAGGATGTCACCTAGACAGGGGACGAAACATCTGCAACACAAATTCCCAGCTCGGCGAACAGAACCACAACAACGAGCACCCGAGCTACAAATCTTCTCACAAACTTTGAACACCAACATTACTAAGAGAAAATCACCAAAGTACTGATTTAACAAAAGCTTTCTGAACTAGCACAGAACAAAAACTGTGGACTTACTGTCAATGAAAGTTATGTTAACTAAAATGGAAGAATTTTATTCAGTCAGGATATCAATACACATGGAGCAAAGGTGGAGAAAATGGAGCTGAAACATGAATAAACCATGATTTAATTGAATGCTGGAAGAGGCTTAAACTAATCTATCATAACTGATACAAATTGAAATGAAGCAAGCTCGGATGTATAAGTGTGGTCGCTGTTGTAATGTCAGTAATTTCAGTTGGCAGGGCCCACAAATAATAACATAATAATAACCAGATAACCTGATTTAATGATTCTAGTTGTAAGATAAGTGCTGGGTCTTCTTCTGCATATAGTGGCAGGGGAACCATTATGTTGAACTGAGAGAACAGACAAGGTCTCAGTTTAATATTTTATCCAAATGACCACACTGCTGACAGTAAGTATTCCATCCGTATTGCATTAGGATGTCAACATGGATTTTGCAATTCAATACATCAATGAAAGTAGTTCAAAGACTTGTATTCTTCTCAGAATTATTTCTGAACCATGAGTAAAAGCTACTTTACAAGGCTGCTTGTGTGCCACCTTGACCAAAGTGAACCAGGTCAAAGGTAGACAACAGTACTCCAATCCAGTAACAGGAACTCAAAATCACAACAGTGAAAGTTGAAACTTCAGAAATTACTCCTTCTATTTTAATTTCCCTGTATTATGATTGCTGCAGCGCAGGGTACCTTTGACAGCAAAGCCTTGTGAAATTATACCCCAAATTCAATTATCCAGTGCTTAATTCTATCAAGCAACTTATGTAGGAACAATCAAATGTTCTTCAGTTGCAATAAATTGACATGTAATTCTGTAAGAATAATGAATGAAGGTAGATTTTAAAGTTAGAGTTGAAATAATTGCATTTCCTACAGCACATTGCAATAAATGAGATTGTATGGAAAAATGGGACAGGCCCTAACTCTGCCTATAGCAGCATAAGATTATTTTATGCTGTATTCGTGAGAGGAAACACATAATCATCTCCAACTGAATAATAATGTGCTCACATTCAAACTAAATTAGATTTGGTTAATTTTACTTTCTTCAGGAATTAACATTAGTATGATGCATATGTAATTTCTTCTGTTAAAAGCAAATTTTGTCCTTAATCTTACAGCACTGGCAAATCTTTTTTATGAATACGTACGAAAATGATAGTCTTTTTAATGAAAGCTTGCATATTTTATGGAATACTAAGTACTTTCCATTTAAATAGAATATCATTGGATTTATTTTATTCTTCAAACCAGTAAGAGTGTGCAGCAGCCTTCAGCCAGAGTAGATAAAAATCTAACAATTAATTTTGTCAATGTCAGTTTTATTGGGAAATTAGGTAGTGCTATATCTAAGTAAACTATCCTGTAAAGTACTTGGGAGTATTCAGGTGCAAGGGCAGTGAGTTATGTAAGCAGAATTATAACAGAAGGGATAGCAATAAAGGGGAAATTTAAGATAAAGATAAACAGCCTTAAATAGCATGGATATGTTTCAAATTTCAAAGATAATAAAAAAAGTTTTATAAGCTGACATATCTCAGACACTCTGGGGGAATCTTATCAACTCTTAATATTTTCAGGCATCAGGACAATTTGCATGCCTTGTCTAGCAAACTGGCAAAGATACATGAATCCAAAGAGAGAGGACACTAAGTACACACTCTGTGAAACCACAGCCAATTCCCCAGGCAGTGCATTAGCAAGGCCAGCAATCCTTAGGAGATAGACTACTGAAACACCCTATAATTCTCTCTGAAGAATTATATCCACAGCACTGCTAACAGCAATCTAGACCTTCAACAGGGAATTCAGACCTTTGGTGAAAGTAACTTGTGCTGCAATAGAAGACAACACATTAGATCTTGCATTACACTGGGTGACACGGTAATGTTATTAAAAGTAACTAATTACTCTGTGTGGGAAAGCATGGACTCCAGTCTCTATGTAAAAGTAAAGAAAAACTTCTCATTTATGTTCCACATTTTATGATCAAAGGACTTTACACCAACGGGGTACTGTTTTGAAGAGTAGGCTTTAGTGTTAATTTGGCAAACATGGCAACTAATTTGGGTATAGCACGCTCACACAAAAAGAGCAATGTAAAAATGACCAAGAATTTGCTTCTTCCATGATAAATATTGGCCAGAGACAACATGCCTGATCATCTTTGAAATAGTGCCTGGAATCTTTTACATCCACTTGAGAGAGTGGATGGGACCTGTCTGACTGAAAAGATAGTCTTTCCGATAGTACAGCACAAAGGCCTGAGTCAAGTTGATGCTGAATTCCATATTTCTTGGCAATGGCCAGCATTATTGAGCAGATCTTCTAAAGTATTAACATTTGACTATTAACATTCATCAGTCTTGCTTGGAAGTCTGGTCCACTGTAGTTCTCATCTGTCTCTTTTGCAGCAGAACAAGCATGCAACTTTGCCCTTCAGCAAGCTGACCTCTTTCCTGTCCTTCTCTTCCACTCTAGATTCATTTCTGCCCATTGTCTCATCATATTCATCCTCTATGTTGGCTTCTAAAATCCAAGTTGGTGTCTGTAAGCAATGGTGTCTCTATATGTTCATTATCTCCCTCTGCCTCTGCTGGCAGATTCTAATTCTTTAAATCTATTCCATTATGGGATAATGGTCTCACTGGTAAGGTCATTATTTATTGTCTCAGGTGAATATTCCTTGCTCAGTGACAGCCATTTTAAAACCAGATCAGAAGGCAGCTAAGAGGCAACCATGTTGAGATAGATCTGGAATGTTATGTGAACCAGACCAGGCAATGATGGCAGATTTCCTTCCTTAGATCACATGGATTTTGACACCAATTAATAATGACTTCATGGTCATCATTACTGTGACCAGCTCTTTATTCCAGATTTATTAATTACGTTAAATTTCCACCAGCTGCTACGGTGAAGTTCAAGCTCATTGACCCTCGAGGATTTGCCAGAGCCTCTGGACCACTAGTCCAACCAGGTTATGACACTACTCCATTAAAATTCTGGAGGCATTCTAAATGAAAATTGAACAAAGGTTTTGTCGTGAGGGGAGAAAAAAATAATAAATTCATGTCTATACCCTCTTCTTAGTCAGAAGAGACTAAAGGATAGAAGAGAGGTCAGATGAGAGAAGGAGGATGAGTCTTCCTGATCTTCAGTAGCACAATGTCTGTACTATGTCTTCCTGTGATAGTTAGCACTGTCCCCTACAGGGTGTTTAAAAAGCAGATGCGCCCATCCCCTCTACGGAGCTGCGTATTGTTAAAAGCCATTTTGTTTTAATAAGAAAGAAGGAATTCTATCAATGAGTGTCCTTCATTACGTTTGGGTGTATGGCTGTCATTTTTAAATAGCTGACTGTGCAAGCCAGTTATAATATATATATACATAGATGTGAGACTTGCAGCAATGCTAAGCTTGTGAGGGTAAGGTAAAACATATGAATGTTAGGCTTGAGAATTGTTCAATAGATATCGTTGGTCAGTGAGTGATGAAATATGTTATTAATTTGAGCAGCAGATGAGGCCATTGCAGTTGATAGGATGTGTCAATTTTAGATAAGACAACTTAGCTTGACCACTAATGTGAGGTCAATACACTTCTTCCTGCGTTGCATCGATGTTTGGGAAACTACGCTCAGAGAACTGATTTCCACTGTATTACTTCCATGGTCTCCTCATGATGTGTTAGGAACATCCAATCCACCTCCAATTCCCAAACTGTTCTGGATACAGGAGACAGCTCCATCTTTTCATTGCTTCCACCAAAGCCTTCAATGTTTGAGCTGAAAATATTAGAGCATACTTTCGACCATGTTTACCATCCTTAACTCCTTGATAGCAAAGAATCAGTTCATAATCAATGCACAGTGCATCTTTCCTTTAAGAAACACAAGCTCTACCTTTATATTCCTCTAATAATCTCCACTGATGCATGCAAGCAATGAACAGCATAGATAAATCCTAGCTGCACACAGCAACCATTAAAACAGCAGGCAGCATAAATTAAATGTGCTATCTGCATTGCAACGAGCAGACAGGGGTTAACTGTGCATCACCATCTCTGCTCCTGTTTTCAGTCCTTGTTCAAAATCCCTCCTCAGAGTGCAATTTGCCCTTTAAAGACAGTTACTTGTTTTGTACTATTTTGCCATGGTCTTCAAGATTCAACACCAGCAACACAGTAAATCTTTTACATTGAAGGAGCAGGTGTCGAGTTCTGTTCCAGGTAGTGCTAAGGCAACCAATCCCAAGTGGGGTGGCATCAGGAATGCTATCATATGCCTCAACACTGTTTCACTAGGAAAGAAAAAAACTATCTTGCTCGAAACAGTTATGATAAAGGTGGATCTTTCTGAAATATTTTGCTTTTATAAGTTGCATTGCTCCTGGCTCTAATGCATTGAGCACGAAGCATTTTTCCAAAAATAAAACGGTTTAGGTGGTCTTGTGCAACAGAACATGAACCTTTCAAGCTCAGATGGTTACAGGAAGAGGTTAAATCTGGCAGATCCGGGGAGGCTCAGTCTTTCCGTTGAGGGAAATGAGATGGAAAAATTGTCATGTCATGACGAAGCATCAGTACTGAGATTTCCAATTGTAAAGGGATCATCAACAAGCTATCTGAATCTTATTTTTCATTCCTGTTTTCACTGCCTGAAGCAAAAGATATTTATCAATTTGTTTGAGCTTGGCTTAACTTAAATCGGAATCATAACAAAGATTGGTGTTTAACTCTTGCTTTTTCTTGCTTTTAAAACCTCTTTCCTGTGAGCTGCAAAAAAAGTGCCCTACGTTGATTGCAATGGGAAATATTTTGGCTGACAGATTCAATCTTTACTGCCACATTGCATCACTCTATTTTTGGAATCGTAATTAATATGCATTGTGTTTTATCCAAAAAGGAGACAGCTAAATGTTTCAATGCTTTGATAAATACTGTCAATTCTCTGTAGGGTGTGACTGGCCTTGCCCTGATATCTAGTCCTTTTATCAATCTGTGTGGATTGGTTTCCTTCTGATTAAGTTAAACAGCGCTGCTGATGAATGTGACTACATTTGTTTACTTGCAAGTTAATTAGCTTAAATTTTGAGTAAACTGGATTCAGTCTGTCAGCCCCAGAAAGGATGTGAAGAGGCAAACCACAGCTCAGGGCAAGAATTAATCCTTTCCTCATGTGTTTCGCACTTCCTGTCCACATATTCTTAATTGTCAGTTCGAACTGACAACCGGAAGTGGCAGAGACAGGCCACTATAAATGCCGGAGGAAACAGCACAGAAGCACTTCACAGGAGGCTCCCAAGCACTGACGATGTCACCTAGACAGGGGACAAAACATTTGCAAGACAAATTCCCAGCTCGGCGAACAGAACCACAACAACGAGCACCCGAGCTACAAATCTTCTACCAAACTTTGAACCTAAAAGTTTATCGAAAGTGGGAAGCATTAAGGTATTTAAGAAGCATTTGGATGAACACTTGAAATGCATGGTGCAAATGGGTGCAGGAGGGAGCTATTGTGAAGGTGTAACAGTGTCCCTACCTCTGAGCCAGCAGGCCTCAGAGTTCAATTCCCACTTGCTCCAAAGGCACATAGGTTGATTAAAAATACCAACAAGGTTGTGGGCCAAGAGCTGAAAAATGGGATTAGAAAGAAGGAGATTTGATAAACAGTGGACATCGACCAAAGAGCTTCTTTCTGTGTTGTAAAAGCTCTATTGCTCTATGTACATATTTATGATGCTTGCCATGGATGACAGGTTATCTGCTTTTCAAAACATGCAACACTCTTGTCAAAATAAGGATTCGGCACTTACACCTCCTCAGCCGAGTTCAATTCCCAGTCAAGAAAGGAAAGTTTGTGTGACCCTGTTAATAATTAATGTTTATTCATAGTTTGTCCCTATTTTTTATAAGCACAAAATAAAAAGACACATTCCTCACATTATTCAATATTAGGAACCAAGGTGAATCTGAGTCTATTTTCAACATGTAACTTTGTTACATCAGCTGGCAGAAACTTGATTATTCACCCTATCCATGCCTCTCATGGTTTTATAAAGCTCTATAAGCCTATCCACCCTCTCCTTATAACTCAAACCCTCTAGTCCCAGTAACAGCCTTGTAAATCTTTTCTGCACCCTTTCAAGTTTAATAACATTCTTCCATTTTCCGGGTGACCAGAACTGTATAGAGGGCTCCAAAAGTCGCCAAACCAATGTCCTGTACAGTCACAACATGATGTCCCAACTCCTATATGACATAGACTACTTGGTGTTATGGCACAAAGATACCAATCTCTCTCTCTCTCAATGTCAGTAACATTAAAGAGCTTATCATTGACTTCAGGAAGAAAGGAGGAGGATATGCCCCAATATTATTAGTGCTGAGGTGGAGAATATCGAAAGCGTCAAGTTCCTAGTAGAGACAATCACCAACAATCTGTCCTGGACCACTATGTAGATGCAATGGTCAAGGAAGCACAACAATGCCTCTTTTTTCTCAAGAGACTAAGGAAATTTGGGATATCTATAAGACCCTCATCAACTTTATAGATAAGCCATAAAAAGCATTCTGAGTACATAATGGCTTAGTACAGCAACTGATCTGGCCAGGACTGTAAGAAATTACAGAAAGTTGTGAACGCAATCCAGAATATCATGCAAGTTAATGTTCCATCCATTAACTCCATCTACACTACCTGTTGCTGCAGAAAAGTAGCGAAAATTGTCAAAGACCTCTCTTACTCAGGTCATAATCTCTTACAACATTTCTCATCAGGCAAACTTAAACACATGTACCAACATATTCAAGAACAGCTTCTTCCCTGCTGTTACTAGAGTGCTGAATGGACCTCTCAATTCTCAAATCTAGTGTTGATTTGCTTTTGTACAGCTCTTATGCAAACGCAACTTTGTATGCCTCACTCTGTTCAATCACCCTATGATCAGAACATCTTTGTATGTTATGATTTGCCCTATTCGCTCCCTAGTTACTGTTTTGTTCTTAATGTACTTGACGGATCTCTTTAGATTCTCCTTAATCTTATCTGCAAAAGCTATCCATGACTCTTTTTTGCCCTCCTGATTTCCCACTTAATTATATTCCTACTCCAACTATACTCTTCAAGGGATTCACTAGATCCCAGCTGTCTAAACCTAAATATACCTTCTTCTATTTCTTGACCGGAGCGTCAATATCTCTACTCTTTCTGTGTTCCCTACTCTTAACAATCTTACCCTTTACTGGAAAAGGAACATACTATCTCTGAACTTTCTTTATCTCACTTTGAAAGCCTACCACTTCCCAGTCATTCCTTCATCTGCAGACAGCCTACCCCAACCAATTATTGAAAGTCCCTACCTAACACCATCAAAATTGGAGCCAATTTAGAACTTTAACTTTTACACAAGGTCTATCCTCTTCCATACCTATTTTAAAACTAATAAAATTATGGCCAGTGATCCCAAATTGCTCCCACAGTAATACTTCAGTCACTTGCCCTGCCTTATTTTGAGAAGGCCATGTTTTGTTACATCTCTAGTAGGTACATCAACATCTTGCAAAGAAATTTTTCTTGAACACACAAATTCCTTCCCATCCAAGCCCTTAATACTGTGGCAATCCTAGCCCATGTTTGGAAAGTTAAAATCTCCTACTATTACAACCCTCCTATTCTGACTGATAACTGAGATCTCCTTATATTTTTGCTCCTCAATGTCCTGCTGACTACTGGGGGGCTAACAGTACTATCCCATTGAGGTGATCATCCCTTCCTTATTCCTCAGTTCACCCATATTGCTTCACTTGAAAATCCCCCAGGAATATCCTCTCTAAGTACAGCAGTGATGTGTTCCCTAATCAAAAACACCACTCCTTGTCCTCGCTTGCCTCCCCTTTCTACCTTTCCTGTAGCATCTATACCCGAAACATTGAGCTGCCAATCCTGTCCCTCCCTCAGCCACATTTCTGCCACAGCTATAATAGTCCAGTCACATGTTCCCAGCCATGCCCTGAGTTCATCTGCATTTCCTGTCAGGCCTGTTGAATTGAAAAATATTAATCAGTCTTATCTCGTTCGCTGCCAGGGTCTTGCCTGCCTTATCAATTTAACTTGCGTTCTTTAACTTTTGAGCTAGCTCCAACCTTCTCTCTTTTCTTACTACTGCTTAGGATCCACTTCCCCTATCCATATGCATTTCAAGTCTCCCAAGTAGAACTAGCAAATCTCCTTGCCAGAATATTGGTCCCTGCCCAGTGCAAATGCAAACATTTAATTACTGAAACAATTGCTTCTTTCAGTGAAACATTATCTGTCTTCCCTAAATAAGGGCAGCACAGTGGATCATTGGTTACCACTACTGCCTCACAGCACCAAAGATCCATGTTCGATTCCAGCCTCGGGTGACTGTCTGTGTGGAGTTTGCACATTCCCCCGGTGTCTATGTGGGTTTCCTCCTGGTGCTTCGGTTTCCTTCCACAATCCAAAAGATGTGCAGGTTAGGTGAATTGGCTGCACTAAATTGCCCATAGTATCAGTGATGTGTGGATTAGGAGCATTAGTCAGAGGAAATGTAGAATAATAGGGTAGGGGAATGAGTCTCGGTGGATTACTCTTCAGAGAGTCAGTGTGGACCTATTGGGCCAAATAGCCTGTTCCAATACCGTAGGGATTCTATGATCAGGACCGATTTGAGCATGACCACCTCAGAGAGTTCCTGGCCAAGCAGATGGCTTGTAGCTCACTAATTGTTGTAGAACTACTGAGTGTGCTGGCCATTGCATCCAGTCCTGATAATGAAGTGTGCAAATCCAAAATTAAGTCCACGAGCTCACCAAGCTGAAAGGGCAAGTGGTGAAAATGTGTTGCTGGAAAAGCGCAGCAGGTCAGGCAGTGTCCAAGGAGCATGAGCCCTTCTTCAGGAAGGGCTCATTTTCCAGCAACACATTTTCAGCTCTGATCTCCAGCATCTGTAGTCCTCACTTTATCCTGAAAGGGCAAATGGGACAGGTTTGAGAGGGCATGGTGAGATCTAAAGAGTTGGATGGGTGTGGCAGGGGCATCCATTTGGCTTGGAGTCCCACAGAAGAAGATAATCCTCCACCTGGCTGATGCTACAAAAACTGTTAGCTCAGTTCCCACAGGATGTGGACCTCTCACTGCCATAGGTGAAAAACCTGTGCAGATAGGATAAGGCTTGTGGGTGATATTTAATTGGCCACCTAGGACATCAGTGACTTGGAACATAGAACATTATGCGCAGTACAGGCTCTTTGGCCCTTGATGTTGCGCCAATCTGTGATTAGGTGCATTAGTCAGAGGAAACATAGAATAATAGGGTAGGGGAATGAGTCTCGGTGGATTACTCTTCAGAGAGTCAGTGTGGACTTGTTGGGCCAAATGGCCTGTTCCAATACCGTAGGGATTCTATGATCAGGACCAATTTGAGCATGACTACCTCGGAGAGATCTAAGCTACACGATTCCAATATGATCCGTATGTTTATCTAATGACCATCTAAATGCCCTTTTAAGTTAATGAGTCTACTACTGTTGCAGGCAGAGGGAGCAAGAGGAAGCAAGTTGCCCAATAGTCCTTGTTCCTCACATATTACTGTATAAGTGCAATGTCAGGCACTAAGTATGGTGCCCATGGGATTTTACCAGCTTGCTTTCAAAATCACTGCCTGATTAAAATTGTGCCCACAAAGTCATGAAAAGATAACAGAGTGGTAACCAAAAGCTGGATCAACATATTTCAGGACAAATAGAATGTAAAATTGTGATAAGAAAAAAAATCAATAATAACGAAAAATCAAAAAAATCCTTGTCTTTGAATTAACATAGAGTCTGGGGCGAAATTCATTACTATCCATTGACATGAAGCCAATGGCATCTTGCAAAGTGCTGGTGTTTACTGTCAGCTCCGTTAATTGGGATACCTCTTCATTCTCAGAGAAAGCACTACTTACTGGAACCATTTTCAACTTACAAGAAATGCTCATACTTGAGAGAGTCAAAAATATTAACAGTAATCAGAAAAAAAGTTAAAACAAAGAATTTTCTTATGGAGGGATATCAGTGAAGTTGTCAAGTTTTGTCTTGCTAGTAATACATAAACAAATGCTGCGTTACACTTGCACCAATCATTGGTCTATGAAAATGTGGTGGAATAACTTATATTGACTGCAATTAATCTATCAACTTTGATACAGAATATCCTAAAGCATAATTCAAAGATTGGGGATTTGGAGCATTTTCATACTCGCAAAACAAATTAGACACAATGGGATGACCCAATCCCTCACAAATAGATATGTCAGCAATGCATTGGAAAGACCAGATCATGGAGCCACCATTCTGTGGATCTACAGTGAATACTGTCGAAACTATCCCATAACCTAGAGGCTTCAATATTTGCTTTAAGATTTCCCAATCTGCAATCAAAACAACATTGACTAACTAGGCCAAGGTTTTGAAGATCAAAGGCTCGACTTGAAAATAAATGAGGAAGCTGAGCAGATCTTCATTTTCAAAGTGAAGTCCCTTGGGTGATTCATGGAAACAAACAGTTGAATCAGTTTCAAAAAACAATTAGGCTTTCGGAGAATTAAAAAGATGTGATTAAAATTTATTAAGAAACAATTGTGTCAGTGGGTTATTTCCTTAGCATTGTCGAAATTTGTGATTTATTCAGCAAATCTAACACTTAATTCAACAACAACAAAAACAGAAATTAAAGGAAAAGCTCAGCAGGTCAGGCCAACATCCATGGAGAGAAATCAGAGTTAACATTTTGGGTCAAGTGACCCTTCCTCTAAACCCATTTCAGGTCATGGGACCAAGAATTCTGATTTTTCTCCACCGATGTTGGCAGACCTACTGAGCTTTTCCAGCAATTTGTGTTTTTGTTTCTGATTTCCAGCACTTTTTTTCATTTTTTTTCTTTTTTAACTTGATTTAACACATTGGTATTGGAAACTATGCACTAATTGGAACTTGTAAGGGAATCATATGTGCTGGCCATAGTATTTCCATATTACTAAAACTTCTTATGTTCTTGACTATATTGAACATATTGTTGATTTGGTGTAATGGCTTTTTTTTCTACCTGGAAGCCAATTTATGCAGAATTGTTTCTTTAGTATGGTATCAAGACTTTTGTGTTAGAAAAATTTATTTAATGATGCATGTACTAACAGGAAATAAGCAGTCTAATGACTAATAACAATAATTTAGGTACCCATTCATTCTCGAATATGGCAGATTCAAATTGCATATTAGACAGGCTCTGATGTGGAACAGGATTTAAAATGCTTATTAATACAACAGGTGCCATCTATTAAAATAGACAGCTTGCTGCACAACCATAACTAGTGCAGCCAAAGCAGAAAGCAAAGAAAACTCTGTAAAATAAATTCAAGAATAATCAAAAGGGAATAATCACATTTTCATTCTGTCACTTTAGAATTTTAGTTAATTCAGCGATACGTTCTGTTCTGTCTTTGAAAGCAATCTGGTGAAAGGTGAAATTGGAATTTATTTCTTTATATTTTATTTACAGACAAAGCATGATGATCTTACTACTCTTAGATCAACAATGCCACAGTTTCAATCAGCACCTTATTTATATGTGCTTAAGTGAAAACTTAATTAATAATGTCCACTTGTATATAATTAACCAAACTTGATTTACGGTTAACAAATTCTCTTTCTTTAAATAAAAAAAGATAGTATGTGTAATCAATATTAAAACAAATTACATTTTAAAAGTCTCAAACATCTGGAGAAGGCATTATGTTGTAAAATATATATTCTCTGGGATCTCTCATAATTTGATTGTTTTACAAAAAGAATGCTTGCACAATCATTTGATGATTTGGAGATGCCGGTGTTGGACTGGACTGTACAAAGTTAAAAATCACACAACACCAGGTTATAGTCTAGCAGGTCTAATTGGAAGCACTAACTTTCGGAGTACCGCTCCTTCATCAGGTGGTTGTCATGGTGCTCTGAAAGCTACTGCTTCCAATTAAACCTGTTGGACTATAACCTGGTGTTGTGTGATTTTTAATCATTTGATGATTTGCATGCTATCCATTTAAAGATTTCATTTTACTCTGGCAAATAAAAAGGTTAATTTATAAACTGTCCCTCATTCATGAGCTTCACCAAGTATAACTCTTACAAGGAATGATTATCAACATTCAATGGTTTGATCATCTTGCATGGAATCGCATTTGGAAAGACTCTCATGGAATACAGGGAGACTTAGCCATTTGGATACAGAACTGGCTCAAAGGTAGAAGACAGAGGGTGGTGGTGGAGGGTTGTTTTTTCAGACTGGAGGCCTGTGACCAGTGGAGTGCCACAAGAATCGGTGCTGGACCCTCTACTTTTTGTCATTTATCTAAATGATTTGGATGCGAGCATAAGAGGTACAGTTAGTAAGTTTGCAGATGACACCAAAATTGGAGGTGTAGTGGACAACAAAGAGGGTTACCTCAGATTACAACAGGATGTAGACCAGATGGGCCAATGGGCTGAGAAGTGGCAGATGGAGTTTAATTCAGATAAATGCGAGGTGCTGCATTTTGGGAAAGCAAATCTTAGCAGGATTTATACACTTAATGGTAACGTCCTAGGGAGTGTTGCTGAACAATGAGACCTTGGAGTGCAGGTTCATAGCTCCTTGAAAGTGGAGTCGCAGGTAGATAGGATAATGAAGGCGACGATTGGTATGCTTTCCTTTATTGGTCAGAGTATTGAGTACAGGAGTTGAGAGGTCATGTTGCGGCTGTACAGGACATTGGTTAGGCCACTGTTGGAATATTGCGTGCAATTCTGGTCTCCTTCTTATTGAAAAGATGTTGTGAAACTTGAAAGGATTCAGGAAAGATTTACAAGGATGTTGTCAGGGTTGGAGGATCTGAGCTACAAGGAGAGGCTGAACAGGCTGGGGCTGTTTTCCCTGGAGCGTCGGAGGCTGAGGGGTGACCTTATAGGGGTTTACAAAATTATGAGGGGCATGGAAAGGATAAATAGGCAAAGTCCTGGGGTCGGGGAGTCCAGAACTAGAGGGCATAGGTTTAGGGTGAGAGGGGAAAGATATATAAGAGACCTAAGGGGCAGCTTTTTCACACAGAGGGTGGTACATGTATGGAATGAGCTGACAGAGGATGTGTTGGAAGCTGGTACAATTGCAACATTTAAGAGGCATTTGGATGGGTATAAGAATAGGAAGGGTTTGAAGGGATATGGCCCGGGTGCTGGCAGGTGGGATTAGATTGGGTTGGGATATCTGGTCGGCAGGGATGGGTTGAACCGAAGGGTCTGTTTCCATGCTGTACCTCTCTACGACTCTATGATTCTGTGAATCTCATTTCTATTACCTTCACAACAGCCAGTGTTACAGCTGCTCAAACATTTTTAAAACAACTCCCAGCAGTTGTGGGGTTGGTGAGAAATGGCCAATGTAATCAGTCAACCAGAACCATGCTGAAAGGAAGGATGCCTTTGGAGAAGGAGGGTCAGATAACTAGAATTCTTCATTCCTATACAAAATGCAGGCTTCATTCAATACAGACACTATGTGTACTTTCTCATTTAACCTTAATTTAACTTCATGTTTGTTATGATCTGATGCCAGTAGACTAAAGAATCCCTACATCATAATGTTTGGGCCTCCTGTGTGTTCAGATCTCATATTGATTTTTTTCTTCTGGCTTCCAAGGTCAAAAGAGAGCACAATTCACATTTTCATTGATAAAACAGATTATAAAACCCTGCTTTGTTCAAACACCCATTTGAAAGATTATCATGTGAAGCATCCCTAAAAATAATTTGTTTCATGTTGTTTGGGCTACCCAAGTATATGCATTTGGTTTTCTTTCTATATACCTTTTAGACGGTCTTGACTTTATGGTGCTCTTTTCATCAGACATAACACCAACATATCAAAAGTAGAAACAAACTTGGAAATTGCTGGAAAAGCTCAGCAAGTCTGGCAGCATCTGTGAAGAGGAATCAAAGTTAACGCTTCAGGTAAAGTGGCCCTTTTTCAAAACTAACATCTTCTGAACTTTCAGGTGACCATAGTTTGATAATTATTTTATCATTACTCCACTTCTTTTTTTAGATATAATTGAATTATTCTCTGATGGCCTAGAGTGAACAATCAGGAAACAAATAACGTATTTTAAATAGGATTGTTACTATCAAAGTATTAGAGTCATAATTTCTACTTTAATCATACCAATAACTAATATCTCCAGGATCACCCCATTAGATGCCATCTACATACTTCTTGAAGGTGCCTGAAAGTTTTCTTTTGTGACACCAAGAAAACGTTGTGGGATTTACTTTTAGGTGAGCATGAACTATTTTCAGCAAAACAGATTTCATTGAAAAACAGCATCATTTGGAAGCATTGTTTGGGCCATTGATACACAGCTTTAGTTTCATTCCACATCTGCTGCCACTTTTGAAGTTTCAGAAAAAATTTCCTTGAACAGAATCACCCTTCAAACATGAGACATTTATGTTGATTGATCTCTCTCCACACTCTCATGAATGTGTTGCCAAAAGACACATGACTTTCAAAGCTGGTTTTCCAGCTTTGGGAAACATCACTCTTAATATGTCTATTAGTGGTTTAGTCTTCAAAACCCATAGCAACTAGCTTCTTTTTAACCTCATTAGCCCTATCTGCAAAGACAATTTCAGACAAATCTACCAAAGTGACAATACTGATTACACTGTATCTGGTATTGCAGAATAGACACCAAACTTTCTCCAACTATGTTTTAATTTGGTTCTCATATTTGTTTATCTTTGATTATTGACGGCCACCAAAACTTCACAGTATGACAAATTCTGCTTCTATGTCTGTTGCAAGACTGTCCTGTAGCCTTCATGTTATGTGAATTGTAGATAAGCTACAGGCTCTACTTGCACATTGATGTCTATCAGGACAATTGCTCTTCTCCCCCTTGAGCTAATGGGCCTCTTTCTCCAGTATATGATTGTATTCTTGCTCAAGTATCATTTCAGGATTCACTATTAGAATTTTCACGTCATTTCCGATTCTCTCTTCTACTGCAATAGCTAAATCTCTTCAATGTGCTTTCATCCTCATTCCACCCATTTCCACTGTGCTCACGCCAGTGACCATTATCTTGGCTATGTTAAAAATCATTGAGTTCTCTATTCTTTGATTCACCACAAAATAAGGCTGCAGGAAATGATTGTGTTCAGGTATAACAGGCAGTCTCTGTAAATCAAACACCATTTAAAAACAGAAGTCTTTCCCAAATGCAGCACCATGGCAGAATTCTGTAAATTAAGTGCTAGCACCAAACAGAATATCTGTAACTTGCTTTTTAAAAATATCCTATACATTTTGTAAATGTCCATGATACATTCCTCCACATTTGGAAAACAGATTGATATTGAGTTAAAGTCTGGCCATGCCTCGAAGGCAGTAAAAAGATTTTCTCTTTCCAAGAACTCTAATAGAAAACTCAATATGCATCAGTCTCCAACTGACAACCAGTCAGCTTATAAAATACATCAGGTTGAATCTTGCGTTGGTTCGGGTGTGGGAAGAAAGGAGGACAGAGGAATTTACTCTGATACAAGGCCAAAATTCAGAACCTTGTTGGTGAATTGATGTTTTGAATTAAGAACTCAGAACTTAAAGGGTTGGGGGAAGGTTGCTTCCAGTTGGTAGTTGGTGAGAAGGCCTTTTGCATGCAGTTGTGACGTATTGAAAAAGAGAGCATGCCAGAATTAAGTTCTGCATAAATAAGAAATATATTTTTCCTGGCTGTATATCAGTGGTGTGCAATTTTGAGCTCACATCTACCTGGCCATTCTTGTGTGCACCCATTGCTTTTATCTCTGGGGGTGCAGTTTGTCCAGACCATGTCATTGTTTGGGCAATGTGTAACCATTAGAGTTACACCAAATGAGTTGCTGTGGCAAGGAACCTGGTCAAGGGAGGCAGTCTTCAAACCTGGGAAGATTTGAAGGAAGTGAAGGGTTTCTGAATCCTTCAGGATTGCCCTGCAATCTCCAGGGGTTGTATGCAAAATAAACTTGCAAACAAAACCACAGGATAGAAATCTGAGGATTGTTCAACAAAATGCACTAATTTCCCATAATTGTGTTTTCTTTGATGTGTAAAAATGATGATGCTAAGAGATTAGGTGATTCAATTAAGTAAGACAAGTGGTAACAGAAGGTCACATGATGCAACCTGCTGAAAATGTTCACCTGGAGAAGGGAGTCATATCTACAAAGGTTGGCAACATTGGCAACAGGAGGGCAGTAAGAGTGCCACAGTGAGAAGATTAGTGTTGAGGAAGCTGGGGGGGGTTGTGGGTGGGGGGGGGCGGGGGGGGGGTGAAGGGGAATAAATGCTGACTGAAATGAAAGGTACTGTGAAGTAATTAATATACTAACCGTGATGGTGGTAGAGTGAGAAGAAGGAGATAATGGTATCATGATAGGTTGGCAGCAGGGTGTTTTCTCTGAGTGTGTAGAAGCATGTCGGTATCAATAATGGGATGTTGAAGGATCATGGGTGACATGGTGAGTGGGGTATGTAGATGGTTAACGTAATTGAGTTATTGTGGGCATTTTGCTCCTGTAGACAGAAGGAAACGTTGACTGAAATGACTCTCGGCTCATGAGCTATTTCTTGAGTTGAAACCCATGGAAGGAGATTTCTTTCTTTGAAGAAAATTAAATGTCCAATTCAGCCTTTGATAACTATCCAGTATTCACTAAGATCTATTTAGTCTAGATTTATTAATTAAATTAAATTCTATCAGTTGCCATGATGGAATTTGACCTTTGTTTGAACTTTGAGAGTGTCAAGTCTAATAATATTTCCATCTACATATTTTCCCTTCCTCTGCATACAATTAAACACAATTGATATCCAATTAACATCATGCAGGCCAACTATTGCCTGCCTTCCTTCAGAATTTGTCAGTGATATGAGCTACATGCTTCAGTTCCATGTCCTGTCTACATGTTGCAAACTGGTCACCAGTGAAATTGCTGAAGACATCTGGCATCTCATTCTGTATATATATCTAAGCAAAGTCGAAAAGGAGAATATACTTCACTGCACAATACAGATTTCACTGAGTCAAGCCATAAGCAAGTCTCAGTTGAATCAATGGAAGCACTGAAAGCTTTGAGAAGATCTTCTCCCAAGAGTGTTTGTACAGGTTTGAATCGGTATTGAGCCACCTTTCAAAAATACACGGTGGACCACCTTTAGTCCATGGTTTCAGCTAATTATTTAAATTACTTCTTATCGCTAAAAATAAATTGAGTTAAAATGTAAAGGCAATGAAATTAGATTGGAGCCCACATCATTCTGCAGGGGTTTTAAAAACTTCAGCATTGAAATTAAAACTTTAAGGTCACACCTTTCAAATAGATGGCTGGTACATTGGGGTCATAGTGCAGTAATTATTTGGAACGCCACTTGCATGTATAAATAATTAAGTTGATCCATGAAAAACTACATTAATGGAAACGTTCTTTCTAATAGTTAGAGGTCTCCACAATTATGAGAGGCATAGATAGGCTGGATAGTCAGAGGCTTTTTCCAAGCGTTGACGTTTCAATTACAAGGTGGCACAGGTTCAAGGTGAGAGGGGGAAGTTTAAGGGAGATGTCTGAGGGAATGTTTTCCATGCAGAGAGTGGTAGAAGCTTGGAAAGCACTGCCAGAAAGATGGTGGAAGCAGGCAGGTTGGCAATATTTAAAGGGCATCTGGATGGTGACATGAATAGTGAGGGAATAGAGGGATATGGACTGAATAAGGGCGGAAAGTTTGTTTTTTAGTTTAGTTAGGGTATGATGATCAGCACAGGCTTGGAGGGCTGAAGGGCCTATTCCTGTGCTGTACTTCTCTTTTGCTCTAATAGTGATAAACACAAAAGAATTGTGTGCCAGGCATTGCATGAATGGTCAGGGTGTGACAGATCTTATAGATAGGCAGAGTTCTTTAACTCATTCAGATCATGGGACAAGAAATAACATAACTGGGATAGACCTGATGCATCTACCCCACACACCCAGAATTTCAAATGGCCAGACATTTGTTAATGCAGCACAGCTAGGAATTGGACCTGGAGACCCTGTGGAATCCTCATTGTAGAACACTCCAAATGAATTGCCTGGGAAATTGAATTTCTTCTGGGAAATTCCTATCCATCTATAGTTTAATTTAGAAAGTTTGGAATGTTCCAACAAAATGAAATAAAATAGTTATTCATGAAAAGTTAGACTATAAAATGCAAAGTTTAGCTCCTGAGTAACTATTAAACGAATCCCATTTTTATTTGAAACACATCAACTGCACGACCCACAGATGACTTGGTTACACCCACAGACCAACCCCCAACCAATCACTCATCCCTCTTCCCCACCCCCACCTGACCCAATCTGTCCCGAGCCATCCTTACCCCTATACTGAACCTGAATCCTCCTCCCCTACTCCACAAATAACATCATCCACTCTGCCAAACCCAACCTGACCCCACACACTGTCCCCCTGTTGCACCCAATTTCTACAATCCACCTCAACTTGACACCACCAACCTGTCCCCTGCCAGAATGGGCCCAACCCCCACCACTGGATTGGACCTAACACCACCATCCAAGCCCATCCACCACTGGACTGGGCTTGGCATCAATCCTGCCAGCAACAAGTAAATGGGTTACTTTGCAACAGCTATTGTTGCAACATATGCTTGTTAGTCCTTTCATAAATATGTTCATGTGATTTCAAATTTCAGTGTATCAACTGAATAACTGCATTGTTCTTATACAACTTTCATGGAGTATTATGTTTTAATGGCAAGCAACTAATGCAACACGGCTTTTCTGAAGCTGGTCAGAGTCGATCTCCTTGGACTGTTTTCTAAGCTATGGACTTGTAGCTGTTCCAACAGCTCAAAATATTTTGCTGTAGCAGCTCTATGCTATTTGGCTGCTTTGTTTATTGTGATGTGTATTTCTGGCCTTATCAGCAAGCCATTTATTTCAATCTAAGCTGATTAGCAATTTAAGATCATCCGTGTTACATACTGTAATAATCTCCTTGACCTCCATCTCTTTACAGCTTGTTATTGTTCTTTCCTTGCAATTTATGTGTAGGCCTCTGTTTGGTTTTGTGGATCTCCATAACTCTGACTGCTTTAGCAGAATGTCAATGCTTTCTTTTTCTCTGGAATGTTAGCAACTGCTGTTCTTAACGAGATGCCTGAATCTCATGGCCTCAATTTGGTTTGTTGGCACAGAGATTAAACATTCCTGTAAGTGTTTCCATCTTGCAAAATGTCTAAACCTATGTGGGATGAGATACTTGACTGTAAGAACCTGGTTCTTAACAAAATTCTAACTGAAGCGAAACATTGACATCAAATAAACTCTGTGTCCTTGGTTGTCATTTTTATTTTGACAGAGCAGTCTCAGCTCATTAAAGATTGGATGTCTATGGTATTTGATGAATTAGAAAGAGGATTTGGTAAAAGTTTCCTGAAACACTTTATTGTACAGTATAGAATAGACAATTACATTTCTCAAGGTTCCAGCAGAGAGATCCCATGATTTATCCTCAATTTGCCTCATCACTGCTTTAAAGTGACCAGAAGACACTCAGTTGTAAGCTTGGAAGCCACACAGCATGAAATAGATGGTTTTGGTCTCCAAGGAGCCATCCTTTCATTCAGTACTCGCCACTTAATGAGGTCAAGTATAAGTCTAATCGAAAGCAAGGAATCGTGTCCAATGCCTGGTAGATGAACAATCATCTGCATTTTATCCTGTTTTTGTGGACACTGATCATTTGCATTTCAGTAGAGTGTAAGTATTTGTTGATGATGATCATAGGATTGTAAGTAGAGGCTGGAGTGATCATTGGAGGGTCACTTCTTGGGAACATGGCAAGCTGAAAAATGACAACACTCTCTCAATTAAAATGTGAGTCCATGAAGAATTGTTGAAGATATTTCCTTCAAAACGAAATGTATTAGTGATCTGCTATATGTATCTGTATTATTGATGTCTGTTGCTACCAGAATAGTCCTTACTTTGAAGTATATTGACGCAGCTAATCTGATGGAACAGTTCAATCACTACCTCTCATACAAAGAGAAATCTGTGAAGTCAGTTATCTTCATACATCGTCCACTAGATACATAATGGTCTGGATACATATTTCTATAGATCACAGTAGTCCTGACCAATCCATGTCTTATGCCAGCGAACCCATCTTGCACCCTTCCTTTCGTGGTCTTCCACAAAGCTTAAAGTGAGGGAAATAACGACAGGGTAATGCTCAAAGTTAGCAATTTCAAAGATTCAGCTGTTAAAAATCTAAACTAGAGTACTATCAAAATCCCATCCAAAGAGAATCCTTTAACATGTAACTTTGTGAACGATCAGAAGGTTAATGGTTTTTGCTGTTTACTTGAAGTGGGTGAGCTGCATATGGAGAAAATGTCCCATGAGAATATTAGGAACTGGACATTGTAATGCTGTTCCCAGCACCTTAAATGCATTGTAGCCCTCTGGCAAAAAAAAAACAAAATTGCTGGTTGCAGCTTTTCAAGACTTTTAACTGAAGGTAATTTTTGCATTGATCAGCAGAGTGAAGATTCTCACCCTCAATTTGCAAGACAGTGATGCTGACTCTTTGTAAATCCCAATGTCCAATGAGACTTTCAGTTTCAAAAGACTATTAAGTTTAAACTAAATTAAGTTTAAAAGAACAAATGAACACTAGCGTCAGCATCAAGCTGCAGCTGTAAAAAATAATTAAATTATTAAATAAAGCTCTCAAATTGCCACTATCAGCAAACAGTACACAAACAGCCTCCAAAACACTGCTGTTTAGAACCCATCTGCCAGGTGAAATATTGCATTGAAGCTTTGATTTCTAAACAAGTGATCACCACTGTGCTGTATTTCGCCTGCCTGACATCATCTTATAAGACCCTGTTACTTCTACTCATGTAAACAGACATCCAACACTTGTGACCTTGCTTGCTTATTTCCAAAAGGAAATGATGCTGCTGCCAGACTTTGAAGTATCCACATCTGTGGCATTCTGCACATCTGTGTAGAGGCTTCCAGTTCCAATTAATTCAAGATCTTGATCGTGTAAACAGAAGTCCACACCTGTGGCAGCCTCGTAGCAAAACATTGCCTTATAAACAGAAAACCAAAAACAACCCTATTATTGCCAACACCCAAAATGTTGATGGCTATCTTTCTTTGCTTTTCAACGCCACGTTATGTCATCAATGGTATATTAAAATGCTGAGGTGATCTGCAGTGTGGCTTGACTAGGCCTTATTGACCCTCACAAGAGTGTTTATCTGCAATGTACACTTGAATTGGCATGACTACATCTGGATAGCCACATCTGTCTCTCAGAATTATTTCTGAGCATGGTTTATTTTCCAAAACAACTTTTATTTTCTTGTAGCGATTGTTACAGAGCATTGTTTGGCTATTGGCTCAGTGTTCGAGTGAGTGAACACATGCAGTTTAATACGTCAAGTTATTTTCTACAGTTAAAATTCTCTCCTCCAATATACTTCACTCCAATTCAAACATCACTTACAAGCAGAGTTATTCAAAATATCTGCCAGAAAAGTAGTCAATAACTGAGGCTGAAATGTAGACTTGGTCTTCCAAGTGTGGTTTACACAGACGATAGTTACAAAATAAATATGTCACAGAACATACTATGTCTTTTGTTCACTCTTTCATGAAATATGGGTGTCACTGGCTGGGTCAGCATTTGTTGTTCATTTGTAATCCCCATTGAAAAGGTGGAGGTGGGCTGCTGCCTTGCACTGCTGTGGCCGGTGTGCTTTATGTATATCCACAATGTTGTTAAGGAGGAAGTTTCAATACTTCCACCTGGTAACTGTGATGAGTCAATGATGGTTTCAAATCCAAATGGTATATCATGTGAAGAGGACCGCGCAGGTCTCCCCCCACATCGGCTGCCTTTGTTTTTCCAGGTGGTAGAGTTTGTGGCTTTGGAAAATGCTATTGAAGGAACCTTGGTGAGAACACATCTTGTAGATTGACACTGTGCATTGGTGTTGAAGAGAGTGAATGTTGAAAGTGGTGACTGTGACACCAATCAAGCAAACTGCTTTGTCATGGACGGTGTCAAGCTCCTTGAATGTTGATGGAGTTGCACCTATCCAGGCAAGTGAACATTATTACATCAAACTCCTGATTTGTGCCTTGTAGCTTTTGGACAGGCTCTGGAGAGATAGAAAATGAGTTACTTGCTGTAAGCATCGAGTATTGATCTGCATGATCACAGACAAGGTTCATACAGACCACAAAATCACTGTTTTCGCCTATGGCACAGCATTATTGCTAGAGGCATGAGTGGCTGCAAGAGTACAGTTCATTATTTCTGGACCCCATGGGAATGAAGAAATACAATGGAATTATTTGTCCCTGTCTTGCTACTGTTTTGTCCTTTTGTATATGAAGCTGGTAATATCCAAATAAAGTTTCCTTGATGCATCTATGTTCAGTGAACTGGGTAACACTGCCAACTGTTGAATAAGTCAGCAGCCTAAAAGTGAAGATCAGGGTAAGGCCAGAGCAGCCCCATCTGAAGAACTGTTAATAAAAGATGGAATAACTTGGCTATTGCCTCCCAGTGAAACATCAGCATATAAAGCTCCTCTGTTCAATTATTCATAGATAACAGTATCTGATACATCTGAAGGATCATACAGTAGCAAGTTGAGACAGTACACCTTCAATGTCACCTTATATCACTCCCAGTTCTTCTTATCCCCTACTGAGTCAAATTACAGGTGAGTAATGCGTGTGATCCCCATTGTCTTTGAGGAAAGTTGTTTGGGAGCTCTCTTTCTGGGGACATGTACTAGTCACTGCCTTGATCCCTTTCAACTTGGCTAGTTTCCTGAGCCCAGGAGTTTGAATTTCCTGGTAGATCATTATGGTCCCAAAAATATTTTCCTGACACACAAACCTTTTTAGACATGTCCATGTTTGAGCAGATCTTTTGTAGGCATAGATCAAACAGCTCTATCCTTGACCTTCTTGGTCATTTGTTTTCTGCCTTTTTTTAAAACTGTGGTTTTATTCGATGCTTTCTTTGCTGATTTCTCATTGTCAGGCATTTTCAGAAGTCAGTTTTTGATGTGGAAATAGCCAGTAGTTGACCATTTCATTCTGAAAACAGGGTTTCTGACTTGGCTGACCAATTTCCCACCCCATGGACACCATTAAGCCAGCACTTTAATTGGCATGATTACCTAAATAATTTAAATTCTGCTGTGCATTCATTGTGCACTCAGCTGCTCTGAAGTCTCTTTACAATGGTCAGCAGTATGAAAGAGAATACAGACTGATCAGGAAATAGTCCTCAGCATTACTCCTGATTTTACTGTCTGTTGCTCTTAATTACCATTGGCAGACATTCTTTTCCATGATACCAACTGTAAAATCTTGGGAAACTTTAAGGTAGAACAAAGTCCAAGTATATATCTAGAACTATAAACATCATGGTGTTGGTCCTCTGTTGGAAATAAGACTCATCTTTCATGATAATGTAGTTGATAATGATTCTGACATCTGTAAGAGAGAAGACATGAGTCTGGATTGAACATGTCACTACACGAATCATGCTGTTTGGGGACTGGAAGTTGTGGGCACCCTGCTGAAGATCTCAGATAGTGATGCAGTATGGGGAGAGACTGCAAGTTGGAGGCAAGGAATAGTCTCAATGTGAGAACAGGAGGTTGATCCAAAATGGTTCCATACTGGCAGGTAAAGTACTGTGAATAACGTAAATATGAATCTCGTAATTCACGATGAGATTTGCAGTCTTGACAACTGAGCCACATTAAAGCAAACCAACATTAAAAGGAGACCCCCTGTTGTACTCCTGCTGTTATTCTCGGCATCACCTGCCTGCTCCTATCTCCTCTCAATGAGAGTGGAAGTTATATCAGTTAGAATCAGCAATTCTAGCTGAAGATTGTTGCAGAAGTATCAGCAATCTGAGAGTCTAAATTAAGATAATGGAGAAACAAAACAAATGCAAAATAAAATTTTTTTAAAAAGAGTTAAGGATGTTGTGAAATTTTTAAAAGTTCAGAAAATATCTACAAGGATGTTACCAGGGCTCGAGAATTTGAGTTCTAGGCACAGGCTAAATAGGCTGGAGCTATCTTCTCTGGAATGTCAGAGGCTGAGGTGTGACCTTAAAGAGATCAAGAAAATCATGAGAGGCATGGACAGGGTAAATAGACAAGGTCTTTTCCCCAATATGGGGGAGTCCAGAACTAGAAGGTAGGGGTTTAAGGTGAGAAGTGAAAGGTATTAAAGGGACCTAAGGGGCAACACTTTCACGCAGATTGTGGTGCCAAAGGAAGTAGTGATAGCTGGTACAATGAGAACATTTAAATGGTGTCTGGATGGGTATATGAATTAGAGGGGTTTAGAACAATATGGGCCAAATACTGGCAAATGGGACTAGATTAGTTTAGGATATCTGGTCCACATGGACAAGTTGGACCAAAGGGTCTGTTTCCGTGCTGTACATCTCTGTGACTCTAACCTATGACATACAGATGTAAATAAAGAAGTGTTAGAGTACATATAGATTTGAGAAGTGAGCCTTAGTTCAGCATAACAAGCAAGCAGCCTCAGGGACAGTATATGCACAAACAAATCCAGCCTGAGATATTCCAGATCAGCATCTCAATGTGCAGGTTGCAACATTGGTTTTAAGCATAAGATAAAAATCATCTCAATTTTCACTCATATGTACATGTATTTTGTGCACTCTGCCAATAAATATTGTTTTAACCAAGTGTTAATCTTGACTCTTTTGGAGTTGAGGTGTTAAATTCAGACTGGCACGTGCATAAATGACCATTCATGGGTTTTATAGATTAACTCGATCCTTCTATCTGCAGCACAACAATAATAGGCTCCATTTTCTGAGGTACTGTCAATTATGCAAACTTTGCCTGAACAACAAAAGAACAATAAAATTAAAACAAGTTACTTATTATTTTTGAAGAGAAAGATGAAATTATTATTACACATTGGTCATCATTGTTCACTAAGGCCAATTAATTACATAACTGCCAAACCTTGCATTGGTAAGATCTTCAGAGACCAGATGCTCCACAGGAGAATCATTAATCAAAATTCGATACTGTGTCATCTTGGGAGAGATTAAGACAAAAGGTTGGTTAAAGAGGTCAGTTTTAAGAGGGATTGAATTGAGGAAAAAAAGGTAAAGAAATGAAGAATTCAAGGAAGGGGATTACATTATGTATGCTTTAACATGTTTGTATAATCTATTTGAAGCTTACATTATCTGTGTAATGTGAGTTGGTTTATATTAGTACAACTAAATACAGTCGATATTGACTTTTTTTCTTTATTTGAAATAATCTGACAATAATTACAACACGCAGAAACTTCACCCTCAATTTTTTAAATGTTTTGAAAATGCATAATAAAATTCATGTGGCCAGTGCTTGTTAAGGGATTTCTTTTTGTTTAATAGACCATGCTGTAATTTACTTTTTATGCAATATTGAAACATTTGCAGTTTTTTCTAATAATTGGTAAAGAATACTAGTTTTAATCTAACCCACTGTTAACTACAGGTAAGCATTGTTAATACTGGTCCCAATATTATTTCTGTACTAAGCAGTCTTCAGAAAGTGTGTAGGGGGAGGCCAGACAGTCAAACTAATCTCCAATGCCATTCTGTAAGCTCATGGCTGAACTTTGTCAGCATCAACTTCATTTCTCTGCCTTATCTTCAGGCCCCTTAACTGTAATCACCGACTGAACATGCACAGTCCTCTAGTGTTGGAAATTTCAAAGATTCACAACTATCTGAGTGAAAAAATCTTTGAAAATGAATGGTGCCGTCATGGTTTGGTTGCTTCTACTTGTTGACCATGTGAATACTCTTCTGTGGCACGAAGCCACTGATGTTATCTCATTTACTTTCTCCTCTATTTTGCAAATCAGTGGCCAGCCCAGTCGTGATCATCTGAATGAGATCCCACCTCTCGGTTATGCTTGGGCTCCTATTTGGGTGCTGAAAATGTCTCTGCTACAATTAGGGTAACACTATTTGAAGATAGCAATCTTGGTCAGTAACACAGAAACACAGAGCATGGGTTCAAACACAGTATTCATCCTGGCATCGGGTCCCCAAACCTGTATTGAAAACTCAGACCATGGAATGTAGATTTAAATTGTACAATCGCCTTCACCCATCTGCTGACGTTTCTGTTACTGCACTGTAAGCAAAGAGAGAGGTGAAGAAGGAAAGTGGAAAGGAAGTAAAGAGGATAGAGAGAGGAGGAAGAGGAAATGAGGTTTGAAGGAAGAAAAGGTGCAAAAACGTTTGTTTTTAACTTGGACCAGAAAAGTGCAAGACACAAGCACAGATGTATTCGCTTTGGCTCTATACTAACACACTTGGTTTCAGTGAAAATTATATCAATTCTAGTTCAATTTCAGGGGCTTCAGTCTATAATCTAAGCAAACCTGTCAGTGCAGGGAGTGCTGTTCCATTGGAAGTACCAGCTTTTGAATGCAATGTTAAAAAGAGCAGTATTTTTTTCAGGTGGCTGTAAGTGATCTGATAACACTAGTCAAAGGTGAGTCCTCACAATGTCTGACACAGCATTCCTCTATCTATCAATATCACCAATGGCTACAGATGGGATTTTAAACAAAACCCCATCTACCCTTTCCAGGGGACTCCAAAGAAAAAGCAGAAGAATTCTTGTAGGTTATAGACCAACACATTTCCTTCGACCAATAACACTAAACAGTTTACCTCCATGATAGTCGTGTGAACTTGCATGTGTGAATTGACTCTGTTGCAATTTCTGCTTTGCAGAAGAGATTATCTTGTTGATGCAGGAGGGTTGAGCAAGAACATAAAGTTGCACTCAGGGTATTATGCATGATTATGAACCATATTTCTCTCCTAGCGATAAACATTTTATTGAGCTGTTGGCTTTGAAATTGTGACTAATTAAGTTTTAACTTGATTGCATAGATCTTGTATGTAGCTGAAAAAAGGGTCAGTTTGCTGAAGCTTTTTCTTTGGCACTCATCAGGGAAAGTCAAATTTTTTTTATCCATTAAACGTTTGAAATTTAGCAACTTGTTGAATCTAGTTCAGTTTTAATAATATCTATGCCCAAATAAATGGTATGATCACTGAATCCCTTCTAGGTCAAATGCTTTCTAACCTTTTCATTGGTTTCCGTGATAAATGCATTTTTGATTGAATGAACTCTACTTTCCACGTTGTGTATCGATGCAATATGCAATTACAAAACTTGAATTTGCTGTTAAGTGTAAGGATTTTCATTGACACTTTTATACACTTCACCCAACACTCAAATCCACATCTGCGACAGAACAATCTTACAGATTAGATTACTTACAGTGTGGAAACAGGCCCTTCAGCCCAACAAGCCCACACCGACCCGCCAAAATGCAACCCACCCAGACCCATTCCCCTACATTTACCCCTTCACCTAACACTACGGGCAATTTAGCACAGCCAATTCACGTAAACTGCACATTTTTGGACTGTGGGAGGAAACCGGAGCACCCGGAGGAAACCCACACAGACACGGGGAGAATGTGCAAACCCCACACAGAGTCGGTTGAGGCAGGAATTGAACCTGGGTCTCTGGCACTGTGAGGCAGGAGTGCTAACTACTGTGCCACTGTGCCACTGTGCCAACCACAAATCTAATATGCTCCCTTTTCTGGATATGTTACTTCAGAAATCTGATAATTAATTCTCCACGACTATGAGCTTACCTGGTGAATAATGTTGGAATTCATACAGCTCAACCAGTTATAAGATTGGACTCATCAGCAATCTTGTAAATAAGTCACTAGCCATGGGCTCACATTGCAAGCTTGATACAACAAAAAAAGCACATTAAAGTTATCCCACAGGGATCGCTAATTGTTCATTTTTCTGCTGACAAAATGCTGCCATCAGTCTAAAAAGATATTCTGCCACTTATTCAATTGAACAAGTATGCATGTCATACAGAGCCAGTTACGTCATCTCCCAATGATTGGTTGATTGCTTCGAACACTATACTCTTCTTCAGTTGTTTGTAACAGGTGAAGAACAGACCTTACTTAACCAACCTACCCTTGCAAGACCCAAAATAAAACATCTGCTCTTGAATGTCATTCCATGATTGCGTAGATTTGTTGAACTTGTTTAAACTTTGACAAAGTAGCATATATTCAAACACAGGGACCCATTATCTACAAACGAAGGGACTATGTTCAACATTTGCATGGCTTTGAATTATCCAGTGGTTTGACAGTCGATAGCTCCACTTTGCTTTCTCCATGGCAACACCTTGGTTGATTGGTGAACTTAACAATTAAGTGAACTTAACTCTTTCTCCTGTAGTAAAAACTGTGATTGTTTGAAACTTGACTTGTTTGGACTTGTCCTGATGAGTACAAGATGAAAAGCTTCAGGAATATGTTTCTCTTTTCAGCAAAAATAATGAACTATTGCATTTATTGAAGACAATTAATTTTATTATATTTCAGACAAAAATCAATCTGGAACGTTTAGATGAAATCATTTTTGATATCTGGAATACCTATAAATATAAGCTCGGTGGGACATGGTTCAGGTGACATTGTTTCCCAGAAGAGAGAACATGTGCATATTGCACTTAGATCAGACTTGTTATTCCTCAAAACAACGCTCTTGTATGGTCTGTGTGATCATTTCTAAGTACTACTGTTTTTTTTTCTTTGCTACTGATTTCTTCATCTGAGTTGCAAATGAAACTTGTACAAAATACAGCCCCAGGTCTAATTCAATTACATCTCTTTAGAAATTAATTGCAAATGTAAAACTTGGAGGAAGTGCAGACTTTTATTACATAAAATGCCACAATATTTTACGATGTTCCCTTATTGGCTGGAAAAATACTGGGCAGCTCTGTGAACAGAGACTTCTGCACTTTGGGATAAATAGGGCTCTTTGTCTAGTTCAATTAGTTCACTCAGGACAATCATATTTCAACCATTTCACTAAGCCAAAATCACATGGGCATCAAAGCTGAAGAATATTCAGAATACAACCTTAACAAATAATTTGTTTTAAAGGATTAAGCATCTTGAAGCAATCTAATGCAATAATTAATATTAGCTACTATATTGCAAATACTTTCTAATAGTTTAAGATTTGTGTGCATTTCGTTCTCATAATGAACAATTTATAATTCATCCTAAAATGTATAGTTAATTTCCTGCCAATTGTGAAGAACAGGAGTTTTGCTTACATTCTCCAATCTTTTCCTTACTCCATTCATTCGAACAATTTTCTCCTGAAAAACATTGTCTTCTAGCTCTCCTATTCAAGCATCCAGTTTGTTCTTCTGTTCTACATTGACATCTCTACAGCTGTTGAAGAAGCACATGCATAGATATATATGTGGATTCTGAACAGTGAGTTGTTAAAGATGTGCATAACAATTTTATTTGGCAAGTAGAAGTGTGCGGGAAACATGGACACTGGCAGCTTGAGTGCATAATTGATTAGGGACAGTTGACAGACAGTAGTGGGAAAATGTTTTATCTCTAACTGCAAAGAAGAATACGCTGTGGTCCCCCAGGTGTCAGTATTAGATTCATTGCTGTTCTTGTGATATTTAAACAATCTGAACTCATGGAGTCATCCAGTTGTACAGCATGGAAGCAGACTCTTTGCTCCAGCTCATCCTAAATTAATCCAATCCTATTTGCCAGCAGTTGGCCCATATCCCTTCAAACCCTTTCTATTCATAAACCCATCCAGATGCCTTTTAAATGCTATAATTATACCAGCCTCCACCTCTTCCTCTGACATCTCATTCCATATATGTACCATCCTCTGTGTGAAAAAGTTGCCCCTTAGGTGTGATAAGCTGTTCCTTTAACAAGGTTATGCTGTCCTTGGCTTTCTTTTTTCAGAGAGGTTGTAAATGACACCAACTCTAAAAAGTCTGGCATTGGAGGGTTCCAGGGCCAATTTGATAATAGCTAACGGATACTGTCTCAGGGAGAAGGCTTTCAAATTTAAAAAAAGAACACTTGTAGAATGGAAAGGGAATGGCCAGTTCTCCCAGGTCAGCTTTTCTCTGGTTTGGCTTGGTTTTTAGCAGTAGTGTGGAAAAAAGCTGCTTGATCCAAAAAAAAGCTGCTTGATCCAAAAAAAAGCAGTTCCAGGCTGATCCTCTCTATCTGACTTCTTTCCTGTAAGACCCTGTGTTTGATTTTACCTTTTGTACCAAGTGGCATTTATAGGGATTGTTGCAAGTATTTGGAATAGCATCATTAAGTTGGGATGATCTGTTGAGTTTTAAGAGAGGTTAAGTTATTCAGTATTCTGTTTTCTGTTGTTGGTGTTTCATTCAGTAATTTTGCAAATAAAGTCTGTTTTGTTTAAAACTAAGTGGTTTTGACCAGCTGATTTTTTTTCCTGGAATATCCACTATACACCTGCTTAAAACAACTAGCAAAGTTAGGGTCTAGGCTACCTTCTTGAAATATTTTGAGGGATCTGGTCTAGTCCATAAGAAGTTCTCTTTAAATCTTTCCCCTCTTACCTTGGATACAAGGAGTTTGCAAATTGTAAATTATACAAGATTTGCTAACAGAATAAGTAGTGAGCACGATCATTCGTAAATCTCAAAAGGATGTAGACCAGCTCGTGAAATTGACAGTCACAGGATGGACATGTAATTTAATGCAAGTAGTGTACAGGGATGCTCTTGGGAGAAGCAAGATGGTGAGGCAGCAACACTGAAATGATATTGTTTTTGAAGAGAGCAAGTTCAGAGACGCCGAGGGAGTACATATTCACAAATCTTTGAAGATTTTATGACAAGGATATAAAGATATTGGAGAAACTGCAGAAAAGGGACAATGGTTCTGAGAAGGAGAAACTTCAGTTACATGAATAGGTTGGACTTAAAGAGGAGAAGGTAAAGAAAGGATTTGGTAGAGCTATTTATAATCATGAGAAATTTGGGCATGTAGATGAGTAGAAATAGATTCAGAACAAGAGGGCATATATTTCAGGTGATTGGCAAAAGTATGGTGACAAGAAAAAACATGCTTTCATACAATGATGGTAAGAACGTGGAGTTCATTACCTGAGAGCATGATGAAGCCTGGGGCTTTCATAAGGAAATTGGCTAAATATTTGGAAAGAAACAATGTTGCAGGGTTACAGGAAAAAGACAAGGAGGTGGTTAAATGAGTTGCTCTTACATTGGAGAAGGTACTAGATACAAGCTGAATGATTTCCTTCTGCATGTAACATTCAATGGTTCTCTCAGAAGTTGAAAACGGTGTTAGAAAGTTTAAGAAAGTGTTTGGCTTTGTAAATGGGGACATATTGACCCAGCCCAAAGTTAGTTTTCCTTAGAGATTAAAAGTTTTTCCAATGTTCTCCTTGTTTGTTTCCTATTGTCTACCCAACATAAGCCCCACACCTAACCATCAACATCTTATTCTGCATTAAGTATAGATTGCTGATAATTCTCAAACAACATTTGTTGAATGTTTTCAAAGATACAAGGAGAATTTTAACCTATAAATAGGCAACTTCATATTAACTGGACATTTAATCTTAAAAACCTGTTCCTCAATACAAATCTAACTTCAACCAGTGACTTTAGCTGAGACTCTAATCCAAGGGCAGTCTGTGATAATGAGGCCTTCTCATTGTACTTTGCAGCTTTAATTGTGGTTGATTGGTTGTCACAAGCTAAAAGCAAGGCAAGTTACAGCCGATGTAATAGTCACATGATTATAAACCAACATGTACACTACCTACAATTGTACTCCGTCAAATAATTTCTGAGATCTCCCCCTCGCCCATACCATTCTCTCTCTCTGGTAGTTGTATTTGGCCCGGTGACCTTCACTAATCAGCTCTCCATATGAATGGAAATTAACAACTCATCAGTGTCCAGGGGAATCCTGATTTATAGATTGCCAGCAAATATTAACATCTCCCACCTCTTGCTTTTGAAAACCTTCTTCACCTTTAATCATCTCCATGGTTTCCTCTCAACTGATCACTGCAACCTCTTTCAGTCTTCTGTACCTTTTTCCATTCTTTAGTCCTGAAAAACCAATCTGTTGTGTTTTTTCCTCATCAGCAGTCATACCTTTGTGCACTCTGACATCATATTATCAAATTCCTGTACCAAACACCTCTACCTCTTCAGGGCCTTCTCTTCATTTACGACCCTTCTTAAAACTTACCAATCTTTCCTTCTGAATATTCAATCATCCCTCCAAATATTTCATTCTTTGGCTCAGAACCATTTTTTCACTGACTATATTTCTCTGAAGCAACTTGAACCAGTGCAAGTGATAAACAAATCTCTTTCACCATTAAAATATACTTCAAATCCATTTCTAGGCCAATACTTTAAGTTGTTTCAGTCTCCATAACTCACTGCCCATCAGCTAATCCATGTTTCTCCATTTCTTTGTAATATACATTGGGACATCTCAAAGGCAATAATCAAATAAATACTATTATATATACCTGGTGTGCACCCCAGTATAAACTAGTGATAAAAGTTATCCTCCTTAGACACAATGTTCATGATGTACATGGGATTGAGCTCTGATGAAGACCCATCAACCTGAATTGATAACTTTGACCCTCTTTCTCTCCACAGTTGCTCCCTTACCTGCTGAGTAAATCCAGAATTACTTTTTACTTTCAGATTACAGAAGTTAGTTCACTCCTAGCAGCCAACTGATTCGGCTGACTCAAATGCTCAATGATACGCCCATGTTCTGGATTCCTTGCTCAGGCAGCTCAGAAGTGATCGTTCTCGTGGACTTTTACAATGGCAGGTAGTCAGATAGAAAGGAATGCATAGCTGTTTTAAATATTACTGAGGCTCTTCTGACGCACAATTCAGGTTCTTGGCTTTCACACCTCCCTGTATTATGTTGCAATGGTCAACATCAAATTTTGTTTGAAGTGAAAACATATTATTTGGTTTGATGCATTAGACCAATAGCGTTCAAAAATGTTAGGCTTAAAAAGCCTTTCCACCCTTTATAGTATTCAGGATGCCTTCTGACTCCAGTTTAAATTCCCTTCCACAATTGATATGATTTTCAATCATGATAGAGATAGAGGGTTAGGAGGTAATCTGTGAGAGTGTTTGATCACATTGGATATATTATGCTTGTCTGCAAAAATATTGATTGTCGAATGTTTTGTCAGCCACACATGTGTCACATGGGGATAAGGCAGAATTCTCTTCAAAGCTATTGAATGTTGAGAGAAGTTTAATTAAATTTTTCATTGCTGCCTTAACTGCTGCAAGCCCTTGACCTCCACACAGGGTAAAAGAACCTAGCAGCATTCCATCACGGAGTGAATCTTTCATTGTGTTAACAGCAGCCTGAGTATTTCCTCCATAATCTACTTCAGCACTTTAGGCATTATGCTTTGTAGTCCAGATGTTTTACTATTTCAACTGATCAAATATTCTGTGCTCACTCAACATATTTGTAAAAATTGCAATGAATAGCAAACCTGTATTTAACTTACAGGTTCTAGAAATTTCTAGAAAATAAGCAATTACATAATTTTATCTTCATCTTAAATTACCTTGATTTTATTGTTTAAAGTTCTCATTTACTTGCTTGCCACATCCCTATCTTCATTTTACAGAAGTTTTGTTAACGTACCCGATGTCATTGAGTTGTACAGCACGGACACAGCCACTTCGGTCCATGCCGACTAGATATCCAAATTTAATCTAGTGCCATTTGCCAGCATTTGGCCCATATTCCTCTAAACCATTCCTCTTAATACACCTATTCAGATTCCTTTTAAATACTGTAATTGTACCCACCTCCACCACTAACTCTCACAGGTTCAATGCATGCCACCCTCTATGTGAAAAGGTTGCCCCTTAGGTCCCTTTTATATCTTTCCCCTCTTATCTTAAACCAATGCCCTCTAGTTTTGGACACCCCTACTCTGGAGAAAAAGACCTTGGCATTTTACACTATCCATATCCCTCATGATTTGATAAACCTTGATATGGTCACCCATCAGCCTCTGATATAGTCACACATTTTAGGGATAATAGCTTTACCATGGATGTAAAAGACCTTCACTAGAATAGCCACGGACAGACATGTGGATAGATTGAACTGAGGTTGTTCTCAGAATAGAAAAGGATAGATGTTTTTAAAATCATAAAGAGTTCAGATAGAAGAAATAAAGAGAAATGGCTTTGAATAGCTGACAGTAAATAACCGATGGCACAGATTGAAAGTGTTTGTCATACGTATAGGAGGCAAATTGAGGAAAATATTTTTTACACAACTTCTGGTTAGAAATCAGAATGCTCTGTCTGAAATGCTGATGATGTGGGTTCCATTTTGGCTTTCAAAGGTAATTAATACTTGACGAAGATAAAAATGAAGTTAAATGGAGAAAGCGTGGCAGAGAGAGAGTTGCAGGACTGCTTTTCAGAAGAATCAGCATTTATCTTGAATGTGATGCAGTGGCAGTGTCTCCACCTTGAGCCAGGGGGGCCTGGGCTCAAGTTCCACCTGCTCCAGGGTGTGCCATAACATGATTGAACAGTTTGATTAGAAAACGTAAAATAGACTTGAAATGAAATTTTTCAGTGCTGTACTATTCTAAAACAAAGGTCTTGTCTTTAATTAAAGAGCACAACCAATTCTGACATGCTGTGACACAACACTGAAATAAATGGGGCTTTTAGTGAGATCTCCATTATTTAATTTTATTTTTCTCTTTTAGGTTGGAACAGTGTCACAAAGCTGGTCCCTTTTTTCTTGAAGCTGTTCCTTTTCTCAAGGATATTTTTCAGAGGGGTCATAAACCGTTCCTAGTTCTGAGATGAGGAACTCTATATAGAGTTTGGTGCAGAGACAAAAGGGTATTGAGAGGCCTTTTTGTTTATCCGTAAACAGATGAGACTTCAGGCCAAAGTAGTCATGTTTTAGAAGTGCTGAAAATGCGTTGCTGGAAAAGCGCAGCAGGTCAGGCAATGAGGAATGAGACTTTCCTCATTCCTGAAGAAGGGCTCATGCCCGAAACGTCGATTCTCCGGCTCCTTGGATGCTGCCTGACCTGCTGCGCTTTTCCAGCAACACATTTTCAGCTCTGATCTCCAGCATCTGCAGTCCTCACTTTCTCCTAGAATGTTTTAGAAGTGACCTGTATAATGAAAGGGGAGTGGTCAGCTCTCTAACTAAGCAGTTCAGTCCAGAACTAGTTAGGAGTTCAACAGTGAGCTGTGGGGAAACTCTCTCTCTCTCTCTCTTTCTGCCCTTCTAACTTCAAGCTATAAACATCTGTTCCATTTTTTTAAACTGTGTTTTATTGGGACTGTTGTGTATATTCGGAACAGCATAATTAAGTCTAATTTGTATAGATTGAATTCTGTAGGGCTTCTATATTCTGTTCTTTGTGTTTCATTGTATAATTTTGTTTTAAAACCTAGCCGTCAACCTAGCCAGCTTATTCCGAGTAATTGTCATTGTATACATACCAAAGCAAATTGAGAAGTTACAGTCTGAACTGCCTGCTCAAAAATGGTTTGAGTGGTCTGGCTAAGTCCATAACAGATTGGGGGCACTTTGCGGGATTTAAAACAGCCTGTGGTAGATGCTAGTGTCTTTACTTTGGGTGTTGGTTTGGTTGGGTGGACAAAGCTTGGGATGGTAATAGCTCTTTCAGTCATCAAAAAGTTTCTGGAAGTGGATGCAGTGACTTTGGAAGTTTTGCAAAAGCTGAATAAGACCAAGCTGCAGGAATTAGCAGATAAGCTGGGATCGGAATTGCCTGCTTGTGTGAGGAAGAGAGATAATTACAGCAGTAGCTGAGCATTTCAACTTACTGGAGAAACCATCAGAATCTATAGAGGTGGCAAGAATTCAATTGCAAATGAAGCAACTTGAATTAGAGGTGAGAGATAAGGAAAGGGCAGCAGAAACAAAACAGTTTGAGTTAAGATTAAAAGCAGAAGAGAAGGGAAAAAAAGAGAGCAGCAGAACAGAGAGATAAAGTGCAGCAGAAGGGAGAGAAAAAGAGAAAGCAGAAGAACAGAGAGAAAAAGAGAGAGCAGCAAAAGAGAAATAAGAGGGAGCTTTTGAACTTCAAAAACTGCCACTTAAAAAGGAAATCAGCTTAAAAGGCTGCAGATAAAGTCTGAGGGTAGACTTAGTGAGGAAGAGAGTGAGGATGAACAAGCCCCCGGTAGTCAGAAGTCAAGTGAGAAACTGTTTAAGTATGTTCAAGCATTGCCTAGATTTGATGAGAACGATGTGGAAACCTTTTTCATCTCATTTGAAAAGGTAGCAAAACAAATGCTGTAGCCAGGCAATGTGGGTTTTGTTGATCCAAATGAAACTTGTAGGTAGGGCTAGTGAGGTATTCGCATTACTATCAGAGGAGGTGACTGGGGAATTTGAGGAGGTGAAAAAAGCCATTTTAAGTGCATATGAGCTTGTACCAGAAGCCTATAGGCAACATTTCAGGAATCTAAGGAGGGACCCTGGTCAAACTTATATTGAATTTTAAAGGATCAAACAGAATAATTTCAATAAATGGATAAGAGCTTTAAAAATCGAGCAAACCTATGATGCACTTAGAGAGGCAATCATTTTGGAGGATTCAAAGATTCACTGTCTGAAGTAGTGCAAACTCAAATGGAAGAGCAGAGAGTTAAAACAGTAATGTTAGCAGCTGAAGTGGCTGATGATTATGAGCTGGTCCATAAAACACGGTTTGGCTTCCAGAATCAATTTCAGTCTGTGAGGGCTAGAAACTGGGGCAAAGAGAAATCCTCACATGGAAAGGGAAAGGTAGATCTCAGTGAAGATCATAAGGATGACTTACTACAAGGTTAAAAAAATAAACCTTTGAGGGGGACAAAGAAGTTAAATGTTTTCATTGTAATAAAGTGGCTCACACAAAATCACAGTGTTGGTGGGCGAGGAGAAAGCCAGATGCAGGAAAATCGGACAATCCTGGGAGTTTTGTTTAACTAGTAATGAAAAGCACAAAGGAAGTGAGACAACTGCCTCAGAGTGTACAAGATGATCAGAGATTGATTAAGGAGCAAGTGCCAGATCTGCTAAAAAAATATACATTAAGGTAAAGTTTATTAACACAGGACAAGAGTAACAGATAAAGGAGGTTATAATATTAAAGGACACAGGATCCTCTCAGTCCGTAATGCTGAAGGATGAGGAGATATGCACTCCTGAGAGACTATTACCAGAAAAGGTACTGGTAACAGGAATTCATGGTGAGACAAAAAGTGCTCAATTATGTAAAGTGAGGCTAGAGAGTCCAGAGAAGAGTGGAGAATTTGTGGTAGGAGTACTGGACAAACTCTCAGCGCCAGGAATACAATTTGTCCTTGCAAATGATGTAGCTGATTCACCAGTAGGCGTGCTGCCTACTCTGGTTGAAAAGCCAGTGGAGATGTAGACAACTGAAGAAATGAAGAATGTTTTTTCCAGGAATCTTCCCTGATTGTGTGGTCATAAGTTCACAAAGGCACAAGTTGAAGCAGGAGAGCTCAAAAGGCACAGATAAGGAAGCTGACATAACTTTATCTGAGACTTGTTTTGATCAGATGAGTGGAACAGAGAAGGAGCAAATAGGTAAACATGCAAATATCTTCAGCTCTCCTAAGCTTACCAAATTACAACGGAAAGATGAGAACTTAAAACAGTTATATCAAAAAGCATATACAGAGAAGGAGAGAGAATGCCTTCCAGTGTGTTATTATTTAACAAATGATGTCTTAATGAGGAAATGGAGACCATCACACATTCAAGCAGATGATAAATGGGCAGAGATTCATCAAATTGTTTTGCCAGTAGATATAGAAAGGAGGTGCTGTGAGTGGCACATGAGCTACCACTTTAAGGTAATTTAGGGGTGAGGAAAACTCAGGCTATGATACAAAGACATTTTTACTGGCCCGGACTATACAAGGATGTAGTTGAATTTTGCCAGACATGTCATACATGTCAGCTAATCAGAAAACCAGATGGGGCGGCACAGTGGCACAGTGGTTAGCACTGCTGCCTCACAGCGCCAGAGACCTGGGTTCAATTCCCGACTCAGGCGACTGACTGTGTGGAGTTTGCATATTCTCCCTGTGTCTGCGTGGGTTTCCTCCGGGTGCTCCGGTTTCTTCCCACAGTCCAAAGATGTGCAGGTTAGGTGAATTGGTCATGCTAAAATTGCCTGTAGTGTTAGGTAAAGGGGTAAATGTAGGGGAATGGGTGGGTTGCGCTTCGGCGGGTCGGTGTGGATTTGTTGGGCCGAAGGGCCTGTTTCCACACTAAGTAATCTAATCTAATCTAAAAAACCACAGGCAGTAATAAAACCTGCATCTTTACTACCCATTCCAGCATTTGAGGAACCTTTCTCAAGAGTTTTGATTGATTACATATGTCCCCTACCTCAAACAAAAAGTGGGATTAAGTATTTATTAACAGTAATGGATGTGTTGACTAGATTTCTAGAGGCAATCCCATTACGCAACATCACAGCTAAACAGGTAAGTGAGGAATTCTTAAAATTTTTACTAGATACTGACTACCAATAGAGATCCAGTTAGATCAATGATCAAACTTCACATCCAAACTGTTCAAGGAAGTTACAGATAACTTGGAAAAAAAAACAATTCAAATCTACTGCGTACCCAATTGCAAGGAGCGCTAGAGAGATGGCATCAAACACTAAAGACCATGTTGAGGGCTTATGATCAGGATTATCCAGATTATTGGGATAAGGGAGTTCTGTTTGAACTTTTTGTGATCAGAGATGCACAAATGAATCGACCAAATTCAGTCTATTTGAATTAATATTTGGACATGAAGTAAGCGGACCGTTAAAATTGATTAAGGAGAAATTAATAAGCCGCAATTTGGAGATCACCCAATTGGACTATAGATCAAACTTTAGAGGACAATTAAATAGAGCTGAAGAGTTGGCAAGACAGTATTTAAAAGGTATCACAGCATATAACAAAACGGGAAGCCAGTAAGTAATCACAAATTCACAATTTTGCCATTGGGAATAAGGTGTTACTTCCAGAAACAGGGGAGCCCTTGAAAGCAAGGTTTAGTGGACCTTATCAAATCGACAGGGAATCGATTGAGGTGAACTATTTGATAAGAACTCCAGACAGGAAGAAATCTCACAGAGTATGTCATGTGAATATGATCAAAAGGTATTTTGATAGGGAAGGAAAGCAAGAGGAGAAGGTGTTAATGATGACAGCACAGAAGGGAGAACCAAGTTCAGAGGATTCTGAATCAGACATTCCTCAAAACAAATTGGACAATGAGGAAGTTGTTAAAATTTGGGATAAATCATTGAATTACCTTCCACAAGAAAATCGAAATGACCTGAAAGAACTATTCCTATCATATCGAGAGATATGCGGAAATAAGCTGGGAAGTACTAACCTAATTGTCGATATCGGAGATGTTGTTCTGATTAAGCAACATCCTTACAGGCATAACCCTCTAAAGTTGGCACTGGTTCAGAAGGAGAGAGAGGGAGCGTATGCTCCAAGGTGACATATCGAAGTGAGTTACAGTGACTGGAGCTCACCCATAGTCATCGTGCCAAAGTCAGATGGCACCCAACAGTTTTGTGTAGGTTATCGCAAAATCAATGCCGTTACAAAGACTGATGCATATCCAATTCCACAATTGAAGGACTGTGTCAAAAAAGTGGGACAAGCAACTTAAATTTCTCAGTTGGACTTGCTCAGAGGCTACTGGCAAGTGCCTCTCTCAGTGAGAGCAAAGGCAATTTCGGCTTTCTAACGCCAAATGGACTATATCAGTTCAAATCATGCCATTTGGTATGAAAAATGCTCCAGTCACATTTCAGAGACTAACTAATAAGGTCATTGCCGGATTACCCAACTGTGTGGTGCATATTGATGACCTGGTGATTTTTAGTCACTCATAGAAGAAACATTTACAGCATTAATTGGACTTGTTTGATCGGCTTCGGAAGGCTTGGTGGTAAACCTAGCGAAAAGTGAATTTACCAAAGCCCAAGTCATAACCCATTGACATTTGTGGAAAAACTTAAGGACAAAAATGCCAGACTATTTAAATGGAGCTTCTCATTGCAGCCATTCAATTTGACAATTGTGCATGTGGCAAGTCACAAAAATGCGATTGCCAATGCGTTATAGAGGCTCAAATGAGATACAGAGGCATTTGGTGGTGGGCGTGCCAAGGCCTGAATTCGCATGTGGTTATGCATGTTTGCATGTGTATAGTTAGTATAGAGTATCTGTGTGTTTAGAATACTAACTGGGTTTTTGAAAGTTTTTCCAAATTAAGCTATCTTTTGGGATTGATGGTTCATTTTTTAAGAGTCACAAAGCTGGTCCCTTTTTTCTATACGTTATTCCTTTTCTCAAGGATATTATGTCCTCGATTATTTTCAGAGGGGTGATAGACCACTCCTGGTTCCAAGATGACTAGTTTGGTACAGAGATTAAAGGGTATTGAGAGGCCTTTTTGGTTATATGTAAGCAGATGAGACTTCAGGCCAAAGTGGCCATGTTTTAGAAGTGACCTGTATAATGAAAGGGGAGCGGTCAGCTATCTAGCTGAGCAGTTCAATCCAGAACTAGTTGGGAGCTCAGCAGTGAGTTGTGTGGAAACTCTCTCCCTCTCTTTCTGCCCTTCTAACTTCAAGCTATAAGCATCTGTTCCTTTCTTTTAAACTGTGGTTTAAGGGGCTTGCTTATTGTGACTGTTGTGTATATTCGGAATAGCATAATTAAGTCTGGTTTGGATAGACTTAAGTTCTGTAGGGGTTTTTTATTCTGTTCTTTGCATTTCATTGTGTAAGTTTGTGAATAAATTTCTGTCTGTTTTAAACCCTAGTAATCAACCTAGCCAGCTTAGTCCGGGTAATTGTCACTGTACAATTAACAAAACAAGTTGTAAAGTTATGGTCTGGGTGGCCTGCTCAAGAATGTTTTGATGATCTGGCCTAGTCCATAACAACTGTGAATTAAAGGTGACCTTTGGACTGTGAGCTATGGCTTTCTTTCAGGAAAAATAAAAGAGGAAAGACAAGCAACTGGCTTTGCCTAGAAAGTTATTGATTATTACAGATTGATTATTTTTCAAAGAACATTGTATATGTTTTAACTGTGGAGATGCATAGTGCAGGAAGGCTTGGCAATGTCTTAATGTTAAAAAGGCACTGTCATGGGAAAGCCAGTGCCAATGAGTCTAACAAACAGAATATTGGAACAAAAACAGAAAGAGGCATCAAAATTTGAACCATGCTTTTTGACAGAGCAGCTGTGGCTATGAAAAGTGTTGGAAGGAGTATTGGTTGCTCTCTACTTATCTGCCCATTATTGACTTCTTGAAAATTCAAGGAATATAATCCCAGTTGTATGTAGTAAATGAATATTCCACAGAGTCGACTGGAAGCTGTTGTCATTGACCAATGTCTTCAAAAATCAAGCAAGTTAAACTCCGACATGCCTATGATAGCATGTAACTGCTTAAGTGAACTGACAAATTACATTTTTTTAAATTTATCTCCTAATTGTCTGCCTGTTTGTGTGACTGAGCACTATTTTCAAAGATAATTGGATTTTAATCGTCGACATTAATTAGATAACTTTGCAGTTTAATTTCACAGTGCTAAAGTTGTGGCGTTAATAATAAATTGTTGATTTTTGTTTGCTATAAACCTGGTGACTGCTATCTGTTGTTGTTAAAGTCTCGTTAGGAAACATTGGTGCAATTTTGAAGTACTTTGAATGTTTCAACTTGATTGTGTTGTGAATATAGGAATAGAGAAGCTGAGTTTCATTTAGCTTGCTGTCCCAATGTCGTGATATTTGGTGTAAGGTAGGTGTAATACCTATGTACTGTAAGAGCCCCTTCCTGTATTGTTCTGACTGCTTAATTTCTGTGCTTTTTTCCATGCTAAATTCTTTTTGATCCTAGTTGCAAACTTATTCCCATCCTATTTAATGCAAGCTTCATATGTCTTTTTTCTTCATCATTTAAGTTCTGGATCATCCAAACCTAGGTGAACAATCAATATATTTAATGACCGATTTAAGAAAGGAAATGAATCAATTTAATCTGTAAGCTAGTACAATTTCAGTTTAGGGGTTGCATTTTATTTGACGAAGACAGTTGAAGCCCAACAGTCAATGGAATAATCAAGGAACTCAAAGGTACTCAGGAGTCTGAAATTGGTGAATTCAATATTCCTGAAAAAAAAATGATAGAGCTAGAGGAATTAACAGGGACAGTGAGGCATGAGACCATATCATGTTTTAGATCCAGGGAAGTGCTGTCTGACTTGTGGCTAATGCAGGTCAGCAATGTATTTGAGAGATTCAGGATATACTCAGCAATGTTTCAGATGAGGTCCTTTAAAACTATCCAGAATAAACCCACAGGATGATTTTAAAAATACTTCGCGTGATTTTTACAATTATTGGAATGCATCAAGTTGCAATGTTAAATTCTTATGTTAATCCTTTTATGAAGGATCATCAGAATTTGCTGCTGAACCCAAATCTCTTGAGGAATTTCCTTTCTGAAAAAGCCATGTAATTCATTCTTAGCAATTAGTTTTTAGCTTCATTTGTTGAGAGGAAGACCTTCTCACCAGTTCCATTGACTGATCTGCAGCAGTTGTTGCTATAATTAGCAGTGAGGCTATTTGACAAAATATTTCTGTGCAAAGCATAAGTTGGACTTCATGAAGCACTTTTATCATATAAACCTGAACTGCACAATGCTGCTGTTAATGCAGGGATCTTTAATACAAATTGAAACTGATTTGTTTTAACCACCATCCACTATAATTGTCTACCTAATTAAGTCTTAACAACTCCCACAAGACGCAATATAACTTGTCATTAACAAATAGTAGAAATTCTGAACTGCTAATAATTGTGGCACCACATACTAACATATTTACAAATAACATTTTTACTGCTGATATCAAAAATCTTGACATCTACTTTGAGAAGATATCTGAGATTAGCATTTTGCATTGTACATTTGCAAATTATTCATCAACAGCTTTGCATTAAGGATGCCATGTATATTATTTCTGTTCATACACATGTTCCAGAATTGCTTTGTGTTCTGATCTGTAAACAAAGTAGAGAATAAAGCTAAATTTAAAAGTGAAGCTGTATATAATTGTAATGATTAATAGACCCCAGGAATAGTTTCACAGCTGTCATCTGTCTGAATGCAGTTAATGGATGTAAATTGCTAAAGATTCAGATAGTGGTTTGATCGATCAGATTTATCATCACTTGCAAACTTCCATAAGCTGCACAAAAACAAAATATTGCAGACATTGACAAAGTAAAATTGGAAAATAGTGGAAATACTCAGCAGGAGGGCACAGCCTTAAGGTTAGAGGAAGCAGGTTTAGAAGTGAACTGACAAGGAGCTTCTTCACCCAGAGGGTTGTTAATCTATGGAATTCCTTACCCAGGGAAGGATACGACTTGATGCTACTTCAGCAATCACTTTTAAAGCTAAGATAGATACTTATTTGAAAAATAAAGGAATTAAGGGTTATGGTGAAAATGTGGGTAAGTGAGCTGAGTCCATGAAAAGATTAGCTATGATCTTATCGAGTGGCAGAGCAGGCGCGAAGGGCCAGACGGCCTACTCCTGCTCCTTGTTCTTATGTTCTTATTCTGGAAAATTTAATCCCTCTCCTGAGCCCTCCCAACATATGCCATAACAACTGGATCATCCCCCTAGACAGTTGAAACTGCTCTACCTGCTCACACTTTGCGGGTATCAACGAGTATTGTTTAAATCAAAGTGTCCACCATTGTTCCAGTTGGCTCTTGTGTATGAAATCATTAAAGAATCCGCTGATGCCTTAGTAAACCTCTTTTGCTCTAAATCACTGTTTCATTTCTACTAAATTCAGAAAATGGCCAAAGGTGTGACTGGTCATTTCTTTAAAAAAAAGCTACTGTTACAAGTTTTGTTCTTTTGTTGTTGATCAAATTCTTTTAACAGTTAATTGCAGAACTGATTCAGCGTATGATAGCCTATACCCTCTGAAGATCAGTACTATCACATGTTAAAACTAGGAACCACAATAGTTTTGTACAGTTATTGGTTTTAAGAATACAACTAGTTAATTGGCAAATGTGAATACAGCAAAGAACAGCCAAATTGAGCTCATGTAAGAGATAATGACTTTTGAGAACAAAATAGCAAGATTAACCTTGGAATACTGCATTCAATTCTGGTCTCACTGCTATAGGAAGGATGTGAAATTTGAAAGCATTTAGAAAAGATTTACAAGGATTTTGCCAAGGTTGGAAGGTTGAATAGGCTGGGGTTATTTTCCCTGGGGTGTTGGAGGCTGAGAGGTGACCTTATGGAAGTTTATAAAATCATGAGGGGCATGGATAGTGTGAATAGCCAAGCTCTTTTCCAGAGTGGGGGAGTCCAAAACTAGATGGCACAGGAGTAAGGTGAGAGGGGAAAGATTTAAAAGGAATCTAAGGGGCAACATTTTCACGCAGAGGGTGGTGCATGTATAGAATGAGCCACCAGAGGAAGTGGTGGAGGCATTTGCAACATTTAAAAGGCATCTGGATGGGTATATTTTAAAAGGATGGGTATATGAATACAAAGGGTTTGGAGGGATATGGGCCAGGTGCTGGCAGGTGGGACTGGACTGGGTTGGGATATCTGGTCAGCATGGATGAGTTGGACCGAAGAGTCTGTTTTGTGCTGTACATATCTACGACTCTAGGTTAGGCAGCACCTGGCTTGAGGGAAGCAGGGGAAATGTTTATATTTTTCATCTTCCTATAAATAGAAATGTAACACCTCCTGTTATGGGCCAGACCAAACCTATTCAAAATATTCACAGGATTGTCTAGACCCTAACATTTTGTTATTTTAAAGGTAAATGTAAGGTGTTGTGTTCCAGCTGTAATTTGATTGTTCAAACTGCTGGACTTAAAGTAAAACAAACTTTATTCATCCACTGTGGTTAAAATACAACAAAAGAAAGAAGCAATTGAACAGAATAACAGACACAGTAACCAATATTAATTAGCTGTTTCAATATAGTAACATTTCATAACCAAACCATTAGGAAAAGCAAAGTCAATAAAATTGATTGTTGCACATGCAATTCTCCAATCTAGGAGGAAAAGACATCAAAGGGAGATTCGGAGAGACAGAACTCCAGCTTTCAGCTGTAGCAAAGTGAGATGTGGCAGTGTTTCACAACCTTGGCAGCTTCTGCTAAAAGCTAAATTAAAAATTCTGGTTCTGTGGAGGTTTAACCACATCCCTTCAGGCTGCTTCTATTGTTCCAATTTTTTTAAAAAGGAAGGTCTCACAAGCTGTTTATTTTACTGACTTTCTAAGTAGAATCGACATTTCAAGCATAAGCTCTTCATCAGGAAGAGTAATTCATGATGAAGAGCTTATAGCCGAAACATCAATTCTCCTGCTCCTCGGATGCTGCTTGACCGGCTGTGCTTTTCCAGCACCATACTCTTCGATTTTGATCTCCAGCATCTGCACTCCTCACTTTCTTTTGGTTTTCCAAGTAGACAGCTGTAATTTTGTCTTAAAAGCTCTCTTTAAACAAAAAACAAAATAATCTCTTTAAACTAGAGGATCATCATGCCAGTTGTCCTCAAGGTAAATGTAGCCAGAGACAATACACCAGTGGTTCATTGTGGAGCAGGACGTGTGTGACATTCTGAAAGGATGAAAATATTTTGTTCAGAAAGGCCACAAACTTCATCTGTTTCTCAGCAGATACTAATAGTTAAGCTATGAGAGCTTTAGCCCATCACATGGTTTCTTCAGGCACAGGATATAGTTAGCTACAAATGCAAGACCAATAAATCTCCTTGGGATAGACAACTTCATTTCCAAATTGGAAAGGCTCTCCCTCCACGAACACTTAGGTTGTCTGTGACAATCAGAAAATAATTATGTAAGTGTGTACTCCTTTCATGGGGAGTTCCACTGATGCATGAAGAAACTCCTAGCTGCCATGCTATTTGAGGCCTCTGGCCAAGTTCAGTGTTGGCTCCTGGGTGTCAAGCACAATACCCTCAGAATGTGGGTCATGATACTAGTATATCTTGCAGAGAAGTGTTACTGCACTGCACACTGGTCAATCAGGGCAATTAGGAGGAACATAAGACAAATGCATTGCCAATGCCTTGACTGGTCAGCACAGCTTTACAAATTGCATCACAGAGAGCACTCAAATTTTGCAAAGGACAGCAGATGCTGACAATGCAGCACTATAATGGGGGCATGAATTAACAAGTGCAGGATCTGGATGAACTACCAACCCTCGAAGATGAGAATGAGGAGGTGATTGCACATGTCGCAGCTCCTAATATGTAGGTGGATGTGGCATCTACTTCTGTCCTGCTGTTAGGAGCTGTGTCCTTATTAAATCCATACATTGATTTTTGTGTGTGTGTTTGGATGTAAATATGCAGTGGTATTACCTTGAACCTGTTAACCCGACCACTATTTATGATACATATTGTTTTTGATAAATATTGATATGCATATCTAAAAAGAAGTGACAAACCTTTTCTTTCTGTTTTCATTTAGACAATATCCAGGTTTGGGCTGACAAGTGGCAAGTAACATTCACACCACATAAATGAAGATAAGAATATAAGAATTAGGAGCAGGAATAGGTCTTGTGACCCTTCGAGCCTGTTAGGAGCTGTGTCCTTATTAAATGCATACATTGATTTTTTTTGTGTGTGTTTGGATGTAAATGTATGTTGGTATTACCTTAAACTTGTTATCCAGATCATTATTTAGGACACATATTGTTTTTGATATATATTGATATGAATTTTTTGTAAAGAAGAGACAAGCCTTACATCTTGCTGTCATCAAAACAAATGCAAGAAATCCCAACTTTAAAGGGACCAACAATGTACACTACATGAAATAAGGTTGATTAGTTGATAAGTGAACTCTGATAGGCCATATGTTGTTATGGAGAATATCTCAGGGAATTATTTTCCCATGCTCTTTAGTTCAAAAAAGGATTGATGCTTGAATATGCTAATTTTTCCTGCTGAGAATAATCCCTGAGTATGAATAAATATTTGATCTAGAGAGTATAAATTGGACACATTTTAAGCCTGACTGTTAATCTTAAATTGCTTTTTCATGTAATTCTTCGTAAAGTTAGGATACTTCAGCAAAGTGATGTCCAATGGTGGAATCAGATCTAACACTTGTTCTGAGTTTTGCAAATGCTGGTTGCTTTGAGCGTGGACAGCAAAGAAACAAGGAGAAACTGAGGAATGCAGATGCTGGAGAGTCAGAGTTGAAAACTATGGCACTGGAAAAGCACAGCAGATCAGGCAGCATCCAAGGAGCAGGACAATCAATGTTGTGAGCATAAGCCCAGCCGAAGGAACAAGCTGTTTAAAAAAAGCATCAACACCATGTGTTGAACTTTACCATATTTTTGCAAAGTGTCATTTTTATGGAGTTTCATGGAGGATTTCTCTCTGACTCATGGTGACATTTGAGATCTGGCACTGCTCACCTCATTAAATCTGTATCTAAACTCGCTTGCTTCCTGTTGAATCAAGCTTTCACAGAGCTGAAAGTGTTTACCTCTGCATTCATACCATGGACAGCATATTTAAACCTTTAGCTGGGCACCGCTCCATGTTAAGGTCAGAAGTGGGGATGTTCACTGATGAATGCACAATGTTCAGCACCAATTGCAACTCCTCAGATACCGAAACAATCCATGCTCAAAGATCTAGAAAACATCCAGGAACGAAAACAGAAATTTCTGAATACGCTGAACAGGTCTGACAGCATCTATGGAGAGAAATCAGAGTTAAGGTTTCGGGTCGAGTGACCCTTCCTCAAAATGGTCCTGAGGAAAGCTCACTTGACCTGAAATGTTAACTCTGATTTCTCTCCACAGATGCTGCCAGGCTGAGCATGTCCAGCACTTTCTGTATTTGTTTCTGATTTACAGCATCTGCAGTTCTTTCTGTTTTCATTGAGACAATATCCAGGTTTGGGCTGACAAGTGACAAGGAACATTCGCACCACATAAATGAACAGAAGAACATAAAAACATAAGAACTAGGAGCAGGAGTAGGCCATCTGGCCCTTTGAGCCTGCTCTGCCATTCAATAAGATAGTGGCTGACCTTTCGTTGGCCTCAACTCCACTTACTCGCCCTCTCACCGTATTTCTTAATTCCTTTACTGTTCAAAAAATGTCTGTCTTAGCTTTAAAAACATTTACTGAAGTAGCATCAACCACTTCACTGGGGAGGGAATTCCATAGATTCAGAACCCTCAAGATGAAGATGTTCCTTCTCAATTCAGTGCTAAATCTGCTCCCCCTAATATTGAGGCTATTCCCTTTTGTCTTAGTTTCAGCTGCTAGTGGAAACATCCTCTCTATGTCTATTTAATCTTTTCCCCTCATAATTTTATATGTTCCAGAACATTATTTCAACAAGGCGCCACACACTGCAGCACAGAGGAACTATGCAGAGCAGAGGAAAATCTCCTAGACAGTGTATTCAAAAAGAACGGGTACCCAATGAACACAGTCCGCCGATTTTCTGCAACAAACCCCAACAAGCAGACAAAATGCGTCCAGAAACCCAAGCCACTCTTCCCCCATATCAAAGACATCTCAGAAATGACTGCTAGATTACGCAGACCCCTTGGCATCATGGTAGCCCACAAACCACCAACACACTAAAACAGCAGCTAATGAACTTGAAAGACCCTATACAGCCAACCAACAAAACTAATATCATTTCCAAAATACCTTGCAAGAACTCTAACAAACACTACATTGGACAAACAGATAGAAAACCAGCCACCAAGATACATGAACGTCAACTACCCACAAAACAACATGATCCTCTCTCACTAGTATCCTTACATATGGATGAGGAAGGACACCACTATGACTGGGACAACATATCCATCCTTGGACAAGCCAAATAGAGTCATGCATGAGAATTCCTCGAAGCATGGCATTCCAACCAGAACTCTATCAACAAATATATTGACTTGGATCCCATTTACCACCCCTTAAAAAAAGGAAATTACATCACTATAGGAAATGATGCAACCATAGGAAATGATATCACCAACCCTAGGAAACTCAAACATATAAATTGAAAGTGGGCTACACCACCAGCACTTCATTCAGAGGTTAACTGAAGATATTACATAGTATAGTGACGAAACATCTGAAAATGAATCTTCCAACTCATTGAGCAAGCCTACATCCAGGACCTCAACCTGAGCTACAAATCTTCTCAAAACTCTATACAGCTGCAACATTACCTCCCTGTATTTAAATTCAATCCCATTCACAATGAAGGAAAAAGTTCCATTTGCCTTCCTAATTACCTGTTACATCTGCAAAGCAACCTTCCGTGATTCATGCACGAGGACACCCTGGTCCTTCTGCATCGCAGCATGCTGCAACATTTGACCATTCAAGTCATAGTTCTTGTTACTGTTGCTTCTACAAAATGGATGACTTCACATTTATTAATATTGTACTCCATCTGCCAGGCATTTGCCCACTTATTCAAAGTCAAACTTTGACACACGACACGAAGTCCCCAACTGCAAATCAGATATGCCAGCGAATGAAGACAATCTAGTCACTGACTCTTGACATTCAATGGTATTACTTTCATTGAATCCCTTATTATCAATATGCTGAGGTTTGCCATTGGCCAGAAACTCAACTGGACTCACCATATAAATACAACGGCTACAAGAGCAGGTCAGAGGCAAGGAAAACTGTCGTAAATAGTTCACTCTCTGACTCCCCAAGTCTGTTCATCATCTACAAGGCACAATTCAGTAATGTGAAGGAATATTCCCCAGTTTTATGGATGGAATCAGCTTCAATAACACTCAAGAAGCTTGACATGAACATTGATTTTCACCAGATCCACAAGCATCCATTTCCTCCACCACCAACACTCTACAAGATGCACTGCAGAAATTCACTAAAGATTGTTGGACAGCACCTTCCAAACCCATGACCACTTCCATTTAGAAGGACAAAGGCAGCTGATAAATGTGAACACAACCACTTTGCCTCCAAACCATCCTGAATAAACAAACAAAGAACAAAGTCAAAGAATGTGGTGCTAAAAAGGCACAGGCAGTCAAGCAGCATCCAAGGAGCAGGAGACTCAACATTTCGAGCATTAGCCCTTCATCAGGAATGAGGCTTGTGGGCCGGAGGGCAGAGAGGTAAATGGCGTTTGGGGGCGGGGGAGAGCAGACTGAGGTTAGTTCGCTGGGAATGCAGTAGGTAGATGAAGGTAGGGGTGAAAATGATAGGTCGGAGAGGAGGGTGGAGCAGACAGGTGGGAAGGAAGATGGACAGGTAGGACAGTTCAAAAGGGCAGTGCCGAGTTGGGAGATTGAGACTGGGATAAGGTCAGGGAAGAGGAAATGGGGAAATGTGAAATCCACATTGATCCCGTGTGGTTGAAGTGTCCCAAGACATGTCAAATTCTTTGATCTGGGAGCAAAGGACGATGAAGGTGAGGCCTTTGCTGAGGACTGATCATTTAATTTCCCCATTTCCCCTACCCTACCTTTTCCCAGTCCCAACGTTCCAACTCACCATCACCCTCTTGAACTATCCTACCTATCCACCTAATTGTTCCACCCTTCTCTCCAACCTATCACCTTCACCCCAATCTTCATCTACCTACTACATTCCCAGTTACCTTCTCCCCTCCCATTTATCTCTCAGCCCCCTTGGTTCACAAGTCTCATTCCTGATGAAGGGCTTAAGTCCAAAATGTCAACTCTCTTGCTCCTCGATGCTGCCTGACCAATTGTGCTTTTCCAGCACCACACTCTTCGACTCTGATCTCCAGCATCTGCAGTCCTCACTTTCTTCAAACAAAGAACAAAGAAAATTATAGCACAGGTACAGGTACTTCGGCCCTCCAAGACTACACCAATCCCGATCCTCTATCTAAACCTGTCACCTATTTTCTAAGGATCTATATCTCTTTGCTCCCTGATCATTCATGTATCTGTCTTGATACATCTTAAATGATGCTATTGTTCCCGCCTCTACCACTTCCACTGGCAACGTGTTCCAGGCACCCACCATCCTCTGCTTAAAGTACTTTTCATGCATATCTCACCTAGACTTTCCCCTCTTACTTTGAACTCGTGACCCCGAGTAATTGAGTCCCTTGCTCTGGGAAAGAGCTTCTTGCCAACCACCCTGTCTATTCCTCTCATGATTTTGTAGATCTCAATCAAGTCCACCCTCAACCTTTGTCCTTTTAATGGAAATACTCCTAATCTACTCAACCTCTCTTTATAGCTAGCACCTTCCATACCTTGCAACATCCTGGTGAAACTCCTTTGCATCCTCTCCAAAGCATCCACATCCTTTTGGTAATGTGGCAACCAGAACTGTATGCAATATTCCAAATGTGGCTGAACCAAAGTCCTATACAACTGTAACATGACCTGCCAACTCTTATACTCAATACCCCATCCAATGAAGGAAAGCATGCCATATGCCTTCTTGACCAACCTATCGATCCACATTGCCACCTTCAGGGAACAATGGATCTGAACATTCAGAACCCTTTGTACATCAGTTTTCCCCAGGGGTTTTCCATTTACTGTATAGTTTGCTCTTGAATTGGATCTGCCAAAATGCATCACCTCGTATTTGCCCGGATTGGACTCCATCTGCCATTTCTCTGCCCAACTCTCCAACCTATCTATATTCTGCTATATTCTGGGACAGATCCCCTTCACTACGTACTATTCCACCATCTTAATATCATCTGCAAATTTGCTAATCAGACCACCTATACCTTCCTCCAGATCATTTATGTATATCACAAACAACAGTGGTCCCAACATGGATCCCTGTGGAACAACCACTGGTCACATGTCTCCATTTTGAGAAACTCCTTTCCCGTACTACTCTCTGTCTCCTGTTAACCAGCCAGTTCTCTATCCATCTAGGTACTACACCATGGATACCATGTGACTTCACCTTCTCCGTCAGCCTACCATGAGGAATCTTATCAAATAATTTACTAAAGTCCATGTATATGACATCTACAGCCCTTCCTTCATCAATCAACTTTGTCACTTCCTCAAAGAATTCCATTAAGTTGGTAAGACATGAATTTCCCTGCACAAGACCATGTTACCTATCACTGATAAGCCCATTTTCTTCCAAATGGGAATGGATCCTATCTCTCAGTAGCTTCCCTACAGCTTCTCTACTACTGACGTCAGGCTCACCAGTCTATATTTACCTGGATTATCCCTGCTACCCTTCTACCCAAGGGGACAACATTAGCAATTTTCCAGTCCTCCGGGACCTCACCTGTGTTCAAGGATGCTGCAAAGATATCTGTTAAGGCCCCAACTATTTCCTCTTTTGCTTTCCTCAGTAACCTGGGATGGATCCCATCTGAATCTGGGGACTTGTTCAACTTAATGTCTTTTAGAATGCCCAACACTTCCTTCCTCCTTATACCAACTTGACCAAGGGTAATGAAAGATCTATCCCTAACCTCAACATCTGTCATCTCCCCCTCCTCAGTGAATATCGATGCAAAATACTCATTAAGAATCTCAGCCATTTTCTCTGACTCTACACATAAATTTCCTCCTTTGTCCTAGTGTGGGCCAACCCTTTCTCTAGTTGCCCTCTTGCTCCTTATATATGAATAAAAGGCTTTGGAATTTTGATAAAGGATATCTCATGATCCCTTTTAGCCCTCTTAATTCCTTGTTTCAGATTTGTCCTACATTCCCGATATTCTTCCAAAGCTTTCTCTGTCTTCAGTTGCCTAGACCTCATGTATGCTTCCTGTTTCCTATTAGTTAGCTAGTCTCACAATTTCACCTGTCATCCTCGGTTCCCTAAATCTTGCAATTTCTATCCCTCAATTTCACAGGAACATATCTCTCCCTGAACTCTAATCTTTAAAAGCCTCCCACATATCAAATGTGGATTTATCCTTCAAACAGCTATTCCCAATCTACATTCTCCAGCTCCTGCTGAATTTTTGTATGGTTGGTCTTCCCCCAATTTAGCACTCTTCCTTTCGGACCACACTCATCTTAGTCCATGACTATTACAGAATTGTGATCACTGTTCCCATAGTAATCCCTTACTGAAACTTCAACCACCTGGCTGGGCTCATTCCCCAACACCAGACCCAGTATGGCCCCTTCCCGAGTTGGACTATTTACATACTGCTCTATAAAACCTTCCTGGATGCTCTTTACAAATTCTGTTCCATCCAGACCTCTAACACTATGTGAATCCCAGTCAATGTTGGGAAAATTAAAATCTCCCATCACCACCACCCTGTTGCTCCTACATCTTTCCATGATCTCTCTACATATTTGTACTTCATTCTCACGTCCGCTGTTGGGAGGCCTGTAGTACAGCCCCAACTTTGTTACCGCACCTTTCCTATTTCTGACATCTGTCCATATTGCCTCACTGCTTGAGTCCTCGATAGTGCCCTCCTTCAGCACAGCTATGATATCCTTTCTGACCAGTAATGCAACTCCTCCAACCCTTTTATCTCCCTCTCTATCCCACCTGAAACATGAATATCCTGGGATGCCTTCCCTCAATCATGCCTTCCCTCAACCAAGTCTCAATAATAGCAATAATATCATACTCCCAGGTACTAATCCAAGCTCTAAGTTCATCTGCCTTACCAACTACTCTTCCTGTATTAAAACAAATGTACCCCAGACCATCGGTCCCTTTGCATTTATCATCTGGTCCCTGCCTAGTCTTCCCCTTAGTCACACTGACTTCAATATCTAATTCTTTACAGGCTTCAGTTACTCACTGTTTCCTGTCCACTAATCTCCTCATTTAGTTCCCAACCCCCTGCCATATTAGTTTAAACCCTCCCAAACAACCGTTAGCAAAAGCACACCCTAGGACATTGGTTCCAGTCCAGCCCAGGCGTAGACCATCCAATTTGTAATAGTCACACCTCCCCCCAGAGAACCATCGCAGAAATCTGAACCCCTCCTTCCTGCACCATCTCTCTAGCCATGCATTTACCCTGCCTATTCTTTCATTTCTACTGTGACTAGGAAATATATTTTTCCTTTCTTCACTGTCGCTGGGTCAAAAGCCTGGAAATCCCCCCCCCCCCCCCCCCCCCACACACACACCTTACAGCATTGTGGGTCCACCTACAGTTCATGGACTATAGTAGCTCAAGGAGGCAGCTCTCAACCACATTCCCAAAGGTCAAATCCCACAGTGAGTAAAGGAAAAATGTATACATGCACTTTCATTCATCGCATGTCTGCTCACCTCTTAATGTTGGTTGTAGAACCAGGTTAAGAAGTTACCATGTTAGGGTTAATCAGCACCTTCATATAACCAAGGCAGACCAAAATCACTGTGGATCACCTCAAAAATGAATCGTGGATAGCAGCAGATTTCAGAAAATTACATTCATGACTGCAGCCAAAGCCTAGTAAGGAGAGTACTGAGGCCCAGTGTAATATGTCCAATTTGTGATAATCAAGCAAGACATAATTTTGAAGTCTGCAGATTACACAAATCTCAAAGGTTGCAAACACTAAAGAGCGTAGTTGTCAGACTGCAAAAAGATAACTTGGTAAAATATGCAAACAACTGGTGGTTGAAATTTAATTCAGTCTGTTGTGGAGTCTTTAATTTTAAACTGGAGATTGAGGAGAGGCAATATCATCGAAACTATAGAATTGTAATGGAGGTGCAGCAACAGATAGCCCTGGTGGTAGCCATGTACTCAGATCTTTGAAGGGGACCAGACAAGTTGTGAGCCTGTTAAAAACTCAAAGGGGACCCTTAGCTTTACAAACAAAAATGCAAGGAATTCATGTTAACCTTTGATAATATTTGAGCTAGGAGGGAGTATTTTGTCTAAGTCTGGACACCAGACATTATGAAGCATATGAGGGATAGGTGCAAAGCACATTTACAAAGGTATAGCCAGGGATGAAGGGCTCTTGTTATGGAACAGACAACAGAATTGAGATTGTTCTTTTAACAGCAGGATAACTTAAGGGGAGGTTTGCGAAAGGTCATAATGGTTATGATAGGTAACTATGGAAAAGATTGTTTCCAATGCTGGAATGTTTGAACATCAGAGGGCATGTATTACATGTGAATGGTAAAAGAAATGTCAATTACACAAGGAAAGTTTTTGTTTTAAAAATACGATGTTATGACCTGGAATGCACTGCTTGAAAAAGCAGTCGGATGAGATTCAATTGTAACCTTTAAAAGAAAATTGGATCAGAAAACATTGAAGTGACTTGGGATTGACATGGGATCACAGAAAGTGAAATAAGGAAAGATGACAGAACACTTGATGGGTACAAAACCAGTGGGGAAACTGTAAACCAAAGCAAAAAAAATTACCAAAATAAATTATCAACAAGATTTCTCTTTTTCTAACTATCATTTTAATGTGAATCAAAACTAATGTACGTTATGTGTGAATGGAATTTTATATAAAAAGCTGCATTTCATTTGAAAGAATCTTGCACAATCACAAGTGCCTCCAGTATTCCCCCCACGCAAGACATTACCCACAATTCCAAAGTTTTCTAGCTGACCATCATATCTCATATAAGCATGATGATAGAATGTACTGAATTCATTGATAAGTTTCACAGTTTATGTGACAAAGCTAGTGTGCTTCCAATTAAACCTGTTGGACTATAACCTGGTGTTGTGTGATTTTTAACTTTGTATGCCCCAGTCCAACACGGGCATCTCCAAATTATGTGGCTGTTGGGTGGGAAGAAGGTTGGAAGGGGATGCAGTGAGCACTCCCTTTTAAGTATAATGTGTGTTAGTCATTCAGCTGGCATGGCACCTTCAGCAAGTTGGTGCACATGCCACCAGGGTTATGTTGGAGCAGGTACTGGGGCCTCATGAACTTCAAATTTCAGTTTATCAATATGCAGCTTCCTTACCAAGCCGTTCTTAGCTACATCATCACTAAATCTCTAATTCATCACTAATCTGTCCTCAATATCCATTGGACAGCCATGTCTTCCCATTGTCTAGTCGGAGAATCACATATAGCCAGTAAAGATCAACAAAACCAAAACAAGTAGGAGTTGAAGCTTCCCCCCCTCAATATAAATCAAATGTTGGCATGGTGACCAACCACTAGTCTATAATTCATGATGGTGTCGATCAGCTTCTGTCCAGCTTGTGGCACCTGATGCAGCTGTAATCCATCAAACACAAGGAGAACTTCCTCAAGCTCAATGGTATTATAGGCCTCCATAGAAGACTGCTCATGCTCCCCCAGGTCCTCAACATGTAGCACATTACCTCATTGCTTGCTCTAATTGTTCAGAGCACAGCACAACCTGGATGGTGTGGCAAGCTATGTGCATGCTATACTTGACAACACTCACCAAGCTTCTCCCCCCACCATCCCAGCTCTCAGTCTTGGCTGCAAAATCACATTTCCAGAGAATCTTACCATCATTCCTTGACATTCAAAGGCTTTAGTAAGTCCCTGAACATTGAACAGAAACTGAATTGGACTGACCATGTTTTCTTCCTTTTTAAATTCCTGTATGGGATGTAGGTGTTATAGGCAAGCCATTTCAGAGGAAATTAAGAGTCAACCACATTGCTGTGGTTCTGGAGTCACATGTTGGCCAGACCAGGTAGGGAACACAAATTCCCCTGAAGGGCATTAATGAAGCAGGTGTGCTTTTACAACAAATTCAGAACTTTACATTCCAGATATTGTTAAGATCCAATGAAAGACTTACTGAATCCAATATGTGCCAAGTTAACTAATATCCATAGTGATGTTTCCGTTAAGCTACATTGATTTCTTCCTGCAGTGAGACAAAGGGAGGGATTGGGTATGATGGAAATGAATTAAAGTGTAGTTAGTGGACATACATCAGCAAGAGAAGCAGTGCGGTATCCCTGGAAAGTGAGTAGGAAATACGGTGGGCAGGAAGGGGCAAGTAGAGATGCTGGAAAAGCACAGCAGGTCAGACAGCATCCGAGGAGCAGGAAAATCTACATTTCGGGCAGGAGCACTTCATCAGGAATGAAGCTGGGAGCCTTTGGGTGGAGAGATAAATGGGAGGGGGTGTGGGTCTGGGGAAAATGTAGATAAGAGTACAATAGGTGGATGGAGGTGGGGATAAACATAATAAGTCAGATAGGAGAGTGGAGCAGATAGGTAGGAAGGAAGATTGACAGGTAGGACAGGTCATGACGATGGTGCTGAGCTGGCAGGTTGGAACTGGGGTAAGGTGAGAGGAGGGGAAATGAGGAAACTGGTGAAGTCCACATTGATGCCCTGGGGATGAGGTATTCCAAGGCGGAAGATGAGGTGTTCTTCCTCCAAGCCTGGGGTGGTGAGGGAGTGGCGGTGTAAAAGACCCAGGAACCACATGTTCTTGGCAGAGTGGGAGAGGGAGTTGAAATGTTCAGCCACGGGGTGGTGGGGTTGATTGGTGCGGGTGTCCCGGAGATGTTCCCTAAAGCGGTCTGTGAGAAGGTGTCCAGTCTCCCCAATGTAGAGGAGACCGCATCGGGAACAACAGATGCAATAAATGACATTTGTGGAAGTGCAGATGAAACCTTGATGGATATGGAAGGCTCCTTTGGGGACTTGGATGGAGGTGAGGGGGGAGGTGTGGGCGTAGGTTTTGCAATTCTTGCGGTGGCAGAAGGTGCCAGGAGGGTAGGGTGGGTTGTTGGCGGTGAGTGGACCTGTCCAGGTAGTCACGGAGGGAACGGTCTTTGCGGAAAGCTGATGGGGTGGGAAGGGAAATATATCTCTGGTGGTGGGGTCCGTCTGTAGAAGGTGGAAATGTCAGCAGATGATGTGGTTTTTGTGAAGGTTGGTGGGGTAGAAGGTGAGGATCGGGGGGGCGGGGGGGGGGGGGGGAGGTTCTGCCCTTGTTGAAGTTGGAGGGATGGGTTTGAGGGATGGGTTTGAGGTTTGGGATGTGGATGAGATGCGTTGGAGGGCATCTTCAACCACGCGGGAGGGGAAATTATGGTATTTAAAGAAGGAGGCCATCTGGTGTGTTTTGTGGTGGAACTGGTCCTCCCGAGAGCAGGTAGAGCACAGGCAGAGGAATTGGGAATATGGGATAACATTTTTGCAAGAGGTAGGGTGGGAAGAGGTGTAATCCAGGTAGCTGTGGCAGTTGGTGGGTTTGTAAAATATGTCAGTATTGAGTCGGTTGCCGTTGGTGGAAGTGGAGAGGTCCAGGAAGGGGAGGAAGGTGTCAGAGATGGTCCAGGTGAATTTAAGAGAGGGGTGGAATGTGTTGGTGAAGTTGATGAACTGCTCAATCTCCTCGCAGGAGCACGAGGTAGCGCCAATTCAGTCATCAATGTAGCGGAGGAAGAGGTGGGGAGTGGTGCCGGTGTAACTATGGAAGGTGGACTGTTCTACGTAGCCAACAAAGAGACAGGCATAGCTGGGACCCATACAGGTGCCCATGGCTACCTCTTTCATCTGGAGGAAGTGGGATGATTCAAAGGAGAAATTGTTAAGGGTTAGGACCAGTTCAGCCAAACAAATAAGAGTATCAGTGGAAGGGTGCTGGTGGGAACATCGGGAGAGGAAGAAATGGAGGGCTTGGAAGCGGTGGTCCTGGTGGATGGAGGTGTCAAGGAATTGAATGTTCATGTTGAAGGTGAGGCAATGGGGTGGGGAAATGGAAGTCTTGGAGGAGGTAGAGGATGTGGGTGATGTCTTGAGCGTATGTGGGGAGTTCCTGGACTAGAGGGGATAGGACAGTATCGAGGTAGGTGGAGATGAGTTCGATGGGGCAGGAGCAGGTTGAGACAATGGGTCGGACGGGGTGGTCAGGCTTGTGGATCTTAGGAAGGAGGTAGAATTGGGCGGTGCGGGGTTTCCAAACTATGAGGTTGGAAGCTGTGGGTGGGAGATATCCTGAGGTGATGAGGTTGTGGATATCTGGGAGATGATGGTTTGGTGATGGCAGGTGAGGTCGTGGACGAGTGGGCAGTAGGAGGAGGCATCTTCAAATTGACACCTGGCTTCAGCGGTGTAGAGGTCAGTGCACCAAACTGCCACTGCACCCCCTTTTATCTGCTGGTTTAACGGTGAGGTTGGGATTGGAGCAGAGGGAGTGGAGGGCTGCGCGTTGTGAAGGTGAAAGGTTGGAGTGGGGTAGGGTGTAGACAGGTTGGGGTGGTTAATGTCTCAGTGGCAATTGAAAATGAAGAGATCTAGGGTGGGTAATAGGCTAGCATGGGGCGTCCAGATGGATGGAATGCGTTGGAAGTGGGTGAAGGGGTCCTCGGAAGGTGGGCGGGAGTCCTGATTGTAACATTAAGCTTGGAGGCGGAGGAAGAGGTGTTCAACGTCACAACGTATATTGAATTCATTGATATGTGGATGGAGGGGGATGAAGGTAAGGCCTTTACTGAGGACTGATTGCTCATCCTCAATGAGGGGGAGGTGTGGGGGGATGGTGAAAACTTGACAGGGCTGGGAGCCAGGACCTGGTATTGGTGTGGAGCTGGGAATGTGGGCAGAGCCTGTAACTGAACTCCTATCTTGACTCTGATCTTCAGTATCTGCAGTCCTCACATTTGATTAGGAAAAGGCTAGTAATCTGGGGGGATGTGCTGGTTATCAGTCCTTGACAGGACATATGGGGAAAGTGCTGAGCCCTTGTGTCCATGAACCTTGGTGAATAGTGTGTGCAGTGACAGAGTTAGAGTTGATGTTGGCCCTGCCATTGAGGAGAGCAGAATACTATTGGCCTGCTCATTGTCTCCTTTGATGCAGGCCACAGCACGAACCTATGCTGGAACTTCTGTCCAAGCTGTCTGTGTCTGGTAGTGAGGTGTTCTGTGTCGGTCAGCAGGATAAAGGGATTGCCCTCCTCACCACCAAAACATCCACCAGTACTTCCAGTTTCCTGTCCAGGAAGCATGGAACTAGCTTGCTTTTCCTCTGAAACATTTTCAGGGTTGAGTTTTAAGGAGTGCTTTCTGGCTTGCAGCTGGACTTTGAACATGATACTGGAGGCACGCAAACCAAAAAGGCTAGGCTGTAGCCAGCAACTTGGTTTCATAATTGATGAGTGAAAAATAGAAAATTATGTGAGAAAATTCATTACAGACCTTGGCAAACCAAGCGCCATGAAATTCATTCCCTAATGTGTTATAACTGGGAGAATGTAACCCCAACAAATGTGATCCATTCACTGACGGTGACTATTAGAAAGGTGCCTCATGTTGAATAAAGTGGAATATATGTCAACAATGGATCTCCATGTATAGATGTGAAGGAGCTCTTAGGAACCGAAGGCTGAGTGCAGCTGAGGGATGTGTAGCTGTATGGAATGAAATAGTAAATATACTTATGAAAACAGCATGAAAGAGGAACATGATTCATTTTAAATCAGCATATTCACTTACTTTTCCTTACTTGTTAAATAATTAAACTGTTTACAACATTACATCCACAACCGAGGCAACACACTGCTACTGCCCTTAGTCCCCTGCAATTGTACTTCTGTGTGAGACCAGCAAGTCCCTCCCTTCCATTTATGGGGTAAAGAATACATCCTGTTCTGAACTACAGCCAGCAGTAATTTCAAGCAAGAAATCCAGTTGTTGCACTTGCTCAATGTCCTCTATCCATCACAAGACATCCAAATTCCAAAGTCTCCTTAAGTATATCCTGTAGACAGGCACAGTTTGGAGACTGAAAGTCAAAATTAAAAATTCACTTCCGATTGGAAATTTCCACCTGCTCAGACATTTCTCCAACCAACTCCACTACCCAGCTTGGAAACTGTTTAACAGTGGGTCCAAACTCCCCCTTTCAGATGTGAAATGACCACACAGTGGACTGTTACATTAAATCCTAATATCAGTAATGGTGTTATTCCTATTGAAAATGTTCACAAAATAAATGCTTGTGACAGCACAGTTGCTTACCACTGTTTAATCGGAAATACTAACAAGGACTGAATTCAGCAAATCTGAGATGCTTGCACTAAATGTAAATGTACAACTCATACCATTGTAACTTTGGGCTTCTTTATAATCTTATCATCATTGTCAGCAAACACAGCAATTTATACCCCTGCAGCGTTGCATGGCTGATATTCCTCTCAGTCCCTTTCCATTCAAACTTGGGTAAAACCTATCTTTCTTCAGTCATGCTAGCAGATGATACCCAGCTTTATAAATATTCATGTGAGATCTTTGTAAATGAAGGATTACAGTATCTCTCATTCCCAGTCCTGTTCATAATAGAATTCAACTAACAGTATGTAGAAATGAAAGATGGCCAAACCATTCTATTGTACAGTGGTGCATAAAATCCTCTCACTGCAATCACAAAGAAGCCATCGCACTTATTGAGAACAGAGAAAAGGAAATAAACTTGTAGCACTCTCTGACCTACTTTGCTTTGTGTGACAACTTGTTGCAACTTTTATTTCTGATAAGAAAAGTTAGCCAGGTTTGGCTGTTGTGGTAATTATTTATTTATTTACACAGTATGGGTGACACTAGCAAAGCCAATATTAATTGTCTATTTTTGAGTGGTTTGCTCAGCTGCTTCAGAGGACAATTTATGATGTCAATGGTTCTCACAGAGTTAATATTGAAGTTTTATTAACTCCACCCAATTTGATGATGTAACTAAGTATTTGGGTGGAGAAAGATAAGCTTTGCAGGAAGATCCAATGGAGAAAGACAGGAGATATCTGGCTCCTGATAGTTGTAATTATGACTAACTAGTCAATCTTAATCGTACCCTGTTGCCATCATGCAATAAATATACCTTACGTAAAACAAGTGCCTCTTCTTACTATGAAATTCCAGTGTATCATTAATCAACCTTTAGACCCACATAGAAAGGAGGATTGCTAGGCATCACAAGGACTGGGTGCCTTATCACCTCCGACACCATTATTTTGATTCAGTAAGTTTCCATTTTTTATGTAAGTTTATATTGATCATCAATTTGCATTCATGTTATTGGTTCTCATTAGGGGCTATTTGACCAAATTTTGTTTGTTTAAAAGAGTAGAACAATGGATTCTTGGACATTGTAGGGGCTGGGGTACATCAAACATAAAGATGATAACTGGCATTATTTTGATTTCATAAATTTCCATTCATCTTTTGTACATTTGCATGAACTGCTAGTTTGCAATTGTGTTGCCACAACAGGGGCTGGTTAACATTATTTTAGGTTTAAAAGAGTAGAAAGAAAGTTTATGTGTGATGTTGACCAGCATAATAGTGACTTTTAGGAACTAGTTGGTACCAAAGGAGCTGGGGTGTATCATCAAACATGATGATGGCAATTTGGTAGAAACTCATCTAAATTCAATTACAATCCTGTAAGTTTCCATTGACTTTTGTCACAGTATTCACAAAGGTTGTTCAACTTGGTTAGGATTTTTTAGATCATTGAATCATAGAATCCCTACAGTGTTGAAACAGGCTATTCAGCCCATCAAGTCCACAATGATCGTCTGAAGACCATCCCACCCAGACCCACCATCCTTGTAACCCTGCATTTCCCATGGCTAACCTAACTAGTCTGCAAATCCCTGGACACTATGTGCAATTTAGCATGGGCACTCCACCTAACCTTTGGACTGTTAGAGGAAATAGGAAGAATGTATGAACTCCACATAGACTGTCGCCCAAGGCTGGGATTGAACCTGTTTCGTTGGTGCTGTGAGGCAGTGGTGCTAACCACTGTGCTCTCTGATAGACCAGGAGAAACATTTTGTGTTGTATTGATTAGCTGATGCCTTTCAGACACTATGCTACTATGTCACAACTTTATTATGTCATTAAAATTGCTTTATATTCTGTACAAAATATCCATTTCTTGTCACAACTAAATTCAACCATTTACCAGCTATTTGCCTAACATAGTTTTAACAGTTCTAATGGAGAGAGGTAAATTTTCAGGTTTCGGTTACTATGGCAACCTTAGTGGCAAGTTGCCTTTAGGAGTCAGAATGAGTGGAATTTGTGATTAATTTCATAATCTCTGGAATGCACACTCATTCCAGAAGCAGGAGACTTTGCTGTGGATGATAAGCAAACACTTAAATGTCATTACTTTCAACAATCACAGCTTTTACTTTAGCAATTGCAATGAAAACAAAGCAGTAGATGACCTGTCAGTAACGCACTTTAGTATTGCTGAAATAAGAGACCACACTGGATCAGAAAATTGACTTTAGGTTGGGATTTCTCATTGCAATATTACTAAGTTTCAATCATAGTTTAAAAACATATGGAAGTAGTGGGGGGGGGGGGAGCGGGGGGGGGGGGGGGGGGAGTGTTGGAATTACATAGAACAAAAGGCAGTGGGGATGTTGGATGAGTGTTGCTGAGATTAGATTGTGGAGATGAACAATTTGATAATGCTGGAGCTTATTGTGTGCATTATTTTCTGATAATGTGTTGCATTGACGAATAGCAATTTTGCAAGCCAGGTGTGAACATACACTAACAGCAAAATTTAGTGCTCCTCCTGGAAGTGAAGTGAATAAGGAGTTAGAGAAGATTCGGGATTGTGGAACCTTGCATTGACTATTCCTTCCACAATTAAGTGCAGGCAGGAAGGATCAAGAATGGCTTTCCTAACTGGAGCCAAATGGAGGCTATGGAGTCTACATAATGGTGACTGATAGGACTCATTCCTAACAATGTTTGTCTTCAGTGAATGGCAGGAAGAAGCTACACCAGATGTAGGTAGGTAGGAGGTTGGGCTCCCTCCCTGTTACACAGTCTGTGACCAATGGATGGTTAGTAAACTTCTGAATAGCAGGCAGATCTCAGGAGGGAGGAAATCGCCCTGGCAGAGCAGGCAACCCCGAAATAACAGTAAACAGTGGATTTGGATTTCTTCCCATCAGTCACTCCAGAAATGCTTAGAGTGAGGTGGATATGAACTAGTGCCATGACATTCCACCCACAAACTCTGGGATTTTCTGTGTTGAAATCTGTCATACTAGACAATAGTTGCTCCACTACTTCAAAATGTTGTCTTGATTAAGAAAAATATGGAAACCTGAATTATTCACATTCAAATACCTTGTTCTTCAAGATCCTGCTACAAAGACAAAGTTCTGTATTTGAAAGTTGCAAAGGTTAAATTTCAACATTGTGAAAAGTGATTGCGATATTCTCTAATAATGGATTCAGTAAAATTATAGTGGAGTGAAGGTTAATGCACAGCTGCTCAAGTAACAACAGTCTGCAATACAGAAAGTATTTCTATATGTCTCTGGAGTCAATGTTCGGAATACTTTGCAATATGGAAAGCTTAGGTAGCCAGTACACATAAGAAAATATGTATCTTTCACTTGGTTTGATATTGAATAATGTTCAAAATATTACACAATAGAAACACCTGCATACAATAAATTCATTGAAAAAGGTGACAGATGAACTGCAGAAATAGGACACCTTATTTACAGATCCATGCAAAATGTAAAACACTATATAGTTGAATGGACCCCTTTAACAGATGAAAGCTTGTTCAAGAAAGGGTATCATATATCTTCATTGGGCTCTGTTTCTTTGCTAGCACAGCATGACAACCAGGTTGTGACCTAAGTATGTTAAACAAGCTACACCAGACACTTTGATGAGGCTATGTTTTACCTCACTGATGGATTTTAAATACAATTCCGAATGGTATGAAGATTAGGTTTCCTTGATTTAAAACAAGTCTGTCGGTTAGGAGCATACTGTCAGACAAACTCCAAAACCAGCCTTTGCAAACTCCACATGGCATTTATCAGAAAAGGCATTAGTGAAACTGCCACAGCTTCAAGTGATACATTTTTAACAGTATTTCTTTTGCTTGACACCTTTCAAGCTCCTTTTATATATTGTAAGACCTTAACTGGTCATGTGAAGAACATGTGACCATAATATCTTTAGTCATTATTTGGATGTTTGATTAAATTATCAGTAAAAATATATTTTGTATTGTTGAGTTTATTTTTGGCAAATTTATCATCACGAAAAGGCAATGGCTGAGAGAGCAGTTAGCTCAGTTGGCTAGATGATGTGAGTGCACTGCAGAATATAGTCAAAAGTCACACGACACCAAGTCATAGTCCAACAGGATTATTTGAAATCACAAGCTTTCAGAGTGCTTCCCCTTTGTTAGGTGACTTCTAATGACGTAGAGCAGTTGATCCTCCGTAATTACTCCAGCACCACTCCCCACCTCTTCCTCCGCTACATTGATGACTGCATTGGCGCCACCTCGTGTTCCCGCGAGGAGGTTGAGCAATTCATCAACTTCACCAACACATTCCACCCTGACCTTAAATTTACCTGGACCTTCTCTGACACCTCCCTTCCCTTCCTGGACCTCTCCATCTCCATTAATGATGACCGACTTGACACTGATATTTTTTACAAACCCACCGACTCCCACAGCTACCTGGATTACACCTTTTCCCACCCTACCTCTTGCAAAAATGCCATCCCGTATTCCCAATTTCTCCGCCTCCGCCGGATCTGCTCCCAGGAGGACCAGTTCCACCACAGAACACACCAGATGGCCTCCTTCTTTAAAGAACCACAATTTCCCTTCCCACGTGGTTAAAGATGCCCTCCAACGCATCTCGTCTACATCCCACACCTTCGCCCTGAGACCCCACCCCTCCAACCGTAATAAGGACAGAACGCCCCTGGTACTCACCTCCCACCCTACCAACCTTAGCATAAACCAAATCATCCACCGACATTTCCGCCACCTCCAAAAAGACCCCACCACCAAGGATATATTTCCCTCCCCATCCCTTTCCGCCTTCCGCAAAGACCGTTCCCTCCGTGACTACCTGGTCAAGTCCACGCCCCCCTACAACCCACCCTCCCATCCTGGCACTTTCCCTTGCCACCGCAGGAACTGTAAAACCTGCGGGCACATCTCCTCCCTCACCTCTATCCAAGGCCCTAAAGGAGCCTTCCACATCCATCAAAGTTTTACTTGCACATCCACTAATATCATTTATTGTATCCGTTGCTCCCGATGCCGTCTCCTCTACATTGGGGAGACTGGGTGCCTCCTAGCAGAGCGCTTTAGGGAACATCTCTGGGACACCCGGACCAATCAACCACACTGCCCCGTGGCCCAACATTTCAACTCCCCCTCCCACTCTGCCGAGGACATGGAGGTCCTGGGCCTCCTTCACCGCCGCTCCCTCACCACCAGGTGCCTGGAGGAAGAACGCCTTGGAACACTTCAACCCCAGGGCATCAATCTGGACTTCAACAGTTTCCTCATTTCCCCTTCCCTCACCTCACCCTAGTTCTAAACTTCCAGCTCAGTAACTGTCCCCATGACTTGTCCGGACTTGTCCTACCTGCCTATCTCCTTTTCCACCTATCCACTCCACCCTCTCCTCCCTGACCTATCACCTTCATCCCCTCCCCCACTCACCCATTGTACTCTATGCTACTTTCTCCCCACCCCCACCCTCCTCTAGCTTATCTCTCCATGCTTCAGGCTCACTGCCTTTATTCCTGATGAAGGGCTTTTGCCCGAAACGTCAATTTTGAAGCTCCTTGGATACTGCCTGAACTGCTGTGCTCTTCCAGCACCACTAATCCTGACTTCTAATCATGTCCACCCCAGTCCAACATCGGCACATGCACATCATGACAGAAGATAGTCAACAGCACTGTTCTGGCTGTCATTTTTTATGGAGCCCTGTCTAGCTGCCATAGTTCATAGAGATCTGCCTCTTCACTTTACTCCGTGGGTGTGGAATGGTTACATTCAAGCAACACGTAGCTAATTATCTCTTTCTAATGAAGAGAAATGCCTGTAGTCCTTTGTGAACTATGTCTCTTTTCTTTATCATCTGTTACTAAGAATGGCTATGTATCAATAAACATTTCAGTCAATGGATAGTGCTTTGCTGGATTAATGAGATGTTTACAGATGAAAGGACTGTAAAAAGGAAATTATGCGCAAGTGCATTTGTAAAATTAGTACTGAAAAATGACAGAATCCTTTTCATACCCTTAAAATGCTATCTTGCCATTCAAGAGACATTTTCTCAAACACTTTGCTTGTATTAAGTGAACAATATGAAGCTCAAAGTCATCCAGAAATTTGTACAATGTGCTTGTACTGGAATTGTAATTAGAAATCTTAACACCCGTTGCTCCAAGTCTTGAAATTATCTGCTTCATGATGATTTATGTTCAATTATGTATTCTGAAGCAGAGACTGATCACATAGTAACAGCTCTGTTCATTGGTCTGTTGGAGCAGTGGATGCAGTACTTCCTCTTGTTAAATCTTCACATTATTCACCCTATTTTTGAAAGACAAGATTTCTTGTGAGCTGAGGAAGTTTCATATGTTGTCTAGACATGTACAAAAAGCTCCTTTTCATTAACTGGCCTATTTAGCCAGTACAGCCAAGTAGACCACAACTCTCCCAGACTCAATGGTTCATTTGTGTTTGGATAATTCATAAAATAATTATTAAAAAATGGGTGTTAGGATCTGAAAGAGTTAATATTGAGAAATGTCTTAAGTACAACTCACTAAGACGTTATCATCTAGACTTTGAAGGAGAACAGCAGTATGTTACAACTAAGATCATTAGTGCACTTCTAATCAAGCTGGAACTGACAGCACAGCAGTCTGCTTCACACATATGACGCATTATATTCGATTCTACTCATCACATTGATGCAGGAGAAATCTGCAAACCCTATTCTGTAGCCATACACAATGTCAGAAAATGATAACAGTATGGAGGGTAAGTCGATCTTGGGCTTAGGCTATAAGAAAGATAAACAAATAGTCCACGGAAAAGTCAACAATTCTAAAAGCAATGGCCTGAAGGTCCAAATTGGATGTTTTTCTTGTCTCAAACAAAGGAGCAATTAATTTAAATTTGTGGATTCAGAGAGTTGGAGGGAGAAGGCAGAGTAGTAAATGTTTTATAGGTGTTCACATCATCATATAACTGGTTAAATAAGGGAAAGAAAGCATGGGTGGGAGGAAATACTCTATAAGGTAATGAATATGAAAGAGTTAATCTGAAGGTTCACCATTCTGATATATTGGGTTGAGTATCAGACAGTTCAGGCAACAGTGTGGTCTCTGATGGAGGCATATGTAATCTCCACTTCATTTTTTACAATGGATACTATGCCTAAGGTTCAATTTAGCTTGTAGATAGTTATTGAGGTGTAATGAATATAATTAACAAAAACAAAAGTTTTTTGTTGAGATTTATTTCTGACGTATCCTCCCCCACAGACTATGGAACAGCCCTTTAAGACAGGTTTCGGATTGCTGGCAAAGTATGTTCCCAAAGCAAACATTGATACTCAGGCACTACGACATATGATAACATGGTAGTAGGGCTTCCCATCATTGATGTTATTAATGCAAAATCTTACTGAGCATTCCTCCCTTTCTTATCCTGTTAATGGCCAATCTTCCAACTTAGGTCCATATTCTCAAATTCCCTCCTTAAAACATTTTACTTCCCTCTCTCCTTTTAAAACATTCTAAAGCCCATCACTATGACCACATTTTCCATCGTGACTTTTAATATTTAACTCAGTGAATCCATGCCATTTTGCTTAATGGTGGAAATCTTGTTGTTAGCAAACAATGAAATTAGTCATTTTTCTTGTGCTACAGTTAGTGAGAAAGAAAATGAAGGAAGGTGGAACCTTGCTGTTCTATTCAACAATCACTTTTTCTAAACATTAATGCACTAAACATTTACCACGTTAGCCGAGATCCAGCCAGTCGGATAAAAATTGAGCATTGCTGTGACCTTGCCAATTACTGGTAACATCACTGTTGCGATTTTAAACTTTTTTCCTTTACTTTCAAATTTATCATTCGCCTCCTTTCTTTTTTATCTCTCAACCTCCACAAGCGGTAGAAAATGTGCAGGATCTCTGTGATCCTCCTCATGTCCACTCTAAGTTAGATCACTCCATTGTGTTGGTCTTTGCCTTCAGCTGCCTAGATCTTAAGCTCTATAATTCTTTCCCATGACCTCTCCACCACTCTATTGCCTTTCCCCCTTTAAGACACTCCTTAAAATCCTATATTCATGGACAGGCTTTTGATCACCTATCCTAATATCTCCTTATGTGGTTCAATGTTACTTCTGATTTCATAATGATGTGATGATACAAAGGCTTTAAGATATTATTTGGTCCTGTTTTTTTTAAAGAAAGGTTTTAAGATAGAGATGCTGAGATGTCTATTAAAAACAGTTTGTGAGGCCTTTGGGTATTTTTTTAAAGTTGGAACAGTAGAACCAGACTGAATAGATGTGGTCAAGTTCTCACAGAACTAGGACTTTTAGCTTCTTAGTTTTTCAGTCGCAGGAATTGTTGCTGGGTTTTGCTGTATCTTCCTGTTACACTCTCTGAGTTTTCTTCATATTTTTCCTGTCAGAGTTACATGTCTGGAGAAAGGACCTCTATCCCTAACGCCAACTCACCAACACCATGTCCTACCTCCCCCTTGCCCACAACCCAGCAGGCCAAAATCACTTGCATTGTCTGTGCCCTCAGTGCCTCTGATTATCTCCCCTCCACTGCCTCCAATCTCATAAATCCCCAGCCCCATACTGCCCGGTTCTACCTGCTGCCAAGATCCACAAGCCCAACTACCCCGGCTGACTCATTGTCTCAGCATGCTCCTGCCCCATCAAACTCATCTTGTCCTACCTTGACTCTATCCTCTCCCCCTTGCTTCAGGCAATTCCCACCTACATCTGCAACACCAATCATGTCCTCCATCTCTTCAGTAACTTCCAGTTCCCTGACCCCCAGCAGTTTATCTTCACTATAGATGTGCAGTCCTTATACACGTCCGCACCCCAAAAGGCTGGATTCCAGGCCTTCCATTTCTTCCTCTCCAATAACCTCATCCAGTTCCCCCTCCACCAATACCTTCCTCCACCTCAATGAACTGGTCCTCACCTTTAATAGTTTGTCCTTTAACTCCTCCCATTTCTTCCCAATCCAAGGGTGTGTCCCTGGACACTCGGATGGGCTATACCTGCCTCTTTATCAATGTCAAACTGTCCCTCTGCAATACCTACACAGGCACTGTGACCCAACTTTTATTCTGTTACATCGATGACTGTATTGGAGCAGCATGCCGCACCCACGACTTCACCCACAACTTCCACCTCACCCTAAAATTCACTTGGTTCATCATGGACCCCTCCCTCCCCTTTCTTGATTTCTCCATTTCCATTTCCAGTGACAGTCTGCAGACAGACGTTTACCAAAAATACACAGATGCCTCCCACCCAGTATCCTGCAAGAACTCCATCCCATTTCATCCAACTCCTCCAGCTCTGCTGCAGCTGCTCAGATGAGGACACATTCCCCACTCCCAAGCAGCCCAGATATCCACCTATTTCAAACAATTTGCTTTCCCCCCCCCCCCCCGTCATCCAGAGAACCCTCCACTGCACCACCTCCATTCCCCGTGCCATTGCTCTTGATCCCCCCCTCCAAACACAATAAAGACAGAGTCGCCCTTGTCCTCACCCCACCAGTCTTCACATCCAACACATCATCCTTAAAAACTTCCTTCAACTCCAACTAGACCCCACCACCAAGAACATCTTCCCTTCCCCACCTCTCTCTGCCTTCTGCAAGCATTGTTCCCTTCATCAATCCTTAGTTGGCACCACTCTCTGCTCAAACCCCTCTGAAACCCCAGGTACCTTCCCCTGCAACTAGAAAAGATGCAAAACCTGCTGGTACATCAACCCCTCACCGCAATCCAGGGCCCCAAACAGTCCTTCCAGGTGGGGCAGAGGTTCACATGCCTCTATTTCAACCTAGTATACTGCATCAGGTGCTCCCGATGTGGTCTTCGCTACATCGGGGAGACCAAACATAAACCTAGGGGACGGCTCACCAAGCATCTCAGCCAGGCCCACGGGGGCTGACCGGACCTCCCAGTCACTGCCCATTTTAAATCCCCTTCCCACGCCCTGTCCGACATGACCATCCTTGGCCTCCTCCATTGCCATAATGAAGCAAACCGCAACTTAGAGGAACAATACCTCATCTTCTGCCTGGGCAGCCTACAGCCCAGAGGACTCGACACTGAGTTCTCCAATTTCAAATAATCTCCCTTCCCTTGCCCAATTCCCTTCACAGCCACTGCCCCTCCCTTTCCCTCCTCCCATTGACCAACCAGATTTATTCCTCCCATTGACCAACCAGATCTGCCTGTCTTCTCCTCTTCTCCACTTCACCACCCTGACCTTGCCACCGACTTTACCTGCAGCTCGCCCTACACCCACCCCCAATCCTGAAGAAGGGTTACACCGAAACATTGACTTCTCCACCTCCTGATGCTGCCTGGCTCACTGTGTTCTTCCAGCCTCTTGGTTGTCTACCTTGAGTTACATATGGGACCTTTGCCTTTTGCAAGGAGTGTGTTTACAGGATGTTACTATACTGGAACAGTTACTGTCTAGTAGCTAACTAATCCTTTACTCTGTTAAGCTTTCCAGTAGAGTTACAGCTAAGCCAATTCTTTTCATTATTTTTTCTTTTGTTGTATTTTAACTGGTGGATGAATAAAGTGCGTGTTGCTTCAACTCTGGTAGTTTGCCCAATCAAATTGCATCTGGAATGCAGCACTTTACACTTACTTTTAAAAGTAAGAAAACGATAGGATCTAGACTACCTTTCTAATATATTTTGAGGGGGTCTGGTTCACACCTTTATGAAGTGCCTTGGTTTGTTTTGATACATTAAATATATTCTATATAGTTTATACATATACAAACTTATTGTTAATGTTGTTGATTTGTCCAAACTTGTATTGGGATAATATCAGGTGTGAGTAGCTCACTTCTGGTGAATTTATTTTGTCTTTTTAACCTCCTCAAATTTAGTGAGAGAGGACAAATCAAAACATTTCAATCTAATTGCCCTAAAAATGAATGGCCTTCCTCCTTTCAGAAGTCCATTCCTCAGTGCCAGAAACATGACTGGCTTCTTGAATTGGGTTGTACTGTGTGATCTATTCATGAAATGGTCCATTATGCAGCATTTTCCATGGCAAGTATGGCGAACAACCAGTTGTCCAAATATTACATGCCAGGATAGACAATTAAAACTGTATTATTTCCTGCCATTGCTCACCCACATCCTGCCAATCTTTGTGAACTGGTCATTTTATTCTAGCGTCCCTAAAAGCTTTTATTTTATTATTTCCGAAGATTGATTATGCTGGTTCTGTTGCTGATTACACACTCCCATCACTAAAGTGAAAAATGAAAGTAATTTACAGATAAGAGTAAATGGCTATTAAATTGAATTTATCTCTACTGATATGAATTATCTCTTTTAATCAAATGCTGTGTCATTCACATAAAATTTTAGCATATGGTTCATGCGATCGTAAAGAATATTTTAATCTCCCAGACGCTTGATAATATTAGAAATAAATAAATGAATTTAGATTTGATAGGATGGGTACATTGTTCTTTAAACCTTCTCATACCAATTCAAAGTAAATTAAGAATATGCTAAGTTTGGAGAGTATCAATGGCAGTTCGATTATCATTTCTATTCATTGTACCTACCTCTTTACAACAAAACACAGGACCTGATTGACATGGATACATTTAACAAAATGAAGGTATAATCTGGATTCATATCTAGCAAGAGTCAGATGGGTGTTGCATTTGAAGGGTCAAAATGGGAAAAGAACAGTGCTATAAGGGTCAAAGTTTAACTTTCTCCAGGTTTTAAGATGCATAATGCCCAGACGTTAAGTTGTAATGCATTGTGATTCAATTTTGTAAATTCTCTCAAGCAAGTGGCTTAAAGAATGCTTTGAAAATCTTATGAGAGCTTAAAGTCAAGTGCATGTAAACTGAATCAACCATGATCACAATGGAATGGTGATGGATTGGTGATAACAAAGGCCATCTGCCTACCAACAGATTTATGATTGGTTCCCTTGCGATGCCATTGGACGCCTAAAAGGAAGAAGCTGTCTTTTTCTATGCAGTAAGAAAACACCTTAAAGCTGAATGAAACCCGATTTTATTTCCCTCATCAGTTGCTGAAAGCTATGACTTTTAACCGATACGTTAGAGACATTCTCAAGAAGGGTCAGTGGACCCAGAAATATTAGGTCTGATTTCTTTCCACAGATGTTGTAGGACCTGCTGGGATTTTCCAGCAATTTCAGTTCTTGTTTTTGAAGTCAGATACATTATTAGTGATGAACCAGTTGCTCTGTGCCTCCTGCAAGCTAGTTAAAGTACTTAGGGAATGAATATTGAGAAGAAGCATGTCCTGACAACTCAAAAGCATCCTGTCAATGAAGCCTCTGGACAGGGCCTGTTGAACTGTCCCTGTCCACGGACAGGAACTCAGTCTTCCTCTTTGCTCATCCAGTTTATTTTGCGTCTGTCTGTATCTACCTGTATCAGTGTGTAGAGAGCTTTTTACAAGGAGGTTAGAATTTTAACAAGCAGATTGAAATGTCAATGGTGCATAATTCTTTATCTGTATCTATTTATTAAGGACAGTTATTTTAATCAACCTGTTCAGACATATTAAGATGCATCTTTGGGGCAGGTGCTACTTAAATCCAGACCTTCTGGCCCAAAAGGAGTGACAACTTGCTCAGACAAGTTTTGCAAAGCTCCAGGACATTTAGGAGAACCCAGGCCCTTCTACAACAGAGCAGGGACACTGCCATTTCACCACAAGACCCTTCAAGAAAGTGCATGGCTTTTGCATGCAATTGTTGAACTTTTGAAGTAGAGGAGTAGTGTTAGACTGGAATGGACAAAGTTAAAAATTCACACAACACAAGGTTATAGTCCAACAGGTTTATTTGGAAGCACTAGCTTTCAGAGCACTGCTCCTTCATCCGGTAGTTGTCTAGTGCTTCCAAATAAACCTGTTGGACTTTAACCTGGTGTTGTGTGATTTTTAACTTTGAACTTTCGCACTCAGAGGTACTTGGAGAAATGTGGAGCAGTTGTGATTTGAACCAGGCTTGTCCCTGATGTAGGGACATTGTCTCTTCACCACAAGAGCCCTCAAAATTATTTTCAATCAATTTGTTCAGATACGCTTTCAGGCCATGGGTAGGGTAGAATAGTAACTGTCAGGAAATGCATCAACATGGCTTAGCCAGTCAGCGTTCCACTTTATTTACTAATATGATAAAATTTTGATTGAACAATATAACAAATGCAGGGGAGTATAAATTAAACAAAAGTAAATTGGAGACATTATGCTTGATTACACCCAGCCAAAGATCACATACTTTTAAAGAAATATTATTTTTAAAATTGCAATTTATTGCTGAAGCATTTACTTCACAATTTTTTTGTAATGTTTCAATTTAGCACTACATGTTTCAATAAAGCAAGTTGAAAACAATTAGCATGAAACAGTACCAGGCACAAAAACTACCTCAGCTGTGTCAGTCTGTGAAAGTTTGTGTGAGCAACTTAAGGAATTTATTACACATGTGACTTAACACATTAATTTGTTAGATAAAAAACACTTTCTCAGTCAAGCACTCCCAATCAGCAGTTATTTGGCAATCAAGGGCTTGAAGGCCCCAGTTTTGCTCACATGGGAAATCACAGACTGTCTGCCTGCAATCTCCCAACCAGGGACCTCTGAAAACATTGTACTACACTCTTCCAGCTATACTAGTTGAGGGAAGTCAGCTCAATACAGATCAGATGGAAAATTAAAATGCCTCTAAGCATTATCCATTGACATTTCATAAACAATGAGAATGCAAGTACAATCAAAGGGACAAGATTAGATTAGATTAGGCGGGAACCAAACCTGGGTGCCTGGTGCTATGAGGCAGCCTTGCTAACCACTGAGCCACCGTGACAGGTCAAGCTGTAGTAAGTAGCAGCCTCGTACTGCAATTGTACTCAGAAGTTATGCCCTTTCAAATTTTTTTCATGACTGATCACTCAACCTTGTTTTCTTGAGAAAGTCATACCTAATTTCAAATTTAAAACTGGGCTTCTTCCTAACCAATACTACTGTAGATCAAGAACAGATTTATTTATTTATTAGCACAAAATATATCAAGCTGCATCCTACATGTTGTTTTCTTGCCTATACACAATTGCCACAGCTAACAGACAGCTACAGGCACCTCATGGCCTCTGGTTCAGTGTATGGATGTTTCTGAAGTTGATTGCTGCCATTAATCCTTCCTTGTCTGGTCTTTATCAAAGACCTATCTAAAGATCAGTGGTTGGAAATACACTAACAGAGACTTTAGAAAAGGCATTGTTCTTAGTTAGCAAGATGGCTCACTGCATGATAATCACAAGCACAACTATTCTACAGATCAGGTACAATTAGTTGCACTCACCAATTATTATCTGCTCCTAATAAAGGGTGATATGGAGCTCACGGTCTTCACCACAACTTATATGTGACATCAACTGAATGGATGCAGCTAATGCACCTTCAACATTGCCTCTTTCAGAACCATTACCTTGAACAACATCCTGGAATCTTTGGGGATGATGCGGTCTATTATTTGCAACCTGAAAAATGTTGAGCTTTCTATCACAATAATGTGAAATCCAGTGAGATCCAATGCAAATTCTGAAGTAGATGTTAACTTTAAGAAGAATAAAAGTTTTATTTCCACCATGCTTGAAGCTTTTAAGATGCCATTCTTTGGATAAACCAAAAGCTTGGCTTAGCATGTCCAAGTTATGTGGGTATGTAGGTGTCAATAAGCCTGACAACAGCAATTTAGATACTGTTGTGAAAAAAAAGTGATAGTTTAGTTTTGTTGCCTGATTGGGGTGCAGCTCCAACAACAATCATGAAGCTTTACATCATCCAGGGCAAAGCAACCCTCTTGATAGGTATTCCATCCATCACCAACATCATTGACACACAGTCAGAGCAGTGTGTATCGTCAAAGAGTCCAAGTTTAGTAAAGGTTTATGTCAATTCAGCACAATCCACAAAACTCACACCCAATTAACCCTTAATTAATGTCCATAAATTATTTGCTAATTCCACTAACTCTCAGGCTCTCTTTCAGGCATTGTTAGATGATAACATGTCCCTTTCACAAGTTATATTGTATTAACTCACCAAGGGTCTTCCAGCAGTACATTTCAAACCTGCAGACTTTACCACTTGGAAGAGAAGGACAGCAGATGCATAGGAATACCACCACTGCAAGTTCCCCTCCGATCCACGCATTGTTCTGTCTTGGAACTATGTAGCCATCATTGTTCCAGTTTGAACATCATGGAACTTCCTTCCTAATAGCACTGTTGGTGCCCCTTTGTATCCAGGGTGCTTATGGGTAGGTAGTAAATGCTGCCACCTAGTGATGAACGAATGAAGAGAATAAAATTATGGCATGGAAACAGGCCCTTCGGCCCAAATCGGTTCATGCTGACCATGGTATCACTTAACCACTAACTTTTACAATGTAGTGATAGAACAAGAGCACGATAAAATTGTCAGAATAAAACTTGCCTGGAATTTTCTATCATGGATTTGATAATTTGATGTTAATTGTTTTCGGAACTTGTTTCTTCAATCCTACAGATAAAAATTATTTAAGTACCTGTACTAGTTTTCTTTGTTAAAGTTGGACAAAAAAGTAGTACTGGAGATCTAAGCAGCATTTTTAGTAAATCACAAGTGGCTGCTTGGTGTAAAAGCTGATGGAAAGAGATTTAGGCTGTGACAAACCACAACCAGCAGAGAGAAAACGTGCCCAGACACATATAGTCATAAAGTCATAAAGGTACACAGTACAGAAAAAGGCCCTTCAGCCCATCAATTATGGACTGGCCAAAAACCAGCACCTAACTATTTTCATCCTGTTTTTCAGCAGTTGACGCGTGGCCTTGACATCACAAGCATACATCTAAATACTTCCTAACTGTTATGAGGGCTTCAGCTCTACCTCTCTTCTAGGCTGTGAGTTCCAGATTCCCTTAACCCTCGGGGTGTTAAAATGTTTCTTCACATTCTCTCTCAACTTTCTTCCCCTTAACTTAAATCTTTGTCGTGTGGTCATTGAACCTTCTACGAAGGGAAACAGTTTCTTCCTGTCTAAACCCCTCATAATTTTATATGATTCAATTAAGACCCCACCTCAGTCTCTTCTGCTCCAAGGAAAACAGCCCCAGTCTACTCGATCTCTCTGCATAACTGAAGATCTCCAACCCAGACAGCATCCTGGTAAATTTCCTCTGCAATCTCTTGAGTACAATCACATCCTTCCTAAAATGTGGATTCCAGAACTACACATAATATTTTAGCTGTGGCTTAACCAATATTTTGTACAGTTCCAACATCACCTCCCTGCTCTTAATCCCTGGACATTGACTAATAAAAGAAAGTATTCCGTATGCCTTCTTAATGTATGGGTTTCTACCTGGTGCTTCAGTTTCCTCCCACAGTCCAAAGCTGTAATTGAGGTAGAAAGCACTTTGATCATTGGGAAATTGACATCATTCCAAATGTGGTATGCAGGTTCAACAGAAGGATGTGAAAACAAAATGTGGAGAGGAATCATGGCTGCAGTTGGAAGGGAGATATCCTGGTCAGGTATGAATGAAGGTTACTGAACAACAGCTCTGTGAGACCACCCAACCTAGTTCGTCTCCAAAGAATCCAAGCAACTGAACTATGAGTGTACGTTAGCAGATATTTGTATCAGTACTTCTTACATGAATTGATTTATAAGCCGCAGGATTTAGAAGTATTGCTTGTAATGCAAGTAAGTGTACATTGATTGCCACAGCAGATCTCCAAACCAAAAGAGTTAAGTAGTATTCCCATAGATTGGGATGGCCTACTGTTGTACCAACACTTAAATATTAATAGACTCAAACACTAAATCAGATTAAAATAATAATTAATTTCAGTATTAAACTTTACAGTTCAAAACAAATGTGAGGACTTTATTTGGATAACTCTTAAGAAATAGAAAACTGAAAATATAATATTACAAAACTCTTTCCCATTACATGGAATTTTCAATGGTAGTTGTTGGTTGAGTCATCAATTGAACAAGATTACAACCCAAACACTTTGCTTGTCCTCAAATCAGTGAGCAATAAGAATTTAAAAGGTAAATCAATCGCACATTCTGTGATTTAGTTAACTCACAGTTTATCTGCATCTTAATCCCATTTTGCAACAATCTTGTCTGATTGCCTAACAAATGTCTATCAATCTTAAAATAGAAATGTTCAACTGAAGTATGGCCTCAAAAAAGTTTTTGGGAGCTTTTCCCAACATCATTAATCCTTACGTGAAGAAGAGGTTCTACATGTTGCCCTTAAGAGTCCAGCTCTCATTTGAAAGTTGCACCTTCTTTTCCTGGACTCTGCCAGTGGAGAATACAGTTTATTTCTATCAAATCTTTCACATTTAACACATCTTAAACATTTTAATTCGATCATTGTTTAATCTTCTTTATTCAAGGGAATATAAGCTTAGACCATGTCACCTGTCCTTATTATTTTACCCGGTTCGTCCGTTACCATTCTGGGAAAACTACGCAGACTCTGTGGGGTTTAATGCTGAAGTGTTGTTCAGAAACATTTCTGTAAAATCAAGAGGCAGCCCATGTTTTAGTTGTTTCTTTCAAAAATAATAGTAACATTACTCAATATAATTGAACTGTCTCGAGGAGTCAACTTTCTGAATGGACGTCTCAAATTTCAAATTTAATGTTGATCTTGCTCTTTGTGCAACTCTGCAGCTGTAACATTATATTCCTCACTCTGTTCTTTTACCCTCATGCACTTTGCGTGGTATGATCTGCCTGTACTGCACGTAAAACAAAACTTTTCACTGTATCTAGGTATGTGTGACAATAATAAATCAAATCGGATATTTGAGGAGTTAACACTGCTCTGTAGTATGAACTGTACATCTGTCTCGATCAATTCGGTGAGGTTTTCACTTATAAGTTAAAATCAAGGAACAAAGCAAAGCTCTAACAATGAGAATTTATACCGATGTGAAATTATATGTAATAAAGATTTTCTTATGTAGACTTGTGTGACTTGCTGCTCCTTTCTGTAATGAAACATTCATCATATCATGCAATTATCAACCTGTGGCCAAATATTCCTATTTAGAAATGGAGGTTTTTCTCCTATGTCACTAGATACCAAAGTAACACAAATTTGAATGCAGGGAATTTTAAAAAAAAATTGAATGATAACATTTTGGAAGGAAAAGTTTTGAATTATGAATGCTTATTACTTTTTGTCAAGATAAATAAATACACATTATATATCAATCTATATTTATGTATACAGGTTTCAGGTCCCTCAAAAGTAGCTCAAAACACAGAGCAAAACTTCACTAATTTTGAATGATTGATAGATTTGGCTGAGGGAGGAATACTGAGCAGGAAAATTGTTCTTTCAAATCTGCCTGAACTACCAGAACAGATAACATCCCATCTGGCATGTTTTTGAGTTCTGCCAGGATCACTCAGCTCCAGAACTCACTATAGCCTCGGTCCAAACATGGACAAAGGAGCTGAATTCTAGAGGTGAGGTGAGAGTGACAGCCCTTGACATCAAGGCTGCATCCAACTGAGTGTGGCATCAAAGAGTCCTAACAAAACTGGAAACAATGTTTCAGGGGTCAAACTCTCTAGTGGTTGGAGTCTTACCTGACACATAGGAAAATGGTCATGGTTGTTGAGAGTCAGTTATCTCAGCTTCAGGACATCTCTGCAGCAGTTCCTTAGGGGAGTATCCTTGACCCAACCATATTCAGCTACTTCATCAATGACCTTCCCTCCATCATAAGGTCAGGAGTGGGGATGTTCACCAATGACTGCACACTGTTCATCATCATTACTAACTCTTCAGATACTGAAGTATTTTCAAATGCTTCAACTAGAGCTAAACAATATCCAGGCTTGGGTCAACAGGTGGCAAGTCATATTTGCGCCACACAAATGTCAGGCTATGACCATCATGAATAAGAGACAATCTAACTACTGCCTCATGGTATTCAACGGTGTGACCATCACTGATTCCCCTACTATCAATATCCAAGGAGTTATCATTGACCAGAAACTCAACTGGATTCATCAAATAAACACAGTGGCTACAAGAGCAGGTCAGAAACTACGAATACTGCAGTGAGTTACTCACCTCCTGAATCATCAAATCCTGTCCACCATCTACAAGGTCCAGGTAAGGAGTGTGGTGGAATACTCCCCCTTTGTCTGGATGAGGGCAGCAACAACACTCAAGAAGCTTAACATCATCCAGGTGAAAGCAGCCCACTTGACTGGCACCACATCCACAAGCTCCACTCCCTCTACACCGACACTCAGCTGCAGCAGTGTGTACTATCTTCAAGATGCACTGCAGACGTTCACCAAAGGATCGCAGACAGCACCTTCCAAATCACAACCACTTTCATCTAGAAGGACAAGGACAGCAGGTATATGGGAACACCACCACTGTCAAGTTCCCCTCCATTCTGATTTGGAAACATATCACCATTCCTTCACTGTCACTGGGTCAAAATCCTGGAATTCCCTCCCTAATGGCATTGTGGAGCAACCCACAACAGATGGACTGCAGCGGCTCAAGAAAGCAGCTCACCAACACCTTCTCAAGGGCAACTAGGGAGAGGCAATAAATGCTGGCCACCAGTGACACGCACATCCCACAAAATGAAGAATTGTAAACCATCAGACAATGCACCATTTGTAAATTTAGAAAATGATGTTAAGTCTTGATTTGAACACGAGTGAACCAAACTGATTCTCTGATAATTCCATGGAATGTAAAGTGTTGCTGTATTATGTTATGAGATCCTGTGGTGGAGCTGAGTAGACCTGGCTTACTTACACATCAAGTAACAATAGACAAAACAGAAAGACCAGCAGCCTTCAAGAGTGAGCATACTTATAGTATCTTTCAAAATAAAATGATGGAAGCAACACCCTTCAACTTTAATTATTCAACAGCTGTAAACTTAAACAAACATGGAAATTTTTATTTGTTAGGTTGCATTACTTATGAAAATAAAGATTCATAATGGTACAGCACAATCTTTTATGATCTATGTTTTATAGCCAGTCAAGTATTTTTGTCATATAGCAACTGTTATAGAGTCATTGAGGTTTATAGAATGAAACACAGGCAGTTTGGCCCATCTTGTTCATTACTCTCAGTTTTCACAAATAAACTAGCCTCATTTGCCTGCATTTGGTCCATATCCCTCCATACCTATTATATCCATGGACCTGTTCAAATGTTTCTTAAATTACAAAAGTTTACTTGCTACCCCCACAACCTCTGGCAGCCTATTTCAGACACTCACTACCCTCTGTGTGAAAAAAAAATTGTCCTTCTTGGCCTTTTTGTGTCAGTCCTCTCTCGACTTAAACCTACACTACCAAGTTTTCTCCACCATGGAGAAAAGCTGTTGGCTATCTACCTTTTTCTATGCCTCTCATGATTTTATGAACCTCTGTAAGGTAACCCCTCAGTCTCCTACGCTCCAGGGAAATAAGTCCCAGCCTGTCCAGCCTCTCCTTATAACTCAAACTCAGGAAACATAGCAACCAATTTGTGCATGTAAAGCTCTCCTGGCTGTAATATATTACTGACCAGATCATCTTCATAAAGCTTATTAACTGAGTTCTGTTCCATTCAAAGACACATTGCTATCTCTCTGACCATGAAAATGTCTCAGATGTTATGAAGTTGTTATATTTGCAATGTGGACACAATAGATTTGTTACAGAAAGTAACATTTATAATAATTTTTTTTATTCATTTGTGAGATGTGGGCATTGCTGGCTGGTCAGCATTTATTGTCTGTCCCTAGTTGCCTCTAAGAAGGTGGTGGTGAGTTGCCTTCTTGAACCACTGCAGTCCACCTGCTGTGGGTTAAACTATAATGCTAGTAGGAAAGGAATTCTAGGATTTTGACCATGCAACAGGGAAGGAGCGATGATATGTTTCCAAGTCAGGATGGTGAGTGACTTGGAGGGACACTTGAAGGTGCTGATGTTCCTGTGTGTCTGTTGCCTTTGTCCTTCTAGATGCAAGTTATTATGGGGTTAGAAGGTGCTGTCTGAGGATCTTTGGTGAATATCTGCAGAGCATATTGTAGAGAGAATGCACTGCTACTACATGACAGTGGTGGAAGGAATGGGTGCTTATAGATTTACATCTAATCATGTAGCCTGCTTTGTCCTGAATGGTGTCAAACTTATTGTGTGTTGTTGGACCTACACCCATCCATGCAAGTGGGGACTCCTAAATTATGCCTTGTCAATAACAGACAGGCTTTGGGGAGTCAGGCGGTGAATTGCTCACTGCAATATTCTTAGCCTCTGATCTTGTAGCCAGTGTGTTTATGTGACACGTTCTAGTCAATGGTATTGCCCAAGATATTGATAATGGGATATTCAGTCATAGTAACACAACTGAATGTCAAGAGGGTCATAGGAGAAAGTGAGGACTGCAGATGCTGGAGATCAAAGCTGAAAATGTGTTGCTGGAAAACTGCAGCAGGTCAGGCAGCATCCCAGGAGCAGGAGAATCGACGTTTCGGATTCCTGAAGAAGGGCTCATGCCTGAAACGTCGATTCTCCCGCTCCTGGGATGCTGCCTGCCCTGCTGCGCTTTTCCAGCAACACATTTTCAGCCCATGATGGTCATAGCCAGGCATTTGTGTGATGTGCCTGCTCAAGCTTAGCTATTGTCTAGATGGTGTTGTATTTGAACTTGGACTGCTTTAGTATCGGAAGAGTCACAAATGTTGCTGAACATTGTGCAATCCTCAGTGAACATCCCCAGTTCTGACCTTATGATGGAGGGAAAGTCATTACTGAAGCAGTTGAAGATGACTGGGGCTAGAATATGACCTTGAGGAACTCCTGCAGAGTTGCATTGGAGCTGAGATGACCTACCTTCATTAAGGGAGTTCTTATGTGTCAGGTATGACTCCAACCACTGGAGAGCTTCCTGCCTGATACCTATTGATTCCAGTTTTGCTAGGGCTCCTTGATGCCACACTCAGCCGGATGTAGCCTTGATGCCAAGGGCTTTCACTCTCACCTCACCTCTGGAATTCAGCTCCTTTGTACATATTTGTACAGGGCTGTAATGAGGTCAGGAGTTGAGTAAGCCCTGGTGGAACCCCAACTGGGTGTCTCTGGGTGTTATTGCTGAGTAGGTGCTGCTTGATAACACCTTCCATCATTTTACCGATGATTGAGAGTAAATTGATGGGGCAGTGATTGGCCAGGTCGGATTGTCCCACTTTTTATGTACAGGACATACCTGGACAATTTTCCACATTGTCAGGTAGATACCTGTATTCTAACTGTCCTGGAACAACTGGCTAGGGAAGAAGCAAATTCTGGAGCACAAGTCTTCAGTATTATTGCCGGAATGTTGTCAGGGACCGTAGTCTTTTCAAATCCAGCGTTTCCAACCATTTCTTGATATCATGTGAGTGGATCGAATCAGCTGAAGACTGGTATTTCAATGTTAAGGACCACAGGAGGAGGCTGAGATTGATCATCCACTCAGGCTGAAGCTTCAGCCTTATCTTTTACACTGATGTGCTGGGCTGTTCCATCATTAAGGTGGGGTGATTTGTGGACCCCCCTCCTCCAGTGCTTAGTTTTCCACCATCATTCACAATTGGATGTGGAAGGATTGCAAAGCTAGATCTGTTCGAAGTCTGTCCCATTTAGCAAAGTGATTGTGCTACACAACACGATGGAGTTTATTCTGGCATCTCACGATGGGCGCTGGTCACTCTTATTTATACCATCATGGACAGATGCATCTGTCCATGTATTCCACTGTGCTGCCACCTTTGCTGGGTCTGTCCTGCTGGTGGGACAGGACATGTCCAGTGATGGTGATGCTGTTGTCTGTGAGATATGATTCTGTGAGTATGAATATGTCAGGCTGTTGTTTGACTATTCTATGAGACAGTTCTCCCAATTTTGGGCACTAGCCCCCAGATGTTAGTAAGGGGGACATTGCAGGGTTGACAGGGCTGTTTCTGCAGTTGTCTTTTAACTTAACTGAATACTGTGGCTACAAGAGCTAGTCAAAGATGTTGAATTCTGTGATGAGTAACTTACTTCCAGTCTGCCCAGGTCCTGGCCACTATCTGCACACACAAAGTCAGGAGTATCATGGAACACTGTTCACTTGTTTGGATATGAGTACAACAGCAGTACTCAAGAAATTTTACTCAATCAGTGCTCACATCCCCATTGATCAATATCCAATTTAGCACCTTAACCATTTACTTACTCTAATATCAATAGCAGTGTGTACCATAAACAAGATACACCACAACAACTCACTGAGATTGCTTCAACAGCAACTTGCAGACCCCTGACTTGTATCACCGAGAAGGACAAGAGTACCGCATATATGGGAACATCACCAATGGGCATGTTCCCCTCCAAGCCACACATCATTCCCATTTGAACTATGTCACTATTCCTTCACAAGTCAAAAACCTAGAATCTCTTCTTTACAGCATTGTAAGTGTACCTGCACCAGATGGACTGTCGGAGTTCAAGAATGAGGCACACTATCACAAGGTCAATTAAGGATAACCAACAAAAGCTGACTTGTTATCAAAGCTCACATTCATGAAAAAATTTTAAAAAATACTGCCAGTCACCTCCTCGGAAACTGAAAAGTAACAGTTGAAGGTGTGAAGGATCATTTCTTCAGATAGAATTGTTGTTAAAAAACTGTTCAAATCTGATTTTTTAAAAATGCTTCTTCTTCTTTATCTCTCTCACTTAACTCAGTGTTCATTTACCTCTCTTAATTTCATTTCCTTTAATTGATGTTGAATCACCACTTAGTTCACCCTTCTTCTCAATCCCTTTGCTGTTTCGTTCTCCTGATGCGCTAAGTGAAGCAGTTTATAACATTTGGAGAGATCAAAACTTACCCTCACTGACAGTACAATTTCACTTTAACAGCGAGCCTCACCTCATCACACCTCACTTCAAACGTAATGCTTCATTCTCTTCACAGTTTTAATTTACATAGGACAGATCAGGCCAAATTAGACAGAGAAAAGGCAGCACACATTTAGCATTGTTAAAATGCAAATAGCCAAACTTTCTATACAACCATAATAAATTGACATGCCTCATGTGTATGAATGACAAAATAAATTTAATGAAAGAATGTTATCCAAACACAGCTCAAGTGACGATTAACTCCAACTTTTAAACTATTACTAAAATATTTGTCTCAGAAAGAATCACACACACACACAGACACACACAGACACACACACACAGAATTTATAATCATGATCAGTGTCATGACTGGACACTCAGTCTATGCTCATAAATATATCCATTAATTCAGAATTTCTATACGTTTGTAGCACATAATGAATTTGCGCCATGCTTTCTAGGGAGCTCAAACTCATTACAGCCTTTCCTCCTGTCTCGACTCTTGGTCACTCATGCATTTTTGGCCTCTAAGCTAGCTTCTGTAATGCTGGCTGTGAACACTGGCTTGAACTTAGAACATAGAACAGAGAACAATACAGCGCAGAACAGGCCCTTTGGCTCTCGATGTTGCGCCAACCTGTGAACTAATCTAAGCCCATCACCCGAGACTATCCCATCATCATCCACATGCTTATCCAAGGACTGTTTAAATGCTCCTAATGTGGCTGAGTTAACTACATTGACAGGCAGGGCATTCCACACCCTTACCAATCTCTGAGTGAAGAACCTTCCTCTAACATCTGTCTTACATCTATCACCCAAGAGAAAGTGAGGAGTGCAATTGCTGGAGCTCAGAGTCGAGAATGTAGTGCTGGAAAAGCACAGCTGGGCAGACAACATCCAAGGAGCAGGAGAATCAATGTTTCGGGCATAAGCTCTTCATCCTGCTCCTCGGATGTTGCCTGACCTACCGTGCTTTTCCAGCACGACACTCTCAACACTTAAATCTATCACCCCTCAATCTGCAGCTTTGCCCCCTTGTACAAGCAGATGTAACAAAATCGGAAAAAGACTATCGCTGTCCACCCTATCTAATCCTCTGATCATTTTGTATGTCTCTATTAAATTGCTTCTTAACCTTCTTCTCTTCAATAAGAACAGATCCAAGTCGCTCAGCCTTTCCTCATCAGACCTTTACTTCAGACCAGGCAACATCCTTGTAAATCACCTCTGCAACTTTTCCAATGCTTCCACATCCTTCCGGTAATGAGGCAACCTGAACTGCATGCAATATTCCAAGTGAGGCTGCACTAGCATTTTATACAGTTGCAGCATGACATCACGGTTCCGGAACTCAATCCCTCTATCAATAAAACCGAACACACTGTATGCCTCCTTAACAGTAATATCAACCTGGGTGGCAACTTTCAGGAATCTATGTACGTGCTCACCAAGATCTCTCTGCACATCCACACTTCCAAGAATCTTTCCATTGACCCAGTATTCTGCCTTCCTATTATTTTTCCCAAAGTAAATCACATCACATTTATCTGCATTGAACTCCATTTGCCACCTTTCAGCCCAGTTCTACAGTTTATCCAAGTAATAAACTGCAGGAATTGAGTAATGGTATTTTATTTTCATCAATGTATTCCTCCACTTCCACCTCTTTTTATACAACTACTATTGAAAGTGACTTATAACAAAGGATAGCAAAACCTAAAGAGTAGCTGAAGTCAAATTTAATTACTCAGATGAAAAATGGTTTCCACCATTGTTGCAGGCCTGGCCTGCTTCAAGATTCTTTTTCTGAAGTGAATGAGTTGAAAAATTGAAGCCAGACTCAGGAATAGTGATGGTTTTTGTAGTTGAATAATAATAATTGAACATTTATGACAGTTATTATAAATTTTAATGGTAGCTTATTACATTCAGTTGAATTCATTAGTGTTCAGTAATCATGTAGGTCGACAACCAAACCAACATTCAGAATATGTCCAAAGTGAAAAAACTCCATCACAAAATTGTGGTCAGAATCAATAACATCCATAATCGTTTGACCATAGCTCTATTCTTTAAATAGGTGATCTGAAAACATTTTAGTGAAAACTGTTCAAATAACAATCATTAAGCAGCTTTATTTTTCATCTAGAAAGTAAAAACTAACAACTACCAAAACTCAAATAAAAATAAAGTCGTGTGGATGCCGGAAATATGAAATAACTCAGGAGAGTCTTTAAAACTCGAAAAATTTACTTTGTTTCTCTCTCCATAGATGCTGCCTGATCTGCTGATTTTCTCCAGCACATTTTGTTTCTATTATTAAATTATACTCATTTCCTTCAATAATTTCCAAACACTTCATTCAAAGAAAGAAAAAGAATAAATTTTATTCTTTATAAAAAGAATAAAGGTACATGGATGGGTGCTTAATCTAGGATAGAAGTTCGGCACAACATCGTGGGCCGAAGGGCCTGTTCTGTGCTGTATTGTTCTATGTTCTATGTTCTAAATTACACCAGACTCTCTCATGCTAGTGGGCTAACTTCATTATTATTGGTCAATCTTTCTATTCTGAGCAGTGCTAAGCAAGTAGTTTTTTTTTCTTACTTTCTTATTCCTTCTACCAACCCTTCTTTTGTTCAAAGCCACCAGTGAAACTGACTCTTCCTTGGAACAGAGTTCTGCCAACCAACTGAGCTCATAGAATCATAGAATCCCTACAGTTTGGAAGCAGGCCATTTGGCCCATTTCAGTCGATGACAACCCTCCAAATAGCATCCCATCCTATTGGGGCGGCATGCTGGCTCAGTGGTTAGAACTGCTGCCTCACAGCGCCAGGGACCCACGTTCAATTCCTGCCTCAGGCAACTGTCTGTGTAGAGTTTGCACGTTCTCCCCGTGTTTGCATGGGTTTCCTCCAGGTACTCTGGTTTTCTCCCATAGTCCAAAGCTGTGCAGATCAGGTGAATTGGCCATGCTAAATTGCCCATAGTGTTAGGTGCATTTGTAGGGGAATGGGTCTGGGTGGGTTGCTCTTCGGACGGTCAGTGTGGACTTATTGGGCCGAAGGGCCTGTTTCCGCACTATAGGGGATCTAATCTATTCCTGTAACCTGCATTTCCCATGGCCGATCCACCTAACTTGCACATACTTGGACTGTGGGAGAAAACCAGAGAAACTCAAGGTAATCCATGCCAACATGTGGAGAATGTGCAAACTCCACACATTGGTCGCCTGGCCTGTGAGGCAACAGTGCTAACTACTGACCCACCACAGGAAGTTAAAAATGGAGCTTACTTTCTTTTGAAATTGTCTGAATGTAATGACAGTTCACCTATTTGTTCAAATCTGATTAAGAAAACAATTTGAACAGCTAGCTCAAGCTTTCCAAAAGAACACAATAAGTTTCCTTAATCCTTTTTACTTAAATAGGACTAGCCTCTTCTTCAAACAAAATGTGCTGTACATTCGTAAAATCTTGGATTTGGCTTCATGTCAAAAGCTCTTTGTAGTATAAACCAATAATCCTACTTGTCTGCATGCAGAGGAATTCTGAAATAAATCACACGATTGCATGCACCTGGATCTCTGTTATTTTAATATTATTTGACAAAAACTCAAGCACACGTTCTTAAAGAGGGATGAAACAACATCTAGACATAATTGAGAGCTATGGTTTAAATATCAAAGTGAAAGGTTTTGACCAAAAGTAATTATCCACAAGCATAATTAAATATCTTTTACACATCTGTGTGACTTTTTCTGCCCTCAGTTAAACTGATATCATATCTCAACTGCTAAATCATGCAAAATTGCTTATAAGTACAAGAACCTACAAGTGCTTAGGTAGAATTCACTCACGTGGCATTGAGGTGTGTAGATTCAACCTTTATTATTATCCTATCATCGCCATTCTGCACGGCAAGTTAATGAGTAATGGAGAATATCAGAAGCTAATCTGTATGGGACAGACATGCCCAAACATCCTTAACCTATACTTGTTATCACTGGAGCAGCTTTGACTATGGTTGTGGCTAGAATCCATCAAAGGTGACAGTAAGCACATACTTAAAGTTCTTTGGGCACTCCACTCCAGCATCCCACAATTATAAACAAAGTTGAATTATATACAAAGCAGATTGTCTAAGCGTGCATCCTTTGTTTTCATCCCCTCTCCTTAGAATTGTAAAGTAAAGATTGACATTTGATGATACAAATAGGACAAATGTCAGCTTTGATATAATGGATCACATGACGATGGAGACATTCTGAACAAAGAAGCAACAGACCTGCATTGTGCTAATTTTAAGTGTGCTTAGGTATTAAAATTTGATTAACAGTTGTTTAGAAAAGATTTCAATTTCCAGCAATCTCTCTTCGAGCAACCAACATACTCAAAGCAGAACAGCAGATGGTGACAGTGGCTTAAAGACTCAATATAAGGCAGAGCAATGGAAAAAAGCTTGAAGGCACATCCAGCAGCGAGGTGGAGCATCGAGAACAACTTCAAAGACAAGCCTGGCAGCAAAGGAAGAGCAGCGAGAAAAGACTTGAAATGAACAGCCCAGTAACCGTGAAGCAGCTAGCAACAGAGTGATTGATGATCAACAGCATGGAAAGCAAGATCCAGCTAACCAACGATGGTGGTTTCACCTCTTGAAATTTTTTCTTACTCTTTAGATTGCATCCATTCTGCCTTTTCTGAAACATCCATTTAACTATCTGTCACAGCATCACTGTTGACATATTCTTGAGGAACTTTGCCAATTCACTTTAGTCCATTCTGCGTATCTGCCTTCATAACAGCACTTAGAGTCATAGAGTCATAGAGATATACAGCATGGAAACAGACCCTTTGGTCCAACCCGTCCACGCCGACCAGATATCCCAATCCGATCTAGTCCCACCTGCCAGCATCCGGCCCATATCCCTCCAAACCCTTCCTATTTATAAACCCATCCAAATGCTTTTTAAATGTTGCAATTGTACCAGCCTCCACCACTTCCTCTGGCAGCTCATTCCATACACGTACCACTCTCTGTGTGAAAACGTTGCCCCTTAGGTCTCTTTTATATCTTTCCCCTCTCACCCTAAACCTATGCCTTCTAGTTCTGGACTCCACCACCGCAGGGAAAAGGCCTTGTCTGTTTATCCTATCCATGCCCCTCATGATTTTATAGACCTCTATGAGGTCAGCCCTCAGTCTCTGATGCTCCGGGGAAAACAGCCCCAGCCTGTTCCGCCTCTCCTTGTAGCTCAACTCCTGCAACCCTGCCAACATCCTTGTAAATCTTTTCTGACCCCTTTCCGAAAGTTTCACAACATCTTTCCGATAGGAAATGAACCAGAATTGCACGCAATATTCCAACAGCGGCCTAACCAATGACTTGTACAGCCGCAACATGACCTCCCAACTGCTATACTCAATACTCTGATCAATAAAGGAAAGCATACCAACTGCCTACTTCACTATCCTATCTACCTGTAACTCCACTTTCAAGGAGCTTTGAACCTGCACTCCAAGGTCTCTTTGTTCACTCCCTAGGACCTTATCATTAAGTGTATAAGTCCTGCTAAGATTTGCTTTCCCAAAATGCAGCACCTCACATTTATCTGAATTAAACTCCATATGCCATTTCTCAGTCCATTGGCCCATCTGATCAAGATCCCATTGTAATCTGAGGTAATCTTCTTTGCTGTCCACCACGCCTCCAATTTTGGTGTCATCTGCAAACTTACTAACCATACCTCTCGTGCTCACATCTAAATCACGGATATAAATGACAAAAAGTAGAGGACCCAGCACCGATCCTTGTGGCACTCCACTGGTCACAGGCCTCCAGTCTGAAAAACAACCCTCCACCACCAACCTCTACCTTTGAGCCAGTTCTATATCCAAATGGCTAGTTCTCTCTGTATTCCATGAGATCAAACCTTGCTAACCAGTCTCCCAATGGGAACCTTGTCAAACACTTTACTGAAGTCCATATGGATCACATCTACTGCTCTGCCCTCATCAATCCTCTTTGTAATTTCTTCAAAAAACTCCATCAAGTTTGTGAGACATGATTTCCCACATACAAAGCCATGTTGACTATCCTTTATCGGTCCTTGCCTTTCCAAATACATGTACATCCTGTCTCTCAGGACTCCCTCCAACAACTTGTCCACCACTGAATTCAGGCTCATTGGTCTACAGTTCTCTGGCTTGTCCTTACCACCCTTATTAAACAGTAGCACCCAAGTTTGCCAACCTCCAGTCTTCTGGCACCTCACCTGCGACTATTGATGATACAAATATCTCAGCAAGAGGCCCAGAAATCACTTCTCTAGCTTCCCACAGAGTTCTCGGGTACACCTGAACAGGTCCTGGGGATTTATCCAACTTCTTGTGTTTCAAGACATCCAGCACTTCCTCCTTTGTAATATGAACATTTTTCAAGGTGTCACCATCTATGTCCTTACATTCTATATCTTCCATATCTTTTGCCACAGAAAATACTGATGCAAAATACTCATTTAGTATCTCTCCCATCTCCTGAGGCTCCACACAAAGGCCGCCTTGCTGATCTTTGAGGGGCCCTATTCTCTCCCTATTACCCATTTGTCCTTAATGTATTTGTAAAAACCCTTCGAATTCTCCTTAACTCTATTTGCCAAAGCTATCTCATGTCCCCTTATTGCCCTCCTGATTTCTCTCTTAAATATGCTCCCCACTGCCTTTATACACTTCTAAGGATTCACTCGATCTATCCTGTCTATACCTGACATATGCTTCCTTCTTTTTTTTAACCAAACCCTCAATTTCTCCAGTCATCCAGCATTCCCTATACCTATCAGCCTTTCCTTTCACCCTAACAGGAATGAATTCTTGTTATCTCATTTCTGAAGGCTTCCCATTTTCCAGCCGTCCCTTTACCTGTGAACATCTGCCCCAATCAGTTTTAGAAAGTTCTTGCCTAATACTGTCAAAATTGGCCTTTCTCCAATTTAGAACTTCAATTTTTAGATCTGGTCTATCCTTTTCCATCACTATTTTAAATCTTATAGAATTATGGTCATTGGCCCCAAAGTGCTTCCCCACTGACATTTCAATCACCTGCCCTGCCATATTTCCCAAGAGTAGGTCAAGTTTTGCACCTTCTCCAGTAGGTACATCCACATACGGAATCAGAAAATTTTCTTGTACACACTTAACAAATTCCTCTCCATCTAAACCCCTAACACTATGGCACTCCCACTCTATGTTTGGAAAGTTAAAATCCCCTATCATAACTATCCTATTATTCTTAGAGATAGCTGAGATCTCCTTACAAATTTGTTTCTCAATTTCCCTCTGACTATTAGGGGGTGTATAATACAATCCCAATAAGATGATCAGCCCTTCCTTATTTCTTAGTTCCACCCAAATAACTTCCCTGGATGTATTTGTGGAATATCCTCCCTCAGTACAGCTGTAATTCTATCCCTTATCAAAAACGCCACTCCCCTCCAATTTTGCCTCCCTTTCTGTCCTTGCTGTAGCATTTGTATCCTGGAACATTAAGCTGCCAGTCCTGCCCATCTCTGAGCCATGTTTCTGTAATTGCTATGATATCCCAGTCCCACATTCCTAACCATGCCCTGAGTTAATCTGCCTTCCCTGTTAAGCCCCTTGCATTGAAATAAATGCAGTTTAATTTATTAGTCCAACCTTGTCCCTGCCTGCCCTGACTGTTTGACTCGTTTCTGTTCTCAACTGTACCAGTCTCAGATTGATCTCTTTCCTTACTACCTCCCTGGGTCCCAACCCCTTACCAGCTTAAGTCCTCCCAAGCAGCTCTAGCAAATTTCCCTGCCAGTATACTACTCCCCTTCCAATTTAGGTGCAATCCGTCCTTCTTGTACAGGCCACTTGTACCCTAAAAGAGATTCCAATAATCCAAAAATGTGAATCCCTCTCCCATACACCCCCAGCTCCTCAGCCATGCATTCATCTGCTGTATCCTCCTATTCCTGCTCTCACTAGCTCATAGCACTGGGAGTAATCCAGACATTACGACTCTCAAGGACCTCTTTTTTGGAGTACTTATTTAAGTTTAAAAACATAGCCTCAGGCCCATTTCTATCTCTCTCGCTACTGCATACAAAATTCAATCTTATTAAAGTCACTGCTACCCAAGTATACCTCACTGGTCAATTCTACCTTGTTGCATAATACCAGGTGTATTATAGCCTGCTCTCTGGTCAGCTCTAGAACCTCCAAGAAACTGTCCTGAAAACTGTCTATGAACTCTTCATCAAGGCTATCTGACCTTTCCACTATATATAGATTAAAATCTCATGCCTTTCTCACAAACTCTTATTATTTCTTCTTCTGTGCTCCATCCAACTGTGTGAATACAGTTAGGGAATCTTTACATTACTCTCATGTGTCACTTCTTGCCTTTATAATTTCTTATCTCTAATCAAACTGTCTCTAAGTCCTTGTTTCCTGATCGTAGATCATCCATCGCTATCATGTGAATATCATCATTAACTAACAGAGTCACCCTCCACCTTTTCCAGTAACCTGTCTTTCTTAAACGTCCTGTACTTTTCAAAATTCATTCTGCAGCTGTGTCTCTGTATTGGTTACTTCTTCCTTATTTCTGTTTGTGAACAACACTCAGCAGATTTGATTATTTAATATTCTCACTGTGGCAATATGAAGCTACGTAGGTGTGGAAATTGTCCTGTCAAAAATTGCAGAGTGTCATAATTTTCAGAAAGGCTGCCTATTTTCAACCAGCCTGTCATTGTGAAAAGTCAGCCAGCAGCAAAATCACATTTCTACAGGTAATAAAAGAATCAAACAGAGCAAGTATTGGAGTATTGATATGAAATAAATGGGGCACCAACTAAATTTTGAACTTGATGCTGGTGTAAATATGTCAGTCCTGTTTGATACAGTTGAATGGATGAATCAAGAAAAATATCAACCATTGACAATTTATCTCCAGGGACCAGAATATGCCCAGTCAAAAGTAAAAGAGCCGCTGAATAGAAGGCTAGAATATAAAGGTAGAGCAATCGTCAAGATTTTATGGATGAGTCAAAATCAAGAATACTGTTTATTGAGCAGAAATGCATGGGTCGGTTTGAAACGTATTTTTTAAGCTCAAGGAAGTCAACAGTAAAAAAGAAACAGATGAATTCAGAGTTGAATTTCCAAAGCTATTCAGTGGCATGGACAGGCTAATGACAGCATATCAAATAACATTAACAAGAGAAGGCAAGACCAGTGAATGATGTGGTCAGTGTAAAAAGAATCATAGAGACTCCTAAAATAAAGGAAAAGCCAGTGCCACATGCTGCTAGGCTATGTATGTTCACATACTGGATTAGTGGTGCTGGAAGAGCACAGCAGTTCAGGCAGCATCCAACGAGCAGCGAAATCAACGTTTCGGGCAAAAGCCCTTCATCAGGAATAAAGGCAGTGAGCCTGAAGCATGGAGAGATAAGTGAGAGAAGGGTGGGGGTGGGGTGAAAGTAGCATAGAGTACAATGGGTGAGTGGGGGAGGGGATGAAGGTGATAGGTCAAGGAGGAGAGGGTGGAGTGGATAGGTGGAAAAGAAGATAGGCAGGTCGGACAAGTCAAGGAGACAGTAACTGAGCTGGAAGTTTGAAACTAGGATGAAGTGGGGGAAGGGGAAATGAGGAAGCTGTTGAAGTCCACATTGATGCCCTGGGGTTGAAGTGTTCCGAGGCGAAAGATGAGGCGTTCTTCCTCCAGGCGTCTGGTGGTGAGGGAGCGGCGGTGAAGGAGGCCCAGGACCTCCATGTCCTTGGCAGAGTGGGAGGGGGAGTTGAAATGTTGGGCCACGGGGCGGTTTGGTTGATTGGTGCGGGTGTCTCGGAGATGTTCCCTAAAGCGCTCTGCTAGGAAGCGCCCAGTCTCCCCAATGTAGAGGAGACCACATCGGGAGCAACGGATACAATAAATGATATTGGTGGATGTGCAGGTGAAGCTTTGATGGATGTAGAAGGCTCCTTTAGGGCCTTGGATAGAGGTGAGGGAGGAAGTGTGGGCACAGGTTTTACAGTTCCTGCGGCGCAGGGGAAAGTGCCAGAATGGGAGGGTGGGTCGTAGGGGGGTGTGGACCTGACCAGGTAGTCACGGAGGGAACAATCTTTGCGGAAGGTGGAAAGGGGTGGGGAGGGAAATATATCCCTGGTGGTGGGGTCTTTTTGGAGGTGGCGGAAATGTCGGTGGATGATTTGGTTGATGCGAAGGTTTGTAGGGTGGAAGGTGAGCACCAGGGGCGTTCACCCCACCCTCCTCTAGCTTATCTCTCCATGTTTCAGGCTCACTGCCTTTATTCCTGATGAAGGGCTTTTGCCCGAAACGTTGATTTCGCTGCTCCTTGGATGCTGCCTGAACTGCTGTGCTCTTCCAGCACCACTAATCCAGTATTTGGTTTTCAGCATCTGCAGTCATTGTTTTTACCTTATGTATGTTCACAGCCAAACCCAGATTAAGAGCAAAATCTCCTTTGGTTGAAATGTAAAATTTGTTTCACTCAGTAGAAGAAAAGGAAAGCTCTGCCTTTAGAGGTTAGGATGGTTTTAAAAAAAAATTGGGTCTAAAAAACTGAACAGCATTCAGATGTTCAGCATAGAGTGGCACGGTGGCTCAGTGTTAGCACTGCTGCTTCACATTGCTAGGAATCTAGGTTTGATATTACCCTCGAGCGACTGTCTGTGTGGCAATTGCACGTTCTCCCGGTGTCTGCCTGGCTTTCCTCCGGGTGCTCTGGTTTCCTCCCACAGTCCAAGAGATGAATAGGTCGGGTGGATTGGCCATGCTAAATTGCCCATGTTGTCCAGGGACGTGCAGACTAGGTGGATTAGCATTTGGGAGTGCAGAATTAAAGGGATATGGTGGGCGGGTGGATCTGGGTGGCATGCTGTTTGGTGAGTCGGTGTGAACTCCATCGGTCGAATGGCCCGCTTCCACACTGTAGGGATTCTATAATTCCTCGCTCCAAAGTCAAAGAAGATGTGCAGGCAACAAATAAACCATATGTACTGCTGGAGAGAATACAAAATGGAAAAGAGACTACAGAAACATCTGAAAATGAATTGAGCCAGATTGTAGAACAACAGAGTGAACAATCATCTGTAATTAATAAAATCCCTTTCCACCAACCTAGTGGCAGTTCAAATCTGACACCAAGTGTTGAGGTAATTAAGATAGGACAAGTTCAAGCTAAAAGTGTGCCCTCCCCATTTTCTACAGAGGAATGTACACAATGACCAGAGCAGCAAGGCAAGAACCTCATTGATGAGGTAGAGGGTGTCAAGTGCTTGACCCACAGGTACTTGCCTGCAACAGCAAGAAAACAACCTCAGAGAAAGTAAACTTCTGGAACTTGTATTAAGTCAACACAGATAATTGATAGAACAGGAATAGATAGTTACCTTGAAAAGTCTTTATACTTGCACAATCTTTCCTTTGTAATGTAGTTCAGTGACAGTCTTATGCTTGAGCCTTTTTCTGTTCAGATATCCAGTCAGCACCCAATTATGGAGTACTCGAAGAGAAAGAGGTGGAAGAGCAGGAAGGCAATGATAAAGATGAAATTCCATTGCTCAAATTAAACTGCAGTTATTTCAATGCAAGGGGCCTAACAGGGAAGGCAGAAGAACTCAGAGCATGGTTAGGAACATGGGACTGGGATATCATAGCAATTACAGAAACATGGCTCAGGGATGGGCAGGACTGGCAGCTTAATGTTCCAAGATACAAATGCTAAAGGGAGGATACAAAGGGAGGCAAAAGAGGAGGGGGAGTGGCATTTATGATAAGGGATAGCAGTACAGTTGTGCTGAGGGAGGATATTTCTGGAAATACATCCAAGGAAGTTATTTGGGTGGAACTGAGAAATAAGAAAGGGATAATCACCTTATTGGAATTTTACAAATACATTAAGGACAAAAGAGTAACTAGGGAGAGAATAGGCCCCCTCAATGATCAGCAAGGTGGCCTTTGTGTGGAGCCACAGAAAATGGGGGAGATACTAAATGAATGTTTTGCATCAGTATTTACTATGGAAAAGGATATGGAAGATATAGACTGTAGGGAAATAGATGGTGACATATTAAAAAATGTCTAGATTACAGAGGAGGAAATGATGGATATCTTGAAATGGGTAAAGATGGATAACTCCCCAGGACCTGATCAGGTCTACTTGAGAATTCTGTGGGAAGCTAGAGAAGTGATTGCTGGGCTTCTTGCTGTGATTATTTGTATCATTGATAGTCACAGGTGAGGTGCCGGAAGACTGGAGGTTGGCAAATATGGTGTCACTGTTTCAGAAGGGCGGTAAAGACAAGCCAGGGAACTATAAACCAGTGAGCCTGACCTCGGTGGTGGGCAAATTGTTGGAGGGAATCCTGAGGGACAGGATGTACATGTATTTGGAAAGGCAAGGACTGATTAGGAATAGTCAACATGCTTTGTGCGTGGGAAATCATGTCTCACAAACTTGATTGAGTTTTTTGAAGAAGTAACAAAGAGGATTGATGAGGGCAGAGCAGTAGATGTGATCTATATGGACTTCAGTAAGGCATTCAACAAGCTTCCCCATGGGAGACTGATTAGCAAGGTTAGATCTCATGGAATACAGGGAGAACTAACCATTTGGATACAGAACTGGCTCAAAGGTAGAAGACAGAAGGTGGTGGTGGAGGGTTGTTTTTCAGACTCGAGGCCTGTGACCAGTGGAGTGCCACAAGGATTGGTGCTGGGTCCTCTACTTTTTGTCATTTGCATAAATGATTTGGATGCGAGCATAAGAGATACAGCTAGTAAGTTTGCAGATAACACCAAAATTGGAGGTGTGGTGGACAGCGAAGAGGGTTACCTCAGATTACAACAGGATCTTGACCAGTTGGGCCAATGGGCTGAGAAGTACCAGATGGGGTTTAATTCAGATAAATGCGAGGTACTGCGAGGGAAAGCAAATCTTCGCAGAACTTATACACTTAATTGTAAGGTCCTAGGGAGTGTTGCTGAACAAAGAGACCTTGGAGTGCAGGTTCATAGCTCCTTGAAAGTGGAGTTACAGGTAGATAGGATAGTGAAGAAGGCATTTGGTATGCTTTCCTTTATTGGTCAGAGTATTGAGTACAGGAGTTGGGAGGTCATGTTGTGGCTGTACAAGACATTGGTTAGGCCACTGTTGGAATATTGCGTGCAATTCTGGTCTCCTTCCTATCGGAAAGATGTTGTGAAACTTGAAAGGGTTCAGAAAAGATTTACAAGGATGTTGCCAGGGATGGAGGATTTGAGCTAGAGGGAGAGGCTGAACAGACTGGGGCTGTTTTCCCTGGAGCTTTGGAGGCTGAGGGGTGTCCTTATAGAGGCTTATAAGATCATGAGGGGTATGGAGATGATAAATAGACAAAGTCTTTTCCCTGGGGTGGGGGAGTCCAGAACTAGAGGGCATAGGTTTAGGGTGAGAGGGGAAAGATATAAAAGAGACCTACGGGGCAACTTTTTCACACAGAGGATGGTGCATGTATGGAATGATACACTAGGGGAAGTGGTGGAGGCTGGTATAATTGCAACATTTAAGAGGCATTTGGATAGGTATATAAGTAGGAAGGGTTTGGAGGGATATGGGCCGGGTGCTGGCAGGTGGGACTAGATTGGGTTGGGATATCTGGTTGGCATGGACGGGTTGGACTGAAGGGTCTGTTTCAATGCTGTTACATATCTATGACTCTAAGTATATTTTAGAGCAGAATCTATCTGCATCTTGAGAAATTTCAGGCATAAGTGGCCTACAGCCAGGACAGGAGGAAAAGGGTATGACAGGTTTTAGTTCACCCGAAAGTATGATGCACACGTGTGCACCAGAAGGCCCTGAATGAGGACCTCAATGAGACAATGTGCAGAAAAAGGAAAGATTCATGAGACTCACACACAGAATGCTTATTCAATTGTAAAGCTTGCCTGTCGTTGGGGTTAGGATGCATGCAGGAGTCTGGCACCAATCTCACCAGATGTGTTGGCTTAGAGTTTGGAACTCTTCCTGTCCAGTGTGTAACTGGTGATCACTCTATTCACATTCTTGTGAGCCCAAGCGTGATGCAATACCCAATGTCTCTGCGTCCACTGCATCTGAACACTGAGTACTGAAAGCTAAGAGTGAAGTCATGAAATCTCCAACTGCTGCCTTTATAGCTCTGCTGCTTAGTGTTTATTGGGACCCGCATATACTCTTGTTCATCCAATGGTGTGCTCTCCAGCAGATTAGTCGGATTGCTGAGTTCCCCCACACCCACCCACACCCATCAGGGCAGTGACTACACCATGCAGCATAAATCCACTGTCCTCTCTCAAGATGACAGAAGTTCTCATCCCATCCTAGCCCTGCCTATGCTGCTGAAGTTGCCTGCCTATCAGCCAGCCAGTCAGCCAGGAGAGACTGCTGCAGTCCTCATAGGAAGCTACAGTCCGAAGCTAGGAATCTGAAGGCAAGAGCTGTGTGAGATCATCCTTCAACCCCAACTGCAACCTGCTGTGCTGTGTCACATGCACCCATATGTTAGATGTTCTGATTGATTATACTGAGTTAAGATGTTTACGGGCAGCACGGTGGCACAGTGGTTAGCCTCACAGTGCCAGAGACCTGGGATCAATTCCCACCTCAAGCAATTGTCTGTGTGGAGTTTGCACGTTCTCCCTGTGTCTGCGTGGGTTTCCTCAGGGTGCTCCGGTTTCCTCCCACAGTCCAAAGATGTGCAGGTTAGGTGAATTGGCCATGCTAAATTGCCCGTAGTGTGAGGTTAAGGGGAATGGGTCTGGGTGGGTTGCTCTTCGGAGGGTCGGTGTGGACTGATTGGGCTGAAGGGCCTGTTTCCACACTGTAAGTAATCTAATCAAATCTAATCTTGTTAAATCAAGAAGTGACTGAGAAGTAACTGATGATCCCATGAAATAATACTGGTAGGGGGATCTTCCTCCTTCTCAACACAAGCTCAGCTGTTCAAGCATAAGTGAGAACATTAGCTGGAGTCCCCAGTCTGAAAATAACATGCCAACTCTATGATCTAAATTTGTTGCACCCCTTTGACATCCATGCCTACACCCACTCTAAAAGCCTAACCAAACTGGACTTCAACAGAAAATAAAAAAATGCCAGTAAGCACAGCGGGTCAGGCAGCAGCTATGGAGTGAAAGGTAACATTTCGGGTCTAGATAACTCTTCGTCAGAGCTGACGTGAGAAGTGGAGGAGGTAGCGTTTATGCAATAGTTGAGGGGGGAGGCAGTGGAGAGGGGGAGCGTGTAGTGCTGGGGGAGAGAGGCTGCTGACAGTGCAGATTAAATTATCAGAATATTAGAATGGCAGAACAATGGTGTGTCTAAGTGCTAGACTGGAAAGAGGGGGTGGTGTTGGTGGTCATCGACAGTCTGAACTGGGAGTATGGGTATCAACGCAAACAGTATTTTGAGGCAAAACAGCACTTGTCATGCCTGAAAATATTAACTGCACACAATGTGATTTGAAGCCACAGTTTACCAAAGCTGAAAGGTCAATAAACAGAGCTAAGAGACAAATTAATTGACAAATGAATCATTGGAGACAGAAGAAAAATGTTATTTATACAATAAGTGGTTAGGATTTGAAATATGCTACTAATTGGAGTGGTGGAAAGACATTCAATGTTCAAAAGGGAATTGAATAAACACTTGAAAGAAAACAGTGCAGAGATTTGGGGATTGCCTTTTGAAAGAGCCAGCACAAAATTGATGAGCCAAATGTCCTTTTTCTGCATTGTTCCATTCTATGATTCTACACAGATAGAGACTCAGAACCATGTGAGACTTCAGGGGTGATTTGCCCTTAGCACTATCATTCTTATAGGCTTCCATAAATCCCAAATGGTGACTTAAACTAAAATGTCAATTGAGTCCATATTTAGCACATTTTGATAAACAGGTTGAAGTCAATGCTGGAACAACCAACCAGAGACTCAATAAACAACCCTTTTAAATGCTTGCTGGTGCTCATTAAAGGGCCTTTGTGGCATTATGATGGCAAAATGTCAAATAATGTCTCCTCACAGGCATCATCAATTTGGAGGAATAGTTCTTGAAAGTGGTCTCAAGAGCGAATTATAAGGCATTCGCCATTTCATGTTCATTGCTGCCACAGGTATGAAGAGTATCTCTGATACACATTGGGGGCCTTTCTGGTACACTTTATCAAGGCCTCATTAATACTGAGTTCACAGTTACACCATAAATTCCCTGCAGACTTCACCTTAAAAGAGCAAGTGCTATCCTATTCTTACATAAGTCACCAGGAGAAAAAATAAGCTTGTACATGAACAACATCCTGATCAGCAACCTCTTGATTAGGAATGGGAGGGCTATTGTGAAATCTAGCAAAGCAGATCCAGCGGCAGCTGGAGGCAGGAACAAGAAGGGAAGAAGCATAAATTGACATCCCAGCCTTCAGGCTACAGAACCTCCACTGCCAGGACAGTCAGAGCCACATCTGAAGATCTGTGTACCTCTCTCTCAAGCTACCTGGATGTTTTCATGAACTGCTGTGCTCTTCCAGCACCACTAATCCAGAATCTGGTTTCCAGCATCTGCAGTCATTGTTTTTACCTCTCTCTCAGTCTATGTACCACCTCACAGTACGTTGCTGTCTGGCATATTGAGCATTCTACAAGTTCAATGGACCTGGGTGCATGCAACCTCAATGGACTGCTCCACAGAAGTTGTGTCTAACCAGCACATGAACATCAAATTTTCAGGTCTCTATTTAACAAACTCGAGGCAAATTCAAGTTATGATAATCAATAATTAGGACAAAATTGTGATCCAAATCTAAACTTTCCACAAGGCATGTTTTATTAGCATTGCACCCAATTAACTCCATTCTTATTCACTGGCTAAAATGACTTCCTTATATTTTATTCATTTGCAATTCAATAGATTTTGAACAATCTACATAAATTTTGCCTTGGGAATTATGATTATTTATTCAACTTACAACAATATGAATTCTTTGCAATAGTAAGTCCCTTGTTTTATCATTACTGGAATCATTTGTGGGACCCAAATTAATTATTGTACTAACAATGGACTCCCTGACCTGGTTTATGCATTTATTGCAAATCAACTATTCTAATCAACAAAACAATTGTATTTTTAATGTTGAATTTGGTTTGCATGAAATGACATTTGTCATTTGCTATTTATCCACCGATCTCTTATGAAAATGATTTGATCAAATTGTGAGGCTGCAAAGTAAACATGATATTTCCAACCTCGCTGCTATACTGTGTGTTAGATTGCAAAGTATAAGAGTTAGGAAATTGCACCTTCTTCTCAATCCGGTCAAGCTTTCTGCTTATTTGATGTATTAAAAAATGCAAATGTTGATGTGCTACTCTGACATGAAGGAGCTAGTCATTGAATGAAACAAGAGTTCTTTTGAAGGGTCTATACCTAAAGTATGAAATGTCATGTCTGATAGCTTTGCTGCATACCATTACGTAATTTCAAATTGACAGTATTCATGACTTGCTTTTTAACTCCTTGTGGAGCTTGGATAAGTAAAGGGGAAATGGTGTATTATTTAATATACAGCAGAAACGAGTGATTCTACTTCATTGAAACCTAAACGGCAGATTCTGACAATGAGTGTTATGTGACTTGTTTCTCTCCCACGCGAAGAAAGGCCTGTGTTTTGTCTGAACTTCTCATTAATCTTGATTGATAAACTGGGATTAACGATTTTAGGGGGTAAGATGCAGACTCAAAATCTGCTGGGCTAGTTTTAATCCTTGGTCATTTGCATTCTAGGAGAAAGTGAGGACTGCAGATGCTGGAGACCAGAGTTGAAAAGTGTGGTGCTGGAAAAGCGCAGCAGGTTAGGCAGCATCCGAGGAGCAGGAGAATCGACGTTTCGGGCATAAGCCCTTCTTCAGGAATGAGCCTGAAGAAGGGTTTATGCCCGAAACGTCGATTCTCCTGCTCCTCAGATGCTGCCTGGCCTGCTGTGCATTTCCAGCACCACACTTTTCAACTGATTTGCATTCTCCTCATCTTTAATCATCAATTTTAGCCTTCCTTGCTTTTCCACTCAGTATTCAATTTACAAAGGAACAAAGGAACAGGAACAAAGACCATCAGTCCCTTGAGCCCATTCCACCGTTCAATTGGATCATGACTAATCTATGGCCTAACTATACGCCTGCCTTCAGCCCATATCCCTATATCAGGTAATAATACTTTCAAGTCTCATTCATGTGTTTGGAAAACTGCATATTTCATTTAAGAAAATCAAGCTGCACAAAAATGAATAGAAAATGCTGGAAGTAGTAAATAACCTGGCAGCATCTATGAGGAAACAGAAACTGTTAACATTAACTTTCATTAGTTTAACATAAGTCTTCATTAGAACTGGAAAACACTAGAGATTCAAAAGATTTGAAAGAATGACGGGGTCAAGGAAAGATGGGAGGGGTGGGAGTGTAGGGGAGAGACAGGAAGAAAAGAAGAAAAAGATATAAGAGAATTTAGGACAAAATGCACGATAGTGGAAGGTGGAAAGGGCTGATGCTGGGAGAAATAAGGTACAAGAGACAGATCTGTAGATGGCAATAAGAGAATTGTTACCAACAACTACGACCTAAATCAATGATAGGAGCGATTATGACCTGAATTATTGGAACACAGTGTTGCTTCTAATTTCCTTTGTTTTCACACTATCTGTCTCTGACACATTCATTGACACATCTCCTAAAGTTCTTCAATCCCATTTCTTAGATAGTCTGTCAACAAATATCACTTCAGGCACACTAACTCCCACAGCCACATTGACTGCACTTCCTTCTAGTCCCAAGTTAGAGGAATGTGTTTATTCCATTCTGCCATCTGTTATGATGATGATCCCCTCCATACCATTAGTCTTCCTTCACTTTGATTAGCAAAGCCATTGACTACATTCACCTCATTTCTTCAGTTGTTCTTTCACCCTTTTCCCTCCCACCATCCTCCCACAATAGACGTCTCCTTGTCCACAGAATGTAAAAAAAAAGTGGACCTTCAGTTTGTTTTAGGGCAATCAAGGCAGTTTTAAATCAGACGATCCTAACCCCATCTCCAATTAACAAACTTACTGCCCCACCAACTGCTGAAAAAACTCTCAAATGCCCCTTCTCATCGCCTTCAACTTCTGAACCAACTTACCTACCCAGTGAACAAACCCCCATTTGCTCCTCGATAACTACCCATCAACACCCTTCCCTTCCAGCCCCGCAATCCTGGGGACCAATGTGGGTTCACCAAATCCTAGCTGTTAAAATAGACCCACATCAGGAAGAAGTTCGGAAATCACCACTGTACAATTAACAAACTTAATTCATCACCTAGCTAATGGTCAGGCAGGAGATGGAGATGGCATTAATTGTCGACATCCTAAGAAGTGAGAGAAAGACGGTGTAGGAGATCAGTGCCGGAATGTGCAGAAGAGCTTTCTTTGAGGTGAGTAGGCTGATTTCAAACACCAAGTGCTGTGAAATGTTATGAAATTCCCTACTCTATACTGCAATGGAGTTATTAATAGAGGAATTTTAACAGATTTAACAGTTGTGCATTAATGCCACACTAGGTATTTCATTGCAAGGTGCTTTTATATTATTTGCACTTCACTCTTCTCTGTCTCTTGTGGTTCAAGCAAATAGATAGCATGTAGACAACGATATTTTCTATCGTGCACTCCCTGCAGACAGCAACCTTTTTAAATTTGTGTGCTTGGTTCTGAAATGCTTCCATCCTCCAATGGTTTGCACATAAATAACCAGAAATTCCTGCAATACCACAGATTCTAGCAGATTATATCTCATCACTGACGACAAGTCATTTGTTTAATCACACATTTACCATGCTCGGTCATTGTTCAGGCAAAGCTGATGGGATGTAGCAATAAGAATTATGTGTTGGACATTTTTCTGCACAGCTTCGTGCAATGAATTTAATATGACCAGATCTCATTATATCTTTACAGTTTTCCATTGATGAAGTGGAAAAAGGGTCATAAATTTTTGAAACCGAGAATAAATGTGTCCACAATTTTATAGTGCAATTATAAATTAAGGCTGATCATTTTTTATTGTACTTTACCATCAAGACATAAAGAGCTCAAATAAACCAAAAGCATAACTAATAATACCTATTTATTTCAGGTCCTAGTTGTAGCCATGTCTGAACCTCATTTTTTAAGATAAGTGACTACAAAGTGGAAAATAAATGGCTCTCAAATTCACAGCTTACCTCCAATAAATGCAAATGAACCCCAGTGCAAGAGGCATATTGTGCTTTTCTTGTGAAGAATAAAACTAAAGTGAACTACATATCAAACAGATTCAATATTGCGATTCAAGTCTCATTCAGGTGAGCCATAATGTAGACATGTTGGTGTTGGACTGGGGAGAACAAAATCAGAAATCACACGACACCAGGTTATAGTCCAACAGGTTTATTTGAAATCACAGGCTTTCAGAGCACTGCTCCATTGTGGGTGAAGTGGAGGGAACACCTGCACTTCGCCTGATGAAGGATCAGCACCCTGAAAGCTTGTGATTTCAGCAAAACCCGTTGGACTATAACCTGGTATCATGTGATTTCTGATTTATTCAGGCTAGTACACTGAGCTCTGGACTCATGCTGCATAGCCCCTGGTAATTTATCATCAAAGCAGATATAATTGTTGCGGTGTCGCCAGCATCAGGTCTGGTGGTGGCTGGGTGAGGGTTTGTGTGCTGCAGGAGTGGCAGAGGTTAAATAATCATGAGAGATTAGCAATGTATTTTGATTCTCCACTGAAGAAACGAGTGCCCTTCTTCCACGTAGTGTAACTTCAAATTTACAATGTTGAAACAGACCATTTTGCAGAATGGGTCTGTGCTTGGTTTACACTCCTTATGAGCCACCTTCCATCTTATTTAATCATACCTATTTATAAATATACCCTTCTATTGCTTCATCCTTGACTTGTTTAGCTACCTGATTAATGCAGCGTAGAGGCCACTACACTTCTGCCATATATTGGATGTTTATGTACTGTCTAGTAAATGGACATTAAGGTGTCCCTTTTATGCATGTAAATCAGGCATGGTTTCAATACATTTCTTGGCTGTAATTATTCTACAGCTGAAACAAACAAGTACACTGTGTAGACCAAATGCTTTTAAATTGGAAATTCAAAGTTGGTCCTATCAGAATTCATAATTGTCAAGATCACCATGGTCTGTTCAGCTGATCAATCACTAGTGAGAGGTTGCTGGGCTCACCCAGCTCCACATTTGGCTGAATCACAAATGACAAGGAGATTGAAGAATCGCTTTACTCTTCATTATCCAGGGCTGTATTTCTATGAACATTCCAAGCCTTATCACTGCCAGTCAATCACTGATGCACAATAAACAAGAATTCCCATGCGACATTGTTATTCACCGTCCCACCAATACCCCAATCCCTCTCTACTTCAGTAGCATTTATTTAGACTTCCCATGTAACCCATCATCTTGACTACTCTTTTGGCCATCCATCTTAATTTCACCTCTTTGACTTTGTACATATTTTTCATTCCACCCACATGGGGTGGTTAGAGATGACTTTCTACAATAAAAGTTATGATGACACCTATGTTTTCAGAAAGGGTTTCATTTAAGAACAAGTGTTTGCTGGGTTGTGATATCTGGTAAAAAGGTAAATTTGTTAGAAATGAATAGAATCTAGATATAGGTAAACAACTATGGTAATGTATAACTCTACTGGTAAAAACTCTAACTCATTATAAAGCTCTCCCTATCCACACATGCAGACAACACAGACACATTGGTGTTATCTATGGAGAGGAAAACTGGGAAGACAATTCAGCAGACCCTAGCCACAGGGTTCACTAAAATGATTTAGTTAGCGAGCCAGGATTTGCTGCTCCTCAATCTCATTTTCCCAATTACTTTCATTTGCTTTTAGGAGGCACAGACTGATTGGTTCACAACCTAAAAAGTGTCTTATTCATTCACTAAGAGTAATAGTTTAAACAACTATTAAGAGAATTAAACTAGCTTTCTTCATGCATTAGAAGTTTTTTTTACTGCAGAATGAAGGACGCCACCTCTTCTTGTGGCAATCTGAAGGCCTCCAATGATATCATTCACACCCACAAGCTATTCAGCTACCTGAGAACCAATCATACAGTTGTTGGCATGTAGAAAACCTTTGCTGTCAACAACTGGTCACAATTCAACAGACCAATCATTCGGTTGAATCTCACTTTGTACACACCCCTTGTTACTTGTTTATCTGCAACTAAACATCTCCCACTGATTGAACAAACGATAGTGAGAGCAGCATTTTCAATAAGTGCAGATAGCTTGCTTTTAAAACGTGAAGCGATTCCTTTGACAAGCTTTGTATTTTTTTAACAGTCCATTCCTATTTATGTCCACAGTCGGAATGACAACAAAATAAAAAGATACAGTCTCTCAAATGTAAATATATTACAGCGGGGGTGTTGTGTGTTCAAGCAGTTTAATTCTGGAATTTAGAACAAGCTGGAATGAAGGAAACATCTCTAAAAAACTTCAGTTAAAATACTGGGAGTTGGCTTGTTCACAAAAGGACTCGACTAACAGTGATTAGAATGTCCAGTATAAATAAGATGTGTGTGTGTGTGAAAGAAAGTTTCAGATGCAAAACTCCAGAGTTAAATAATATTAGAAATTAAAATTCTGACAATGGTGTCTACACTTCAGACACTAGAGACACCTGTCTTGGATATGAAGTCTGCAACCTGAGGACAATTGGAGAAGATTGGAAGGGGCAATGTTGCCAGAAGAAAGTGGAATGTGCAAGAAATCTCAGGCTGAATACGAATTGTCAAAATAGTACCCAGAGCAAGCAGCTAATCTTCCATTTTTTGCAAAGTACCAAACCTGATGTTAACATTTTGGGGTGTGCCAAAAACTGTGGCACTGGAAAAGCACAGCAGGCCAAGCAACATTCAAGGAGCAGGAGAGTCGATGTTTCCGGCATTCGCCTTTCTACATAGGAGTTATTTCTTTCATGTTCTTTCATTTTGGGAGAGTAAAATTCTTTTGTTCAAATCTTGAACCTTGTAACTTCAATATTTTAATTAATGTCTGAGTCTTTGGATTCTAAAGCAAACTAAGACCCCATCCTTATTCTCCCCCAAGATCATAACAACGCAAGCAATCCATAGAATCATTGAAATTCACATCACAGAGAAAAAAAATCAAATGCCAGTTGTTGCTGTCGTTTTTACAAGCTTTTTAAAGAAAAATAGTTATAATGACAGCTCTGAATTGATCTCTCAACATACAGACTCATACCTATCTCCCCATTCTCAAATTAGATGCACATTTGTTTCTTGCTTGGGTTCCTCAGTATTATGAATGACAAATGTTACAAACCAAGAGCATTTTCCCATTTTTAATTTGCTGCTATTACAAAGGCACTATTAAATCAGGTCAAGCATGAAGGTGTTACATTGTCACTGTGTTGCCCCCGAATGACACAACCTTCCAATTAATAAAAATATGGAGGATAATGCATGTGAGTCCACTGGGAATGACATTGTCTCTACCCAGAAGCATAAATATTTTAAACATGAGGAGTTGTCAGAAAGAAGAGCCCATTATCAGATCTGCTTCATCAGTCCAGTTTGCTTTTAACACATTTTCAGAAATAAGGCTTGCCATTGCCAAGAGTGTAACTGCTGAGATCTCAGAGTAGTACAAAATCATTCAGCACTTGCTGTGACTTATTTTTAACCACAGGGCTTTCATTATCTTTAGGCTGGGATTTGAAATTAAATAAGTGCTTTGATGTAATTATGAGGAACTGTTTGCTCCACGTTGAACAGAATTTGACACAGTTCCACTTTATCTGAAATAGGTCTCCACAGGGATTAGGCCTCTGAGAATTTGTAAGAAAGGAGGAGAAAAAAAAGTGCTCAAAATTAATCTGTCACCGAGTTTTATGTGTTTTTTGTTGGCCTTACCCAATCAAATTATGCCATGGGTTACAATAATACCCTTTTCTTGTAAGAATGGCATACTGCAATATTCCAATTTTCAGCACTACTTATATTACTTTTCGAAATGTCATAATCAGCAGATGAGGAGACAATTTCCCACCATCCTGAGGGAAGTCAATTTAACATCAGCAATATTCTATAGTTTCTCGTATTGTTTGAAACACAGAACTTGATCACACTGAGACATATCCAGTGCACAATTAGGTTATACATGCCTTGAAACCTATCTGTACAAAAATTATAGTACTGATGAATGGAATTATTTTCCTTGAAACTTTATTGGAAACATTAATCCATTTCTTGTGTCAGGTTGAGCTCAATCTCATCTCTAGGTCAGAGGGTTGGCTTTCAAGCCTCAAGCCAGTAATGGAGAATGTAATCTAGGTCAAACCTGTACGTCAACATTGAGGGTTATGCAATATTTTCAGAGGTGACATCTTTCAGTTGACATGTTAAACAGAAGTTCAGGCTCTTCAGAGGTGTAGGAAAGATACTTGTACAGTACGATTTGCCTGTAAACATGTAAGACAACACTTTTCACTGTACCTTGGTACACTGGCAGTAATCAAATCAAATTAGATTCCAAATTCAAAAATGAGCATAGTGTTTTAAGTACCAAGGTTAATTTTTACCCAGTATCCAAAGCATCTTGGACTGGTCACTTTTCATTAATTATTGCTTATGGAATCTTGCTGCAACTGCATTTGCCTGCAACTGTACCACATGACAATAGTCATCTTAATTAACTATGAAGAACTTTGCAATGTCCTGAGGAAGTAAAAAGTGTTTCTTGTTTATTTCTTCATATGTTGCTCAAAACCTTATGGATAACTCTTATGTGGAAATTTCAGGAGTAGGCCATTTGGCTCTTCAAGCCTGCTCTGCCATTCAATATAATCATGGCTAATCATTTAACTTAGTCACTTGTTCCCACTTTCTCCCCATAACCTTTGATCCATTTAGCCCAAAGAACCATATCTATCTCCTTCTTGAAACATTCAATGTTTTGATCTCAACCACTTTCTGTTGCAGAGAATTCCACAGATTCATCAGTTTCTGGTGAAGAACTTTCACCTCAACTCAGTCCTAAAAGACTTAATCCATATCCTTAGACCATGGCCCTGGGTTCTAGACACCCAGTCATTGAGAACATCTTTTCTTCATATAGCCTGTCCAGCCCTGTTAGAATTGTATAGATTTCTGTGAGATCCCACCTTATTCTTCTAAATTCCATGTGAATACAGTCTTAGTTTCAGTCTCTCTCCATTTGTCACTCCTGCCATCCCAGGAATCAGTCCAGTAAATCTTTGTTGCACTCCCTCCATAGCCAGAACATCCTTCCTTAGATAAGGAGACTAAAACAACACAAAATACTCCAGGTGTGGTCTCCAGATGTAATTGCAAAAAGAGATATACTCAAACCCATTCGCTATGAAGGCCATGCACCACCTGCTGCACCTCCATGTTTACTTTCAGTGACTGATGTATAAAGATCTTGTTGCTCCTCCCCTTTCCCAATCTATCACCATTCAGAAAATAACCTTCCTTCCTGTTTTTACTTCTGAAGTGGATCATTTTACATTTATTCACATTAGAGTTCATTTGCCCACTCTCTCATCTTGTCCAAATCATACTGGAGCATCTTTGCATCCTCCTCAAGCTCACCTTTCGACCCAGCATGATGCTATTGGTAATTTTGAAGATATTACATTTGGTTCCTCACTTAAATCATTAATGTGTATTCTAAAGGGCTGGTTTACAAGCACTGATGTCTGTGGAACCCCGCTAGTCACTATCTGCCACAAGACAAAAAAAAACATTTATTTCTAATCTTTGCTTCCTGTCTGATAATAAGTTCTCGATCCATGTTGGTATACCACCAATCGTGACATGTTATCTTTTTAATTTACATCCTAATCTCTCATGTGGAACATTATTGAAGCCTGTTGTTGTGGTTCTGTTCGCCGAGCTGGGAATTTGTCTTGCAAACGTTTCGTCCCCTGTCTAGGTGACATCCTCAGTGCTTGGGAGCCTCCTGTGAAGCGCTTCTGTGCTGTTTCCTCCGGCATTTATAGTGGCCTGTCTCTGCCGCTTCCGGTTGTCAGTTCGAGCTGTCCGCTGTAGTGGCCGGTATATTGGGTCCAGGTCGATGTGTTTGTTGATAGAGTCTGTGGATGAGTGCCATGCCTCTAGGAATTCCCTGGCTGTTCTCTGTTTGGCTTGCCCTATAATGCTAGTGTTGTCCCAGTCGAATTCATGTTGCTTGTCGTCTGTGTGTGTGGCTACTAAGGATAGCTGGTCATGTCGTTTAGTGGCTAGTTGGTGTTCGTGTATACAGATAGTTAACTGTCTTCCTGTTTGTCCGATGTAGTGTTTTGTGCAGTCCTTGCATGGGATTTTGTAGACTACATTAGTTTTGCTCATGTTGGGTATCGGGTCCTTTGTTCTGGTGAGTTGTTGTCTGAGCGTGGCTGTTGGTTTGTGTGCTGTTATGAGTCCTAGTGGTCGCAGTAGTCTGGCTGTCAGTTTAGAAATGCTCCTGATGTATGGTAGTGTGGCTAGTCCTTTGGGTTGCGGCATGTCCTCGTTCCGTTGACAAAGGACTAGCCACACTACCATACATCAGGAGCATTTCTGAACTGACAGCCAGACCACTGTGACCACTAGGACTCATAACAGCACACAAACCAACAGCCACGCTCAGACAACAACTCACCAGAACAAAGGACCCGATACCCAACATGAGCAAAACTAATGTAGTCTACAAAATCCCATGCAAGGACTGCACAAAACACTACATCGGACAAACAGGAAGACAGTTAACTATCCGTATACACGAACACCAACTAGCCACTAAACGACATGACCAGCTATCCTTAGTAGCCACACACACAGACGACAAGCAACATGAATTCGACTGGGACAACACTAGCATTATAGGGCAAGCCAAACAGAGAACAGCCAGGGAATTCCTAGAGGCATGGCACTCATCCACAGACTCTATCAACAAACACATCGACCTGGACCCAATATACCGGCCACTACAGCGGACAGCTCGAACTGACAACCGGGAGCGGCAGAGACAGGCCACTATAAATGCCGGAGGAAACAGCACAGAAGCGCTTCACAGGAGGCTCCCAAGCACTGAGGATGTCACCTAGACAGGGGACGAAACGTTTGCAAGACAAATTCCCAGCTCGGCGAACAGAACCACAACAACTAGCACCCGAGCTACAAATCTTCTCCCAAACTTTGAATTATTGAAGCCTTTTGAAAGTCCAAGTAAACCACATTCACTGATTTCACCCTTATTAACTGGACAAGTTACATCCCTGGAAATTTCTCGCGAATTTATCACATGATTTCCCTTCCATAAATCTATGCTGACTGTCCAATGCTGTCACTATTTTCCGAATGCTCTGGTATTAAAGCTTTTATAATAGTCTTATAATAATAGCACTTTCCCTACTACTGATATTAGGCTAAGTCATCTATAATTCCTTATTTATTGTTTTTTTGAAACAGAAGGGTTACGTTAATTAATTAATATGAAGTGCTCCAGAATCCAAAGAATCTTGAAAGGTGACCACCAATGCATCCATTATTTTGAGGAACACTTCTTTAAGTATTCTGTGAAGTAGATCATCTTGTCCTGAGGATTTAGCAGCCTATAACCCCACCAATTACCTCAATACTAGTTCCTTACTAACGTTGAGTTCCTTCAGTTCCTCCTTGTCCTGTGTCCCCTACATTTTTGGGCCTGTCCTCCTTTGTGTTCTCCTATGTGAAAACAGAGCCAAAGCACACGATTAATTCATCCTCCATCTCTTTGTTTTCCATAAAACTTCCCTGATTCTGAGCAACATTACTTGCACAGGTATTTTTAGGAGCAACAGATTTTCTTTTCTGTTATGGCAAGGCTGATAAGGCCAGCATTTGTTTCCCGAATCTTCTATTTATTGAGTGGTTTGCGCAGCCATGATTCAGAATGTTGTTAATTGTCAACTGTGATAAAATGAGTCTTCCCCACTGCTCATCATGATATAGAAGCTATCCAGTAAATTGGCTGACATCATCTACTTTCCTGATAGCGATCTGTAGGATTTGCTTCACCTCGGGTACTATAGAGAGTAAAAGAATACACGATACCCTGACAGGAAGAGGCTCTTGTCCTAAACAAGATGTAGTTTGTTGTATGATTTGGAGATGCCGGTGTTGGACTGGGGTGTACAATGTTAAAAATCACACAACACCAGGTTATAGTTCAACAGGTTTAATTGGAAGCACTAGTTTTCTGAGCACCGCTCCTTCATCAGATGGTTATAGAGTACACAATTGTAAGACACAGAATTTATAGCAAAAGTTTACAATGTGATGTAACTGAAATTATACATTGAAAAATACCTTGATGTTTGTTGAATCTCTCATCTGTTAGAGTGATCATGATAGTTTCACTTCTTTCATATGTAAATCAAAGAACTTTTTTTTAAAAGTTACACTCTCAGGTTAACTGTAACAATTGGTGTCAGCCTGATAATATGTTGAAGCTGTTAGCCCCCTGTGTTCCCTGTCTGTGCCATAATGTTTAGACTGATTCTAATCTAAAAAGTGAATTAACAGAGTCTTACATGGATTCATGCAGTTTTTGAGCAAAGCACAATGTAACTCTGCAAGTACAAATTCACCCCACAAATGTATATGTATATGTGCATATGTGGGTTTGTGTGTGTGTGTCTATTTATCAGGGGTGGGGGGTTGTGAGTGAGAGAAAGAGTGTAAATGTGTGTGTATGAGAGGGTAAAGTGTCCAAGTCTGTGAGAGGTGCATGTGTGAGTGTGGAAGTGTGTGTGTCTGTAGGAGTGTGTGTGTGTCTGGGGTGGGGGATTGTGAGTGTCTGTGAGAGAGTGTATATGGTGTGTAAAGTGTATATGAGTGTAAAGTGGTCTAAGTCTGTAAGAGGATGTATGTGTGAGTGTGGGAGTGTGTGTGAGTGTCTGTGCGTGTCTGTGTATGCATGTGTCTGCATGTATGTGTCTGTATGTGTGTGTGTCAGTGTGTGTTTAGGAGTGTCTGTGTGTGTGTGTATATATACAGTGCAATGGTGGTCACCTGTAGTGTGATATGAACCCAAGGTCCCAGTTGAGGCCCTCCCTATAGGTATGGAACTTAGCTATCAGCCTCTGCTCAGCCACATTTCGCTGCTGCCTGTCCCGAAGTCCGCCTTGGAAGCTGGTCACCCGAAGGTCCGAGGTCGAACGTCCTGGACCACCGAAGTATTCCCCAACTGGGAGGGAACACTCCCGTCTGTTGATTGTTGTGCAGTGCCCATTCATCTGTTGCTGTAGCCTTTGCTCAGTTTCACCAATGTACCATGCCTCAGGGCATCCTTGCCTGCAGTGTGAACGATAGACAACTTTGGCTGAGTCACATGAGTACCTGCAGGCAACTACCAGCCGATCCGACCAAAGAACACATCCGTGAACTAAACACATTGATTAGGACTTTGGATGCAGTCCTTCAGAGTTCCCTATGTGCCCTCATCCCACGTACTTCTCGCGTAGGTGACTGCTACTGCCTTCCAAAAATGCACAACACCAATACACCAGGATGTCCCATCGTACCAGGCAATGGGATCCTGTGTGAGAATCTCTCCAGCTACATTGAAGGCATCTTGGAACCTATTGCACAGGGAATCCCCAGCTTCTGTCGTGACACTGCGGATTTCTGACAGAAACTCAGCACCCACAGACCAGTCAAACTGGAACATTCCTCATCTCAATGGACGTTTCAGCACTTGATAACAGCATCCCCCACAATGACGGCATCACGGCAACAGCCTCAATACTCAACACCAACAACTGCCAATTTCCAAACACCATCCTACAACTCATCCGCTTTATACTCGATCACAACATCTTCACCTTTGACAACCAGTTCTTCATCCAGACACATGGAACAGCCATGGGGACCAAATTTGCATCCCAATATGCCAACATCTTCATGCACAGGTTCAAACAAGACTTCTTCTCTATGCAGCACCTCCAACCAACACTATACACCAGGTACATTGACGACATTTTCTTCCTCTGGGCCCATGGCGATGAGTCACTGATAAAGCTACACAGTGATAACAACAAGTATCATCCAACCATCAAACTCACCATGGACTACTCTCGACCATCTGTATCATTCTTGGACACATGCATCTTCATCAAGGATGGACACCTCAGCACCACACTCTACCGCAAACCCACAGACAACCTCACAATGCGACACTTCTCCAGTTTTAAAACATATTAAAACAGCCATTCCCTATGGATAAGGCCTACGCGTAGACCGGATCTGTTCAGATCAGGAGGAACATGACAGGCACTTGGGAGTATCCAGGGATGCCCTCATAAGAACGAGACATGATGCTCAACTCATCGACCGCCAGTTCCGACGTGCCACAGCAAGGAATCGTAATGACCTCCTCAGGAGACAGATACATGCTGCAACCGACAGGGTACCCTTCAGTTGTCAACCACCTGATGAACAAGCAGCACTCCAAAAGCTAGTGCTTCCAATTAAACCTGTTGGACTATAACCTGGTGTTGTGTGATTTTTAACTTAATATAGTAGACATTGTTCCAGAGACTATAATGACTCAGAGGATAGAAGCTCACCCTTTGAGATCCTGAGCTACTCTCCTTCCTCGTCTATATGACAATATAGTGGATACTGCCCACGGTACTCTGCAGCGTTAATACTTTTAGACCAGCTAAAATTCCCTGGAGAATTTTACTAAACCATTTTTCATGGTTACCATTCCTGAGACTTTTAAATTCCAGCAGCTGCCATGGTGGGATTCAAATCCAAATTCCCACAGGAATATTAACACAGGAAGATAACCACAATGCCACTGTCTCCCAGCTGTAAACACATAACCAATCATCCTTTGGCACAGCACACATCAGATGAAGCTCATTGTGCATTCTACTGCTCTTATTGTCAAATTTTACACAGTGAAATATTCATATCTGACAACATTATGCTTCTGACACATTGCATTGATACCAGCTCTCACAGTTCCCTCTCACCTGACAATGTAATAAAATCCCCAGCTGGCAGATGATTTAAAAAGTGTTAGTAATTTTACAGTAAAATGTTTCATTTTCAATGTTTACTGAAGGAAAGGAAAGTTGTGAATTTGGCATGAGATTCTATTGCTGTCAATCCACATCACCCTCCCCCCGGCAAGTTGAAAGTGACAATAACAGGATTTCATCAGATTAGGAGTAGGAATTGCCAGTCAGCAAAATGGCAGCCAACAAACTCAGCTCAAATAGACATCAATGTTTTAAAAGTAAAAAATGACAGCAGAAAAGGATATAAATCCTAACACTGCATGCACTCCCCTACTCAAGCTTTATAGTCTCCATTTATTACCCCAAATTTGGCTCACTCTTAACTTTATCAGCTGTGGTTCAAACAACCAATTTCAGTTGCAGAGAAGATGGTAGGGTAAGGGTAATGTTAGTGGGTCATTAATCCAGAACCCCAAGTAACTGCTTCGAGAACGTTGCTTTGAATTGAATTGAATTCAATATCGCAAATAGTGAAGTTTAAATTCAATAATACACTGGAATAAAAAAAAGTAGTTTAATGATGACTATGTAATACTGCTGTAGAAACCTGTCTGGTTCACTAATACACTTTAGGGAAGGGAATCTGTTATCCTTACACAGTCTGGCCTACATGTGACTCCAGACTATGGTTGACTTCTTGTTATGCTAAGGTTGGAGGAACAAAGTGAAGCATCTTTCAGCAATTCATTGTAAGGGCTTAAATGTAGAATCAGAATTGTTTTGTTTTGTGTAATTTGAGTGTTCAGTGAGTGTCATTTCCACTTTCTGTTTTACCAAAAAAAGTGAGATTCTAGGTTTGTGTAAAGATTTATAGCTGGGGTGCCGTTATCATGGTTGTAGGTATGTTCATTGAGCTGGGATGTTGATTTGTAGGTATTCCGTCCCCTGGCTAGGTGACATCTTCAGTACTTTGAGCACAGCTGCTCTACTGCGTCTGCTGGAATTTACTTGGTTCCTTTCCTGCTGCTTCTGGTTGTCAGTTCAACTAGCCACCAAACGCCACGACTGGCTGTCCCTAGTGGCCATATACGCAGATGGCAAGGATCGCAAATTCGACTGGGACAACACAACGATCATAGGACAAACTAAACAAAGGACAGCCAGAGAATTTCTAGACGCATGGCACAAAGCCACGGACTCCATCAACAAACACGTAGACCTAGACCCAATATACTGGCTGCTGCAACAAGTAATCGGAAGCAGCAGAAATGGAGCCAAATAAATTCCAGAAAATATAGTACAACAGCACTTCACAAGAGACTCCAAAGTACTGAAGGTGTCACCTAGACAGGGGATGAAACGTCTGCAAATCAATCACCCAGCTCGAGGAACATACCCACAATCACGAGAAATGTGAGATTTCCAATGGAACATTAAATATTATTTATGTTAGGGGGACAGTGAATTTATCAATATTTATTGCATCCTCTTGTGTAAATCCCTATTAGATGATAGCCTGTCCTAGTTGGTAAAAAAAAACTTTGTTCACAACGTGAATCATTGGCTGGTGGCTGGAGCAACAATTCCCGATGGCTGGTAACATTTATCTGGAATAGCAGTATCCCAGCACAGCCTGGACCTCTATAAGCTTGAAGCTTGCACAAAAGCAGATTACAGGAGTGCCAGATATAAGAAAATGTTTCCAGTGCTTCCTGTTAATTATTGCACTGACTTGCAGTGGATTTGAGGACTGATTTAAATGTCAAAGTTTCTTACATATGGAAATGAGGTGGTTTGAAATATGCAAAAGAATTATAAATATCTTTCTGAGAGCTTGGCAGAATGGACACAGATAAATAATTCAAATATTTCACAACACAGGAGAGTTCCAATCTAAGGGATTTGGACTGTTGACAATAGAAAGAAGTTTAATATTTAAATAAATGTGAGCTTGGGAAGAAATGTAACAAAGGAAGCTAAAGTGATTAGATGTCAGCTTTGGTTCAATGACAGAGTCAAAAGGTGGTATTTAACATGGGTCTTGCTCACCAGCGAGAGAACCAACAGGGAGACCTGTGATGCCAACTTTCAGGAAGGTCTGCCACATTAAGTGCAGATTAAACACCTAGTTATGCATCGGCAGGCCTCCACCATGATCAATGGCCCCAGGGATTGAACATCCACCCCCTGAGATCTGTTGGCCATTCAAAGGATAGCTACTGTGCCCTGCTCAACAGTGCCATTCGGAGGTGGTAGCTGCTAGCTGTCTATTGTATCTGGGCTGCCTTCAGGATCACCTACAGTGAAATAAAAATCATAACTGCGTCGCACCCTTTCCCCATCTGCAGCTATTACTCCAAAGAGTTCCTTGTTTGGTTTTCCTTTCTGTCTCGTCAATAGTTTAAACTTCTAATGCCATTGCTGCCACCCTTTAAATGTGGTGTCTTAATTTCAGCAGGACCTCCTGCCCCTGAGGTGATGATGTCGAGCTCTATCTGATAGACATTAATTGGATGCTGCCTGTAAAAATTGGTTCATGCTCAGTGTGTGACCCTGTGACCTGATTTGTATCCTGACATTGGAACTTCATGCAAAATGGTAAAATGTATGTTGACATCAACCAAGGTTAGGATCAGGCTTGTTTTTTCACAAACACAGACACTTATTGTAAACCCTGCTTACACACATTTAGTGGCTTCTGTGTGAGGTACTAGTTGTGCAATTGGTAACTGGGGAACCATACGGCAAGGAGTCAAATCAGGTAGTGAGTGGAGAAATTTGGAAAGAGGAAGGAAAATTTGAAAGGAAAATGTCATTTTTGTCCAGAATGTCTAGAATCCCCTGAAAAACTGCTCACTATCACCAGGGTGATTCTAATTCAATTCCATGCACATTCCTTCTGTTGGCTGTAGATATGCCTACGCTTGCCTGTGATTCTCATTAAAATACATTCAATGTGAATTCCCTGTCCTTTTATCTGGAGCTTATATTAATCATAACAGTAAATTTTCCCCAGCTCCTATAATCTATCACTGGGGTCAGGTCAATGTCGGAAGTACCGATTATTTTAACTTACCTTCATAGAACCCTCCCTATGAGGAGGTCAATTTAAGCCTTGTGAAATGGGGTTTCCATTTGCACTATTGCTGACCATTCTGTTCCATCTTCATGACATCTTGAACTGCTAACAACTAAGCACAGCATTAAGAACATTAAACAACATCCCATGAATCATTAAAATGACCTGACAATGCTAATTTGTGCTGGAGCAGTGTACCATATCTTAGGATCAAAAAATATAGTCTTGTAGTAGAATTCTGCATCTGTACAATTCTCTCCTTCCTCTTGCACCAAGTACTTTATCCCTGCCATTTGATGCAATGCGACAGAAAAATATATTAATGTAGTTATTTCCAGAAAGCTCTCTTTTGTTATTTTCCAGCCAGGTGAAAGCGATGAACTCGCTCTACTCTTTATAATCTCTCTCGACTGGCTTCAGAGATTTTTAATTCTTCGCATGCAGCTATATTAAGGAATAAAATTTTCAAGCTTATCAGAATCAAAGAAGGAGTCCATTAGAAAATTTTCTTGGGTGAAAGATAGAGCAAGTTTATCACCAGTAAAGAGAATTCCCAGTTCAAAAAAGAAGCTAAAAGAATGTGCAGTTTAAAAAGTCATTAGAGCATCTCTGGGGTGTTAGAATTTAACCTGTGATCATAGTTCTTTAACTGATACATTTTATTCTCAGCAATAATGAAAAGTGCAAAGGTGGGTAGATGTTTCCCCAATTTGCTTTGTCACTGTGTTGTGTCCTTTAACAGAAACTGAGAAAAAAAACAGAAAGACGGAGGAAGGGAGCAAGTCTTTTCTGGTTCCAGTTACAAATCCATCATTCTGTCTGCTATCCTGTCGAAACAGCTTGAAATACAGTTCATTTATGTATTCTCATGTCAGGTATTTTTTACTTCTGAGTTGGACAATTTACAGGTGACTCTTTCATCTCCAAGATATGAAACTGATCCCAAAAGGTTAAAATCAAACCAGGGTTTCAATGCCTTTCAAAATATTAATGTTGGCTCTTACTGTATGTTTCCCTCACATTAGTTTCACAAAGCTCATCTAATTTGAAGTCTGCTGATTGCAGCGGCTATTTTAAATCAGTTTTACCCTGTTCTTAAATAATTTCAGTCCCAGGGATTAAAATCAGATAATGGAACTTGAAAGCTGATAGTCCATACTTTTCCACTATTATGACAGTACAAACTATCTGTAACATCTTTTACTTACAATTTAATCTGCAGCTCCTTTTCTCCAGATAGGCACAATACTTGTGAAAACATTCCCACAACAGACAGCCTAAAATATTTTTGGTCAATAATATATTATTATTTCAGTTGTGTTTCTCAATTATTCCTGCTGTTATTCTCACTCTAGTATTTCTGGTCCAATAGTTTGATCTTGACATTAAGAATAAAGGACTTGAGAGCCAGGGTCCTTGAGCCCTTTGAGCCTGCTCCACCACTCAATAAGACCATGGTTGACCTGATTGTGGTCTCAGTTGCATATTCCCATCTACTCCCTATTCGCTTGATTACCTTGTCAATCAAAAATCTGTCTGACTCACTTTGAATGAATTTAATGACTCAACTTTCCCTGTTTTCTAAGTAAACAATTCGACAGGCAAATGATCCTCTGAGGGAAAACAATACTCACTCTGTCTTAAAAATGTGTATGTTCCTGAGTAAGATAAGCTCTTCAATTCAGAAATGAGCTGATTAAATCTTCTCAACTGTTTCTAAAGCTGTTGTATCCTTCATCAGAAAGACCAATTTTGTTTATCACAACACTCCAGATGTGTTCTCATCATCAAAATTCCACACAGTTATGATAACACATTCCCAATCTTAACTCCATTCTCCCTGAAGTCATTCCTTTTTCTTCTTGCACAATAATTTTAGGCATTCCAATTTTTCTTTTGTGAGAAGTAACAAACAGTGAATTAGTATGGAAAGTGAATGATCGAAGAAATTTGTTAAACACAGTTAGGAAAAGACAGAGTGTGGATAGGACACATTTTCCAGAGAAGTTGATAATGTAGAGGGACGATTTCAAGAAAAAGAGAAAGGAAGAGAATAGTGGTGCCCCTAGGACCCTGCAATGTTTGCTAATAGCTTGCCTTTATAAGGACACTACTTCAGTGTCTCATTCCTCAGTTGGTCTCCAGTTCCCTATGCTTGAATGTACCTCATAAACAGCATCATAAAGGAAGAGTTCTCAAGAGCCCTTTACTGACTGTTAATATTCAACATACTTTTGCCTGATCTTCACATTGCAACAGAAACATCAAGTTACTGTAAATTGACTGTAAGCTAAGGTATGAGAGCAGGCACAAGATAGACTATAAAATGTGGAATGTAGAAAGGGCATCACATGTTTTTAAACTAGTTGCTTAATTAGAAAAAATGTTTGTAATTGACTTTGTCAAGGAACTCCGACAGCTCCAAATGTACATATTGTTTGTATTCTTAGTTTAGCCCACTTCAGCAAAATTAATGGGCCAGTGTGCCTGACTTAATAGTAACCAATAAAACAGATGCTGTGCCACAGGCTAACATTTTAATGCAGATTAAAATCAGACTATTTGTTTCAAAAATAATTCCTGTTTTTAAAATACTAAAGTGAATGTAACATTCCAGTTAAATTTACTGCATGGATTTACTGATGTTTCCTAAATCGGAGTGCCAGATTGCATTATATTTCTGAATACAAGGTCTTCAGAAAAGATACGAAAGGAGGAGGGTTGGCAGTATTAATCAAGGAGTCCATTATAGTGCTGGAGAGTGGATGTCATTGAAGGGTCAGGAAGAGAATCGACTTGGTTGGAGTTAAGAACAAATAGAGCTTCCAAAATAATACTGGGTGTATTTCAGAGGCTTCCACTAAGCTGGAAAGATGTGGAGAAGTGAATTTGCAGGAAATTACAGAGAGCTGTAAGAATTAAAAAGTCGTGAATATGCAGGATGTTAATCACCCTAATTTGCACTGGGATTTTAATGGTATAAGGTATAAATAATGGTTGGCTTTTAGAGTGGACATTGGGTGGGTACAGTTAAGGCACATATGTAGTTGGGAGATGAAATTAGGCACCAAAGTCTGAGCCCCCGGATGAGAATATTATGAAATTGAAGAAGTTGATATATAATTTAAAAAGTCAGGTTGAAAACAGTAGTAAAAGCTGGGCAAAAACTTTAGAAGCAATGTCAGCAAGGAAGAAGAGAGATAAACAATGAGTATATGAGAAAGCTTGCCAGCCTAAAAAGGGAACCCAAAGTTTTCAATAGACATATAGATTGTAAAAGAGTGGGAAGAAATGGGCTGGAATTGGCTTGTGATCAAACCACATGGGAGGCAATGGTCTAGTGATATTGACACTGGACTAGATTCCTGCAGAGTCCCAGAATTGCATTAAGGCAAATGACAGAATTTGATTTTAATACAAACTGAAATTAAAGATCTAGTGATGATCATTAAATCAATGTCAATTATCATAAAAACCCATTTGGTTCACACATATTCTTTAAGGAAAGAAATCTGCCATCCTTACTCAGTCTGGTCTCCATGTGACTCTAGACCCACAGCAATGTGGTTGACTATTAACTGTCCTCTGAGCAACTATGGATGACCAATAAATGCTGGCCCAGCCAGTGATACTCATATCCCATGAATGAAAATGGAAATGGAAACACACTCATGGATAGATTGCAAGGTTTTTGGGCTAAATAAGTACTTTACTTTATCAAGGAAGAAAATGCCATCCAAGTCACAACAGTTGAGAGACTGGTTAATTAAAAATTGATAAAGAGGAGGTGTTAGAAAGGCTGGTGTACCTAAAATCAGCAAGAACCGTTACAATAAATTTTAGGAAGCTGAATGTAGTAAGGTGGGACAATATGAATGTATTAGCCAGAAGCTTCCAATCCTTCTTAGATATGACTCCGTGTCAGAGGATTGGGGAATTGGAAAAGTGACAGAATTGTTAAAAATCAAGGATGTAAGGATAAACTCAGAAACTATAGAATAATCAATTTAAACTTAGTGGTTGGATAGCTTTTAGAAAGAATGAGAAGTAAGCAAATGGACAAATGATATGGTGTCTATAGACTTCAAAAAGATGTCATATTACCTGTGAAATATTTGAATTGAAGAGGATAATGGCTATATATATACAGGAAACAGCAATGGTAAATAATTGTTTTAAATTGGAGGAGAGTGGACAGTGGAGCTCCTCAGGATTTAAATTAGCAGCACTGATTTTCTTGATCAGTATTAATCACTTAGACCAGGATGTACAGTGCACAATTTCAATATTTCAAGATGACGCAAAACCTAGAAACTTTTGAACCGTGAGGAGTGTGATAGACTTAAAGATAGTTCCTTGACAGATGCAATGTAACTCAGAGAATGTTCTATGATACATTTTTATGGGAAGCAGGAGGAGAGATAATAAAAACCAAGAATTGCAATTTGAAAGAGATTGCAGGAAAGAAAAATAAATCAGCAGATATTTTTGTGCACAGACTATTGAAGATGGCACTGCAGATTGCAAAACAGTTGACAAAGGCACAGTCCAGGGCTTCATAACTAATGGTGTAAATGACAAAAGTAAGGCACCTACAATCAATGGTTCAGATGTTGTTGTGTTATTCTGTCCAATATTGCGTGTTACACTTTAAGAAGGATGTGAAAGCTTTGGAGAAGTTGAGCGTAAGATTTTTAAGCATGTTTCCAGGACTTCGGTGCATGGATAGGTGGTGAAACTACAGTTGGTCAATAAGATAAAAAGAAACTTTGGAAGTGTTTTGGTAGTGGTCAAAAATCATCAGGGGGTCATCAGTGTAGAGAGGAATAAGGAAAATGTGTCCCCATTGACTGAGGTCAAGAATCTGAGCACACAGACAAAAGGAGATTGGAAAAAGAATGAAAGGCAAAATGACAAAAATCTTTCTTTTATGCAGGGAGTGGTTACCATCTAGAATGCATTGCCTTCAAAGCTTGTAGAAATAAATCTAATCATGGCAGTCAAAATTTTGTTGAATTAAAATAAAAGATACAGTTCTGGAGGGGTCCAGTAACGTAAGTACCTTTAGTTTTTCTTTCATGCAGGCAAGGCCAAGATTTATTGTCTATCCTGAATTGCCCCTTTGAAGTGATTAGTTCTCCAGGCAATTTCACAAGAGTCAACTATATTGCTGTGGATCAGGCATCACGTAAGGATGCTCGATTTATTTCCCTGAAGGGTGTTAGTGTACAAGTAGAGTGGTTGCAATGCACCATTACTGAGATTAGCTGGGTGTAAATTAACTGGTAAAACTATCATTCAAGGAAACATGGCAGAGTTTGCACTGATGTACACATTTTTGTAACATCACAAGCAAACGAAAATAACACCCCTAACAAATTAAACTCAAGCTTACTGAAATGTAGCTCATTTGTTTAAAAATTGAGTGCACTTAACAAAATTAAATTTATATAATTGAATTACTCACTAAGTTTTGGAGTAATCTCCTTGGTTACAATTTGTAAGGGGCCTTTAAAATTTAAAGTGAAATCCAATTCATTTGTTTTATTCAACAGACTGTGTCACTTGTTTCCATTTTTTTAAATACCAGACAAACTTTGTGTATTACGAAGTATAACTAAGTAAAATAACACTATTAACTTTACAACATTGTTCATAACTAGGTATACTATGTACAGGGTTTCCATCTTACTTCCCCAAGATAATTTCAGAAGCCACATCAACTTTAAAGTTATTCACAGCTGCAAGTCGACATCCATAAGTCTGACACAAATCTCTGGAGAATTCCTTTCAAATCTAGCTATTGTCAGCATACTTCCATTAAACATACATGGATCACCTTTAAAACTGCAATTTCTTTAGGTGTTCTGCAATCTCTAAAGCCCAGCATCGTAATTATTTCTCCTCTCTAGTTGTTAACTTCTCAAAGCAACCTGATCCCAACCTTTTGAGTGTTACTGGACTCCATTCTTCCCTTAATTGCGTTTGTCCCATTTTCTACATTTTTACTTTTATTCATAAAACTAACAGTTAAGTTCTAAAACTGAAAGTAAATTCTAAAACAAAAGAACCATGAACTAGATATCCAAAACAGAGGGCTGAATCTTACATCATTTTGGGAAAATGTCAGTTGCATCAAAGTTTTTTGGAGGAATTATCAATATGTGGCCTATCTTATTAAACTCATCTCATTAACCTATCTTGCCCCTATGATGTCCCATTTGTATGATTCTCACCATACCTTATCATGTGCAATTCCCAGACCAACTGGCCATTCACCACATGCTAGTCAAAAATTCAGCATCGCTGGCAGCAGTTCCATATTCAAAAGACCACAGTGCACCTGGACCACAGTGCACCCAATCTGCCCTTCCCAATGATGAACGTTCAGTCAGAAGATGTTAGAGAAGAGGAATATGGCAGAGTGACAGGAACCTGGTGATCCTGGTAGAGAAGATGGTGCAAAGGAGGGTATCCTCTTCCTGGAGGACCAGTATAGGTTGCCACAACAGCCACGTTGTCAGCCTGGTCTGATGCTGCCACTTGGTCAATGTGATCTCCAACTGTGTAGTGGAATTGCCAGCAGTAGCATAAGAAGAACAATGATTTTCTCTGCTACCAGTGTAAGTATCACAAGCCTCTCCCAGCTACTATCTCTGCTTCACCTTCCTTGCTCTGTCAGTGTCATTACTGCCTCAATAACCCACCCACTCCTATACCGCTAAACTTTGACTACCTGCAACAGCACTGCCAACTGAACTACCCACCTCCATTTCACTAGATCCATCCACTTCAGGAGAAGGCAGACCACAATAGGATAGAAAGGGCCTGCTGGGGGCAGGGTGCCCTACATTAGGCTTCTCACCCTGTATGAGATGGGAATCCTGTGACACACAGGAGTAGATGGGAACCACTCCTGCAGGGATACTGAGACACCTATGTCTAACTAAATGAGTAAATACCACACTTCATTCCATTACAATTCTCACATTAACACCACTCAGTCTCATTTATTACACTATACTTCTAACCATTGGCCTTCCCTGTCTGGTGTCTTGCAGGTACCAGCAGGATGTCCACAACCTCAGGATGGAAATAGCCTTTGGTGTAGCAGGTCATCTCCTCAACTTCTGAGGATGAGTATGCAGAGGAAATTCAATATTAATAAAGTGAGGTATGGAGTTAAAAAGATGCATAATAATGCTATTGTCTAGTGAGAATCTCACCATGAAGACTGAGAGATTCATGAAAGATGCAGTAAGTTGATCTTGACCACAAGATAGGCCTTGTTAACTTTTTTTGCATGGTTTTGCCACAGATCTAACCATACTCCATATCATTCAGGCAATTGTAAGAATTCGCCCAATCAAATCAATACAAATTAGCATTCAGCAATAAATTTGAGATTTGTCACTGAACTAGCTGTGGCATTAAATACATCTTCCAATGTTTTCTTATTTAATATCATAATTCCCAAGCCATTGCCATTTGGTTTTATCTAACGAACAGGCTAAAGTGTGCTTTCAAACCAATAATCTCTTACCAGTGACCCTGAACTATTGTTTGTTTTCAGTAACCATCATCCAGTACATAATTTGCATTTTCAGCTAAATCTGATGCATGTTCTTGGTTATTATCAGCAGGTTTATTTGCATTTCATTAGCTGCTTAATTATGCTTATTATGATATGTCCATTAAAATACAATTACCATTGATTTATTCACTTGTCTGATAAATGTTCCACACCCACTAGAAGAGAAGGTAATATTTATCAGTTTCTGATCTTTGTGCACACAAGCGTGCAGTAATTAATCTGCACTCCTCTTTCTTTGAACTGATAATATAAATCAAAATTATATTAAGACATAACGATGAAGCTCACAGACATATACGTACCGTAGAGGACATTTTCTTTCACCAATGGGACTTTGCAAAAGGCATTAGCATCCATTGTCCAGACATTATTTAACATCTGATATAGCATGTTTAAAATGAAGTTACTCAATATCGTATTGCTCATATTGTCGGATAGGAGTGAAAAATTCACTTAGACAAAGCAATAAATCATATCTCTTCATACAGACTTATAATTTCATCGCAAGTAAACATATTTTCTGGTCTTATCTCATTTTGCTTGATGTTATGGAGCAGCTTAGGATGTTTTACCACATTAAGGGTGCTATATAAATGCAAATTGTTAATATTAACATTGTTGTCACTTAGTCAAAGTCAATCAATATAATAATTTTGCTTTACATTTCATTTTGCAAGGATTGCATGTCTAAGTCATATTAAACTATTTTGTCACATGTTAATTAAATGCTTAGATTTACAATACATGGAAAGGAGATTAATGTGAGAATTAAGGATTGATAATTATGGCTTTTCAAAAATCACTTCGCATGATACAGGTAAATCACTATGGACTCTTGCTCTGATCATTCTTCATTAATTTCCCTTTTAATTGGATAGGCAGAGCTGTTCCATGATGTAGTCTGCTGGACCTCCAAGGTGACTATTGGCAGCAATGATACATTCCATCCTATCAACTTCCAGGGTGGTTCAGCCTGTCTAATCACTTAACAGTGTAGGAGGATAGATGAGCTCCTTTTGGACAGATAAAAAGCTGCATACAAATTAAATCCCACTACCAAAATCCAGAGTGTTTCAAAAAAGAGCAGCACTACCTTGAACCAGCTGTGATTTTTGCCCCTCTGCATATTATATGAATTGACTTTTCCTTATAAAAACCTAGCAATTATTTTCATACAAAACTAAGCATGTTTAATTTATTGATTCAAACTAACACCAAATCCTTTCATTGTCAGACGCATAGTTATTGTCCTAATTGAACCAACACACATAACAATTCTGACTTCGCAGTTAATTATTATTTAAAAATAAAATTGTCCATATTTTCAAACTATCCAGAACTGAGAATCCCAAAGTGCGTGAAAGGAACTAAGGTATTAAATATAGCTGCATTAAAGATCGCTTATCACAGTCACGTTTTTGAACAGTTACTTGCACTGCAAATTGCTTCCAATTAAGCTGCTACTGAAAAATCAGGATGTGGCAAGACAACTTGTGTGGAAGAATATTCTGTTGTATTCATTGGGGAACAGATTGGAAGTGGGACATTTATATTCTTAATGACATGACCACAAGCAGGATAATTCTTTAGCTAGGAATCCTGAGCTAGGAAAAAGCATGGATAGAGCAGGGACAGGAATGGTTGTTGCAACTTCCAGGGTTTAGATGTTTCAGTAAGATCAGGGAAGGTGGTAAAAGAGGAGGAGGTGTGGCATTGTTCGTCAAGGACAGTATTACGGGGACATAAAGAATGCTTAGTTAGGACTCATCTACTGAGGTAGTGTGGGCTAAGGTTAGAAACAGGAAAGGCGAGGTCACGCTTTTGAGAGTTTTCTACTGGCCTCCAAAAAGGTCCAGAGATGTAGAGGAAAGGACTGCAAAGCTGATTCTGAATAGGAATGAAAGTAACAAGCTAGTTGTTATGGGGGACTCAGTAGATGAGTCCTAATTAAGCATTCTCTCTGTCACCGTTGGCAAATGGAGTTCAAAACAAAAAAATGTGAGATGACTCACTTTGGAAAGAGTAACAGGAATACAGAGTACTGGACTAATAGTAAGATTCTTGGTTGTGTGGATGAACAGAGAGATCTCAGTGTCCATGTGCCTAGATCCCTGAACGTTGCCACCCAGGTTGATAGGGTTGTTAAGAAGGCATATGTTATTAGCTTTTATTGGTAGAGGGATTGAGGTTTGGAGCCATGAGGTCATGTTGCAGCTGCACAAAACTCTGATGCGGCAGTACTTGGAGTAGTGCGTACAGTTCTGGTTGCCACATTATAGGAAGGATGTGGAAGCTTTGGAAAAGGTGGAGAGGAGATTTACCAGGCTGTTGCCTGGTATGGAGGGAAGGTCTTATGAGGCAAGGCTGAGGGATTTGAGGCTGTTTTCAATAGAGAAAGGAAGGTTAAGAGGTGACTTAATAGAGACATACAAGATGATAACAGGATTATATAGAATGGACAGTGAGAGCTTTTTTCCTCAGATTGTGATTAGATTACTTACAGTGTGGAAACAGGCCCTTCGGCCCAACAAGTCCACACCGCCCCGCCAAAGCGTAACCCACCCATACCCCTACATCTACATCTACCCCTTACCTAACACTACGGGCAATTTAGCATGGCCAATTCACCTGACCTGCACATCTTTGGACTGTGGGAGGAAACCAGAGCACCCGGAGGAAACCCACGCAGACACGGGGAGAATGTGCAAACTCCACACAGTCAGTCGCCTGAGGCGGGAATTGAACCCGGGTCTCCGGCGCTGTGAGGCAGCAGTGCTAACCACTGTGCCACCATGCCGCCCACATGGCGTGATGGCGAGCATGAGGGGACATAGTTTTAAATTGAGGAGTGATAGATATAGGACAGATGTCAGAGGTAGGTTCTTTACTCAGAGAGTAGTAAGAGTGTGGAATGCCCTGCCTGCAATATTAATAGACTCATTAACTTTAAGGGCATTTAAATAGTTATTGGATAGACATATGGATAGGCATATGGTAGGTTGGATGGGCTTCAGACTGGTTTCACAGGTCGGCGCAACATTGAGGGCCAGAGGGCCTGTACTGCGCTGTAATGTTCTCTGTTCTCTATGTTCTAAATAGCAAGGGTACATTTTTATTTCCTGTGGCATAGACAGTCAAATATGAACAGATAATAGCAGGATCAGAATTCTTTGGTACTTGCATCTTTTCAAGTTGTTTCATTTAAAATACTCTCATCACACTGAAACACCTCAAGATGCAAATGGGTATTGTGAAACGATTTGACTGGATATGCAGTTAACTTTGTGAAAGCTGAAATCATACTGAAACATTTTTTTATGGTTTTGTGGAATGGATGCCTTTCTAATCAGGTCAGCATTTCTTGGCCATTCCTCATTGCCATGAAGATGGCGGCACTGAGTTTACTTCTTAAACTGCTGCAGTCCCTGTGAGGTAGATATACCCACAGTGATCTTAGAAAGGGATCTGTATGATTTTTAACCCTGCAGTGATATTGCTGGAACAGTGTTAGTTCCTTACCAGGATGGTGTGGAAATTTACATAGGAGCATCACCAACTGTATAGAGTCATACAGTCATACAGCAAAGAAACGGACCCTTCAGCCCGACCGGTCCATGCTGACCATAATCCCAAATTAAACTAGCCCCACCTCCCCGCGTTTGGCCCATATTCCTCCAAACATTTTGTGTACTTATCCAAATATCTTTTAAACATTGCAACTGTACCTGCATCCACCACTTCCTCTGGAAATTCATTCCATACACGAACCACCCTGTGTAAGCAAAAATTGCCCCTCATGTCATTTTTAAATCTTTCTCCTCTCACCTTAAAAATGTACCCCATTGTCTTGAAATACCCATGGGGAAAAGACATCTACCAGTCACCTTACCTGTACCCTGCATGATTTTATGAATGTCTATACGGTCACCCTTCTTCGCTCCAGTGACAAAAAAATCCTAACATATCCAGCCTCTCTTAATAACTCAAATCCTTCATTTGTAGCAAAATCCTGGTAGATCTTTTCTGAACCCTCTCCAGCTTAATAATGTCCTTCATGTAGCAGGGCAATCATAACTGTATTGGTATGTGTGTGCGTATATATATATAGATATATATATATATATATATTATATATATATATATATAGTTCACTGTCTATTACTCTTTTTGTTCATGATTGTAGCAATTGTTGAATGAGGTTCTTTGGTTGAATTTGCTGCCACAAATCCTTCTTGTAATATTAGTCCATGAAGGTTACTTGTATTAAGTGATACAGAATGAACTGTGAAGAAGTCTTCAGGAGAAGGGTCACTGGACTCAAAACTCTCTGTTACATGCTGCGAGACCTGCTGATTTCCTCCAGCAATTTCTGTTTCTCTTCAGAAGAAGAGCCTGAACTTGAGTAACAAAAGTCGTTCAGTTCATAATAGCAGGTTACAACAGCTTAAGACTGATTTACTGTATTAACCTGAGAGAAGAGGCATTGTTGTCTCCTAAGAGGTAACAACAAATCATAAGCTGTATGGTTGTAGATTTTCGCAGTGACTAACAATTAACATTAAAACTGATTAGCTTGGAACTGATTAACTCATCCTCGAGACAATCACTCATGTATCAAAGTTAAAAATCACACAACACTAGGTTATAGTCCAACAGGTTTAATTGGAAGCACACTAGCTTTCGGAGTGTCGCTCCTTCATCAGGTGATTGTCATCCAGACAATCATCTGCTGAAGGAGTGGTGCTCCAAAAGCTAGTGTGCTTCCAATTAAATCTGTTGGACTATAACCTGGTGTTGTGTGATTTTTAACTTTGTACACCCCAGTCCAACACCGGCATCTCCAAATCATGACTCATGTATCAATGGGCGAAACTATTCCAGAGCTTCTGAGTTAACTCTTTCAGACCAATTTCCTAATATATCTCCCCCAAGCATATGTTGGAGATAGTTTGACAACTTGAAAGCTGAGCACTGAAATGGTTTCAGCAGCACCAAATTATGCTGAGCCATTTAAACTCTGATTATTGTCAATAACATTGATGCTGGTGTAATGTTGTTACAGGAGAATGAGATGAAGATCATATAACCATTCAGCATTTTTCCAGAAAATTGAATTCACACGAATAGAAATGTCCAGTGGTGGGAAAAGAGACACTATTCCCAATGTTGGTTCGAAAACATTCTGAAGTCTACATATAAAACAATTATGCAGGTCATTATATTTTAATTTCTTTTGCTGAACTCCATGCCAAGAATTTATTTCATTTGAGTTTAATGGTAGCGCCATATAATTTGAAAACTAATTGTGTCAAAGGAAGAGACAGTGGATGTTGCATTATGAGAAAAGATAGAACAAAACATACCTCATAATCATCATGGACTTGTGTAGATTATGATTAATGTGAATATCCTTGGATGTTTCATGTAAATAAATGTCTTACTCCCAGCATAAGATACAAACAGAAGTAAGAATAAATGTGAATTGAAAATGAAAATATCTCAAAGATACTTCCTTTATTTTGGGGAGGAGATGTGATCAAGGCTTATGATTGTATGTGAGCATGACTACAAATGGGAAACAAAATTAACTTGTTTATTGTGAACCTTTTCCATTGAAAAATATTTTTCTCTCAACAACTAGGGTCTGACAATTTGATCCCCATTTTTCTTTCTCTCTTCTCATGTACTTTTGTTTGGGTTGCTTTGAATTGGTCAAATTACAGGAGGAAGTAAAAAATAAATAGGCTCACAATGGAGGTGGGAGCTGTTTACTTTTTTCCCTTAAGAAATAAGATGGTTACGATGTTAACAGTTGCTGAGAGCATGTCTATCCAGGCTTCATTAAATAATCAGAAGTATGAAGTATGATTCTTTTCTTGAATCCTCATTTTCTACTGTTGTAACGGAAAACAAACACAACTTAATTATTTTTCAGACAGGCAATTTTATATATTACATTTATTTGCCCTTTAAATTCATGATTCTGGCACATTCTGTGTTTTAACCTAATTAAGTATGCATACACACATCATTTGACAGCACTGTCAAAATCATTTCGGATTTCGATTCAACTATCTTTGCAAGTACTCACATTTCCCTGTCAATGATAGCAAGTTCAGGGGAATTTCAAAGTGAAATTGTCAGCTAGTTTTACCATTTGGCTAATTTCCATCCCCTCTCAATATGACCACGGTCATGGTGGGGAGGAGAAAGAAATTTGGCAAAATTTGGTTGCACAGGTCTTGTAGTTGTGGCTCTAAGTGTGCACACACCCCTCTGATGTTGGCCAAGTTATACAAGATTCTGAGTAGATGATTAGTGTGGGCACTTAAATCATGCGTGAAAGGGAAATTGTGATGGCAGTGTGACTTGGTGCCAGCTGTGATATTTCAAACTCCGCGTTCTCTTAGCTTTGCGAAAGCGAATACATGTTCAGCAACATAGTTAATTTACATGTATCCATTCTCATACAACCTTAGCTGAAGCGTTCAAACAAGGGGCGCATAATTTTAAGGAGAAGGGCAGGAGGTGAAAATAAATTTGATGCAGGGTGTGCAAGAAGCCTGGAATGCATTGCTGAATGTGGGTAGTTGAGGTTGGAAAAGCATGTGGATGAGCACTAGAAATGTCATCACCTATGTCGAGGATACAAGCCAAGTGCCAGAACATGGGACTAGTGTGGATAGGCTTATGCAGACTCGGGGGTTAAAAGGCCTCTTTTGGTTTTATATAATTTTGCAGGCTCGCATATAAGTTGAACTGGGAACAAATTATTTCACATCTTTAACAGCTACACAGTCAGACAGAGACTGATTTAAAGATCCCGCTCTGGGTCACCTGACATGATCTCTTAAAGAGGCATTAAGCACCCCAACTACATACACAACACATTGCAATTTGACTCATTTCACAATTCAACATCAAGTTGGTATGTGGCCATATTCATTATGCAGGTAAATGCACAGTAACCTCCCACAATGCTTTAATTCTGTCACAGTCCACGGGGGCTATCAGTTACTGAGCAACCATGATTAACCAGGCAGTAGAAACTTGTGACAAATGCTATTTACTGACAACCTGACTCTACTACCTACATACATATCAGCATCATACATGTAACCAGCAGTGATTTACAATCATGTGATTAACCAACATCTCCATTGTTTAAATGACTGTGGAGGAGCCTTGCAGTATTCATCAGAGTATATATCGTGATTCATTTCAGTCTGCTGTATTTGGGCACAACTGCATCATCATGTGGGCATAGCTGTTGCCATCAGAAATTGGGCAAGCAGCTGAGAATAGGGAGATACTGGGGTAGAGAAAGAGTATGAGGAGAAGGAGGAAGAGATGAAAGAGTAAGAAGGGAGAGGAAAGCAGTATAGCCTACTTGGGGTGTAGATTGGGCTGCAGTGGTGGTGATTGACTGACTGAACAACAGCACCAGTGTCCATAACCCCAATTATCCTTTCAGTAACAGTCCCACACCTTATCTTCCCTTTGTCAGTGACTAGTACAAAACAAAGTATCACAAAATAACCATTTTAGACCAAATTTATAAAACAAATGTTAAACTGGCTGTTAAATAAACAACTTTGTAGAATCATAGAATCCCCACAGTGTGGAAGCAGGCCATTCAGCCCATCAAGTCCGCATTGACTCTCCAAAGAGCATCCCATCCATACCCACCCCACCACCTTATTCCTGCATTTCTCATGACTAATCCACCTACTCAACAAATCTGTGGGAAGAAACTGGAGCACCAAGAGGAAACCCATGCAGACATGGGGAGAACATGCAAACTCCAGTCAGTCACCCAAAGATGGAACTAAACTCAGGTCCCTGATGCTGTGAGGTTGCAGTACTAACCACTGAGCCACCATGCCACCCAACTTGCTTGACTGAATTAGGTTTCTGAAAAAAAGGTATGTTTGTCAAAGCAGTGAATATTTAAGTTTAAGTACTGTGAATGTAAAACCCACTGCAGACAGGTTTTCTTGAGCTTTTAGCAAGCAATTAATACTTATTGCAATTGATATTGCAATTAATACATAATCCAATCAAAGAAAAATAATTAAAATGCCCCAACTCTCATTGCTGTAGAAAATTTTGAAATTTATATAAAACAAATAGATGATAATGTCATGAAGGTAGTTGGAATAATTTAAAGTCTCATTAAGTCAAAGGAGTATATAGAGTTTCAAAGTTGGTGACATGTCCAGCTTCCAGCCGAGAGACAGCAGCTGCTTGGTTGATTCTATTCTTTCTGCTGGGGCTTAAGAAATATAAGTTGGAGAGAAGGAGAGAGAAAACCCATGCAGACTGTCGTTTCTTGAAAGTTGCATGCGTGTTTCTTAGCCTACTGTTTGCTTAAAAGCAGTATGGGTAGGCTAGCTTACAGCATGACCTGCTATCCCTAACATCCCAGTGACCCAAATATGATCATGACTATTGGATACCAGGGACCTTAGCTAAATAGTTAGATTCTGTCTGAGCACAAGACATCTACAAGGGTACTGCAGCAACTCATCAGGGCTCCTTCAGGAGCACTTACCAAACCTGCCATCTCTACCACCTCAAAGGATAAAGCCAGCAGACACATGAGAACAGCACCACTTGCAAGTTGCCCTCCAAATTGCACACCATTCTGACTGGAACTAAATCACCATTCCTTCTCTGTTGCTGGTTGAAATATCTGTTCCCCTAATCCATGGTTGCAGTTTGTACATCAAGAGGATGCACAGCAGCAAATCACCAAAGAGTTCTTTGGCAGATCTCAGTCCCATGGTTTCCACCTTTCTTTTTCTTTATTCTTTCACAGAATGTGGGTGTTACTTGTAATCCCATTATTTCTTGCCCATTCCTAATTGCCCTTGAACTGAGTTGCCTGCTAGGCCTTTTCAGAGGGTGTTGAGAATCAGACACATTGCTGTGGCCAGATCGGGTAAGGATGGCAGATTTTCTTCCCTAAAGTGCATTCATAAAATCGATGGGATTTGTCACAATCAATAACAGTTTCATAGTCACGATTGCAAAGTCTAACTTTCAATTCCACATTGAATTCTACCAATTGCAGTGGCATGATATGAACCCATATTCCAGACTTCTGAAATCCTAGTCCAGTTACAATTATACTACATCACCATCTCCCATCGAAACAACAAGGTAGCACATGCATCACTTCCAAGTTACATTTCAAGTCATAAACCATCCAGAGTTCTTGTGGTAAAATCCTAGATCTCTCGACCTCGTAACATTAAGGGAGCATTGCTACCATCTGGGCTGCAGTAACTCAAATAGAACACTCTTCTCAAGGGCAAATATGGATGGACAAGAAGTGCTGGTTTTACCAAAAATGGCCATATCCTAAGAATGAATATAATTAAAATGCAGAAGCAGAAGATCCATCCAGACGACTTCTTTTTCATAGTGCAGGTTGACAATTTGATTAGCTGAAAACTGAGCCAACACAGAGTCATAGAGATGTACAGCATGGAAACAAACCCTTTGGTCCAACTCATCCACGCCGCCCAGATATCCCAACCAAATCTAGTCCCACCTGCCAGCACCCGACCCATATCCCTCCAAACCCTTCCTCTTCATATACCCAGCTAAATGCCTCTTGAATGTTGCAATTGTACTAGCCTCCACCATTTCCTTTAGCAACTCATTCCATACATGTACCAACATCTGCATGAAATTTTTGCCCCGAGGTCTCTTTTATATCTTTCCCATCTCACCCTAAACCTATGCCCTCTAGTTCCGGACTCCCCCACCTCAGTGAAAAGACTTTGTCTACTTGTCCTATCCATACCCCCTCATAATTTTATAAACCTCTATAATGTCACTCCTCAGCCTCTGACGCTCCAGGGAAAACTGCCCCAACCTATACAATCTCTCCTTATAGCTCAAATCCTCCAACCCTGGCAACATCCTTGTAAATCTTTTCTGAATCCTTTCAAGTTTCACAACACCTTTCTGATAGGAAGGAGACGAGAATTGCAAGCAATATTCCAACTGTGGCCTAACCAATGACCTGTACAGCTGCAACATGACCTCCCAACTCCTGTACTCAATACTCTGACCAACAAAGGAAAGCATACTAAATGCCTTCTTCACTATGCTATCTGCGACTCCATTTTCAAGGAGCTATGAACCTGCACTCCAAGGTCTCTTTGTTCAGCAACATTCCCTAGGACCTTACCATTAAGTATATAAGTACTGCTAAGATTTGCTTTTCCAAAATGCAGCCCCTCACATTTATTTGAATTAAACTCCAACTGCCACTTCTCAGTCATTGGCCCATCTGATCTGAGGTAAGCTTCTTCGCTGTCCACCACACCTCCAATTTTGATGTCATCTGCAAACTTACTAACTATATCTCTTATGCTCACATCCAAATAATTTATTGAAATGATGAAAAGTAGTGGACCCAGCACCGATCCTCATAGCACTTCACTGGTCACAGGCCTCCAGTCTGAAAAACAACCCCCCATCACCACCCTCTGCATTCTACCTTTGACCCAGTTCAGTATCCAAATGGCTAGTTCTCCCTGTATTCTACAAGACCTAACCTTGCTAACTAGTCTCCCAAGGGGACCCTTGTCGAACGCCTTACTGAAGTCCATATAGAACATAGAACATAGAACATAGAACATAGAAGAATACAGCGCAGTACAGGCCCTTTGGCCCTCGATGTTGTGCCGATCCAAGCCCACCTAACCTACACTAGCCCACTATCTTCCATATGCCTATCCAATGCCTGTTTAAATGCCCATAAACAGGGAGAGTCCACCACTGCTACTGGCAGGGCATTCCATGAACTTATGACTTGCTGAGTAAAGAATCTACCCCTAACATCTGTCCTATACCTACCATCCCTTAATTTAAAGCTATGCCCCCTCGTCTACTGCTCTGCCCTCATCAATCCTCTTAGTTACTTCTTCAAAAAATTCAATCAAGTTTGTGAGACATGATTTCTCATTCACAAAGCCATGTTGACTATCCCTATTCATTCCTTGCCTTTCCAAATACGTGAACATCCTGTCCCTCAGGATTCCCTCCGACAACTTGCTCACCACCAACGTCAGGCTCACTGTCTGTAGTTCCCTGGCTTGTCTTTACCACCTTTCTTAAATGGTGGCACCACGTTAGCCAACTTCTAGTCTTCCAGCTCCTCACCTGTGACTATCGATGATACAAATATCTCAGTAAGAGGGTAAAAACAAGGACTGCAGATGCTGGATACCAGTTTAGAGTCTAGTTTAGAGTGGTGCTGGAAAAGCACAGCAGGCCAGGCAGCATCCGAGGAGTAGGAAAGTCGACATTTCAGGCAAAAGCCCTTCATCAGGAATAGAGGCAGGGAGCCTCCAGGGTGGAGAGATAAATGAGAGGGGGGTAGGAGTGGGGAGAAAGTAGCATAGAATACAATAGGTGAATGGGGGTGGGGATGGAAGTGATAGGTCAGAGAGGAGTGTGGGGGAAGGTAGCAAAGTGTACAATGGGTGAATGGGGTTGGAGATGAAGGTGATAGGTACCCCACCTCACCCCAGTTCCAACCTTCCAGCTCAGTACCACCCCCATGACCTGTCCTACCTGCCTATCTTCCTTTCCACCTATCCACTCCACCCTCCTCTCTGAGCTATCACCTTCATCTCCAACCCCATTCACCCATTGTACTCTTTTCTGCCTTCTCCCACCCTCCTCTGACCTATCACCTCCATCCCCACCCCCATTCACCTATTGTACGCTATGCTACTTTCTCCCCACCCCCATCTTGCTCTCATTTATCTCTCCACTTTGCAGGCTCCCTGCCTCTATTCCTGATGAAGGGCTTTTGCCCGAAACGTCGATTTTCCTGTTCCTCGGATGCTGCCTGACTTGCTATGCTTTTCCAGCACCATTCTAATCTATCTCAGTAAAAGGCCCAGCAATCACTTCCCTAGCTTCCCACAGAATTCTAGGGTACACCTGAACATGTCCTGGGGATTTGTACACTTTTATAAGTTTCAAGACATCCATCACTTCCCCCTCTGTAATATGAACATTTTTCAAGGTGTCACCATCTATTTCCCTACATTTTATATCTTCCATGTCCTTTTCCACAGTAAATACTGATGCAAAATACACATTTAATATCTCCCCCATTTTCTGTGGCTCCACACAAAGGCCACCTTGCTGAACTTTGAGCGGCCCTATTCTCTCCCTAGTTACACTTTTGTTCTTAATGTATTTTTAAAAACCCTTTGCATTCTCCTTAACTCTATTTGCCAAAGCTATTTCAAAAAGAACATGTCCCCTTTTTACCTTCCTATTTTCCCTCCTAAGTATACTCCTACTGCCTTTATACTCTTCTAAGGATTCACTTGATCTGTCCTGTCTATACCTGACATCTGCTTCCTTCTTTTTCTTTACCAAACCCTCAACTTCTTTAGTCATCCAGCATTCCCTATACCTACCAGTCTTTCCTTTCACCCTAACAGGAATATACTTTCTCTGGACTCTCATTATCTCATTTCTGAAGGCTTCCAATTTTCCAGTTGTCCCTTTACCTGCGAACAGTTGTTAGAAATTAACAGTTTTACAATCGCGGCATCAACAGTGATGTAAATATGCCCAAACACATCAAGAAAGTGAGGATCCTGGGGAAATACAAAAGCCCCAATGAAGAAATTGAATCCACAAAATGGTGAAAAAGCTCTTGGTCAATCAACTTGCCAAAGGCACTTGCTCATTCTGAAGAGGAGGACAGTCAACATCTGGCATTCTGAATCCGATATGAAAAGATTATCTGGAGGGGTATATGGACCAACAACAGTACCTCAGCCATTACAATAGAGTCTGCAATTTCTGTCACTGAACAATCAGTATACAAGCAGGAGACTGGAAGAACACAGCAAGAGGTGGAGAAGTCAATTTTTTGAGCATAGCCCTTCTTCGGGAATGGAGGTAGGGATAGAGGAAGCTGGAAATAAAGAGGGGAGAGAGGTTGGGTAGGGAGAGGAGCAGTTTGGTGAGGTAGTGAAATGTGAACACAGATGGTGGGTACAACCTGATTGGTTGATGGGAAGGATGAATCCGATTGGTAACTGAAAGAAGGGGTTGGTCAGAGGAATGGAAGGTAGAAGGCAGGGCTAGAAAGGGAGTTGGGGGATGGGTGGGAAGGCTATTTGAAATTGGAGAACTCAATGCTGAGTCCTCCAAGCTACAGGCTGCCCAGGTGGAAGGTAAGGTGTTGTTCCTCCAATTTCCATTCCTGAAGAAGGGAAAACATTGACTTCTCCACCTCCTGATGCTGCCTGGCTTGCTGTGTTCTTCCAGCCTCCTGCTTGTCTACTTTAGATTCCAGCATCTGCAGTTTTTTCTGCCTTGAGCAATCAATGAGCAGTGGCTTATGAATCTAATTTTTTCCACTTTTCCAAAGTTTTATGTGCCAGCAAACTAGTTAATAAAATCTTAAATGAGAAGGAAATCGATGGTGCTGAGCTAAGGGAGACCACATTGTGTTGGGAGTCTTCTTTGATGACTTTGGACACAAGGTCCTATTCACATAACTATTTTTAAAAAAATGAATATCATAGTTATGCTACATTTATGTTATCACTTTGGAGATCTTTGCTATTATTATACTATATTTGTAATGTAATACATTTCTGTCGGCTTGCAATTGTGAATCACCTCGACTCCAAAGCTTCTAGTTAATTCAAAAATGTGCAAAGCTGTAAAGTGAGGCAGGATTCATGTTATATCAACGAATGTCCTTTTTGATTTGAGATGAAATCTACCTTGCATACATATTTTTATCCGTCTGAAATGCCGACTGCCTCAATGCCACAGGAGACACTGTACTTTGTCAGTTCATAGATTCATCTCAGCCTAAAGGATAACACTAAAAGTTTGATTTCTCCAAACGAAAGAAGA